>NC_081568.1:95228134-95241326 GCF_022355385.1 Mustela nigripes
TATTTCCAGTTTTTTGCTACTGTAAACAACACTATTGTAGACATTTTGGGGCCTATGTTCCTGTAAAGTAGAATTACCTGATCATATGTACTGAAATATTTTCATTCATCAGACTGTTGTACTTAGTATGAATTAACTAGCACTAAAAGATTGGCTGTGTACTAATCTGCTAATGCCTATCTCTGTAACTTTGGCAGAGCTATTTAATTTCCCTGGGCTTTCAGTGTTCCTTTCTGTGAAATGGTGATAACAGTATCTGCCCTGCAGTGTGGCACTCAGAATTAGAGCTAATATATGTGTGAAGCCCTTTGCACAGTGTGAAACTTGGTAGGCATTCCGATGATGATTACCTCAGAGGTGCACTAATGCCACCAAGTTTACTTAACTGGGTTAGAGCAAGGAAAATCAGTAGAGCTTTATTATAAGGCAGAAGTTACCAGCTTCTTTTCTTTGTGTTGCCTTAGTTGAGTTCACCACTCTTACTACTTGAATTGCTTCAGTAACTTCCTGTCTGATCTTCTTGACTGTACTGTTTCTTCTTATCAACAGTTCTTCACTGGGAGCTACATCCTGTCAGAGCATTGTGAAATCTGCTTAGTAGGCCGAGGCCAGAAGTTTAAACCTTGAATCAGAATAGAGAACATCAGTGCATCACAGGCTGTCCAACTCTGTTTTGTGAAGCTATTATTCAGCTGTTTTTCTGTGTTTAAGTGTACTAGGTTGTTACATAAGAGCATTTACCATGGTGAAGTTTGATAGATCTCTGCATATGATCCATTCTGTACAAGTCAGCTGGAGTGATCTACTGTGAGGCAGATCTGCTTATGTCACTTTCTTATTTATTCATAAATGGCTGTCAATAACTTGTATGAAAATGTTTATGTTCCTTACCTGCAAGGCCCTTTGAGATCTTAAACTATTTTCCAAGCCGTGTCTCCTGTCCATGGTCTCTATATTTCCCCAGTCAGGACCCCAGTGATGTGTTTGTAGATAACTGAACAATTTATACTGTTGGCATTCACATCTTTGCACAAACAGTCCCTTCCCCCTGTTGCCCCTTTCCTTCTTCTGTGATGATTGTTTCTGGTTCTTGATTTAAAATTCAGCTTATGCCACTTCTTTCAGGAAGCCTTTCCTGATTCTGTGCCCCTCCTGGGCTCTTCAAGCACCGTATCATTGACTTTATAATGGTACTAGTTAAAAAATATGAAAATCTTAGTTTATTAGTCTTTCGTGCCCACTAGAACACAAATTTATTGAAAGCAGGGACTGTGTTTGGGTGCCCTAAGAATCCTCAAATAACAGCAGAGAAACTGGTATCTTCCAGGTCCTCAGTATATTTGTTGATTGACTGACTGTGCTTCCTTGGGTTGCAAATGAGAAAGAGATCCTGGTATACATGATGAAAATGTTAGGAATAACTTCTTTTTTAAGTTCAAAATTTGGCCTTTATTATTTTTTATTATAAGGCAAAGGAAAAAAACAGGACCATTTGGAGTCTCTGATAGAAAAACAGATCTAAATGCGGTTACCCTTTCATATATAATGGTCTTTTGTCTATTAATTTTAACTAGAGTACTATAGTTTTGAAACTAGGGCTTTAGTGCCTTTGATATATATATGTGATATATATAATATGTTATATATGTATATATATATATACATATATATATATATATGACAGTTTCCTCATGTCTGAAGCAGCTAGTTAAACAAAGTTTATCTGCAGAGCTGCTTTGGTGGCAGCTATCCCAGTAAACACATCCCTTGCATTATATGGTATTAAGTCTTTTCAGCCAAAAGATATGTCAAACCATTAGTTATCAAAGAAGAAGTAACACGTGGGTAGTGAAAATTCCTTTAGATAGATCCCATGTGGATCTGATATAAATAAAATATATCGTTACTCTTCAAAGATGCATTTTCTGGGTTTTAGACCATTTTTATTTTACATTTTCCCTCTCATTTCCTGTCTTTTGATCATTTCTTGATGGCTAACAGCTCTGTAAGAGCAGGAATATGGGGAGATTAGAGGAAAATCAAAATGCAATGCTGAGTTCCTGATATTCACAAAAACGCCATTTAAGAATCTGTTTGCCACTCATTATGTGTCAGGTGCTATAGTAGGGGCTCTGATGTGTGTTATGCATGACCCCATTAAATCCTCACACCTACCCTATGAACCTTAGTTGAAGAATTTAAAGTTAGGCAAGGCAAAGTACGCTGTCACAGTTACATAATTGCAGTTGGTTTGTTCTTCTTTATATTTCAAAGTGGCAAAAATAAGATCAGAGAGAAAATAGAAATGAGGGCCTAAACTAAGAATTTAAGTTTGCCCTTATATTTGCTTTCTTCAAAACAAACCTCCTTCCTATCCATGGATTATAGAGAGTATAGTAGACAATGGATAGGTATACTGTACTTCATAGAGTTTTTGCTTATTGAATGCATTTTGCTGTACCACTCAAAAATTAATAAAAATTGAAGAATTCATTCATTCATTCATTCATTCATTCATATTTCAGACTCTAGAGACATATGCAAAAGCAGAAAACATTAGAATCAGTGAATTAAGGATCTAGACAGGTAAATAAGTGTCACAGCATTGTAACAAGGGGTATAATTGATAGAAACATGCAACAATAAGAGAAAAATAGAATGACCATTAAAGGACTTAACTCTTCCTGGAGAAATCAGGGAACTTTCTGAAGAGTTTTTGAAGTGAGTACTGAAGGAGAGGTAGGGGAGTAACCAAAGGATCAGAGAACACTAAGGCTTCCCTGGACATTTCCTATCCTCCAGGCTTTAAAGTCTTCTGAGATGACAATGACAGGTGAACCTGGCTGATGAAGATTTGATGGGAATCTTATGCTGGGGAATGAAGGCAGGCCTGGGAATAAAGGAGCTGACAACTATTCTGAAGTACTAGGTGCCTTATCACTTTTATTTTTTCAGATTCTGTTTTTTTCTATGTTGAATAAGGTATAGTCATAACAACGCCATTTCCCTGAACATTGGGAGTTCATTACTAGGTAATGGAATAAGGATTATCCTTCTGTCTTTCATCCCTCCTCAACTGCTTCTCTACTCTTGACAATAGTGTTACTTAGAAAAGCCAAAGGAATGTTATTAATTAAACCATTGAACTTCTTGGACGTGCCAATTTTAGGGAAAGCCACAAAAAATATTTCAGTTATTTTTTTTTCCACATGTGAAATAATGGGAAAGAGTAAAATCAAGACTAGAATGTGTTTTGCTTTTCCAGATCTGCCTGGTGCAAGTGCTAAAGGAAATGCAGATGGAAGCTCACAGATGGAAGCCTGCTAATCATACAGCTGTTTTTTTGTTGGTATGAGAAACCAATTGTGGGTGGGAACAGCAGAGGAAGAGACAATATTAGAATGCAATGGCATTTTAATTATACCTACCATAATTTTAATGTTCTGTTCTGTGGTGAATTGTTTGGGGAGTTGTCTTGAAACTAGAATCCAGTCCCGCAAACTTGAATCAATTAAAGTAGTACTGTTTGGAAATATACAGAGAAGCGAGTTTGCAAAAGATTTTCCAGTAATCTTGCTTTGTAATGTTTGGACTTCCTCTGATGACTCTTGGGTTGAGAGGAAAGGGAAGGGAGAAGGCCCAGATTTAAAGTGCCCTATTTCTTCTCCCTAGGGACTTCTACTGGAGAACATTCTTAACTCCTTGAACTGCTTAAACGGTCTCTGAATACTCTGACCAGAAGTCACCCTGCTAGCTGTGAACCCAGCTTGCCTGAAAGAGGTAATGTGACTGTAAGCTTGTGCCGCCATCCCAATTTTCCAGGAATGGAGACTTGAGAGCCAATTAAGGAGGCTACTAACTGAGGGTTGTACCAAATTTCATTTCATGAGTTGCTGTGAGCCTTCTGTGTTCCAAGCACAGGATGAGTGAAAGAGACACTGTTCTTAACCCTCTTGGAGCTCATTGTCTAGTAGGAAAAACATGTATAAACCAGTGTATTAATTATTCATTGATGGAGGAAACAGATGCAAAGTAACAAGTGGTAAGAGAACATAGAAGAGTGGAATAAGAAATAGATGAAGGGGCAGCAAAGGCTCTTCTGGGTGACTGGAGGCTTGTATACTGAACAGAGTTCTATGGGTTAAGAAGGAAGGGTAAAGAACTTCCTGTAGAGGGTGGAGCATATGTGAAGCCTCTGAGGCTTAAAGGGAGTGACTTGTTTGAGGAACTAAGAGGAGGCCAGTGTGCCTAGAATATAGAGACCTAGGAAAGGAGGCAGGGATATGGGGAGGGCTTGGTCTGAAGAGAGCTTGGGAAGCCATACTAATGATATTTCACTTGATTCTAAGAGCAGTGGGAGAACCAAAGACTTTAAAGAGGCAAAGGACATGCTCCTATGTGAGCATTCTGCAAAGGTCTGTTTGGCGATTGTGTGCATGTTGATTTGGAAGGTGACAAGCCTGGAAGCAGAGGTGATGATACAGAGAATATCATAGAGCCAAGAGAGATTTAGGAACCACACATGCAAGTTCTGGTGACCAACTGGATGTGAATTATGAAGGAGGAAGGGATAGTAAGGATAGCCCCAAGTTATCTCAGTGAACACATAGGTATTTGGTTGTGTCATTTGCTGACATTAAGACCCAAGGGAATGACCAGCCTTGGTGAGAGGGTATGAGGCAGGAAAACAGTTCAAGTTTGAACAGTTGAACTTGGAATGACCTCTAAGGGACACTCATGTGAAGCAGCAAAATAAAAATGAAAAAGTGGAGGTACTGAATGACATGAACTGAATTTGTAATCCCTCCTCTGTCACTTACTGTCCTAGAGACCTTGGGCATGTTTTAAGATCTTCTTATGCATCACTTGCTTCATTTATAAAATGAAGATAATAGTAACACTACCCCCATCAAGTTGATGTGAAGATTAAGTGAGAATACGCATGATAGTAACAGTAGATACTTGGGAGTGTGGGTATAAAATGAGGTAGCGTAGGAAGGGAAGCTGTAGGTGGGCTGAGACAACTCAACTTTTTTATCATTTAAAGTTCTGTAAGAATATATATGTTATATGTATGCCTAGAAACAAATTAAATAGTTAAATCTGAAAATGTATCAAAGTCTAAATTAAAAATGTGAATGTGCAGCACTTGGTATAATATTTGGTGAACAGTCCATGAATGTTAGGTATCTGTAGACATAGGGACATAGAGGTCAGAGAGAGGTCTGGTCTAGAGGTATACCTTTAGTAGCCCTGGCTGTTCTGATAGTAATGAGAGCCATGGGGAGTTGAGGAAGTCATCTAGAGAGAGAATATTGAGTAAAAGAGGGCCAAGGGTTGAACTCTGAGGAATGCCAACTGCTGAAGATCAAGTAGAGGAGAATGAGTCAACAAAGGAACCTTGGAAGAAAACTGACCATGTGGGCAAGGTGTGGTTACATTTGGAAGAACACATAAGTAATACGGCATGTTGTTGCAAGCTATAATGTGGAGAACTACAGTGTGCTTTGGGCAAATTTACTGGAGACTTGAGCAAGCTCTTTGGATAATCAGGCAAAATCTTTATTGAGAAACTGTTTCTTTATTTTAAATCAAATCTTGGTCTTTTGAAACAGAGCCAGTCAATTGGACACTTTGAAGCTGAATCCATTAATTCTTATGAGATTCTCTGTTTCCAGGGAAATACTACTTAAAAATTTATATAAAATGAAAACATATCACTGATCTCAGAGATGAAAACAAAAGAAATTTCATTATCTTCACTCAGAGTTCTTGCCAATTCTTCTTTTCAAGAAAAATTATTTTATTTTCTTGAATTATAATTTTATAGACAACCATCCCTCTTCCCAATTTTATTTTTTTTAATAAAAACCAACACATTTTATTTTGGATTTGGAGAAAATGATGATTGTCTGACCTCATAAAAAAGAGATGAGTCTTTGGGAACATGGGTGGCTCAATTGGTTCAGTGTCCAACTCGATTTTGGCTCAGGTCATGATCTCAGAGTCATGAGTTCAAGCCCATGTTGGGCTCTGCACTCAGCAGAGTCTGCTTGAGGTTCTTTCCTTCTCCCTCTGTGTGTCTCCCCACTCATGTGCTCTCTTTCTAAAATAAATAAATAAAATCCTAAAAAAAGAGATAGATAAGTCTTTTTTATACTATATATGTATGAAAACTGCTTCATTTCAGGTAAGTGGAAAATTTCCAAAGGGAGAGACGGATTTAATTGTATACTCTGTTTTTCACTTGCATAGTATTTTACTTTAAGGCCATGAAAAATGGTAGTTTTATTTGGAAAATAAAGTCATGAGCCATAAGCACACCATGGAGAGAGTGGGAAATGGGTCATGATGAATTTGTAGTTTCAGATGGCGTTCTGAAAGGTTAGGATCCTAGCTCTTAATTGTGCTCAGATTCTGTGCCGAGGCAGGTGAGAAAGAGGAAGGTGCTTTAATCACTCCCCCCACCACTACACACTTTGCATCAGTTCTGCACATTCCGAGTGAGGCCACTGAGGTCAGTGGACTGTGTTTGGCACCTTTAACTTCCTCCTAGCCCAATTCTGAATCTGAAGCAAGTCATTTACTTCTATAACATTTCTTTTCTAATCTGTGAATAGGAGATAATAGTCCTGTCACCCTCTGAAGGCTTTAGGAGGGTTGGATAGGTTAATGTAAGGAAAGCTCTTGGCATACAGGAAAGCTGTTATCTATAGCATGGCCAGTACTCCTTTTTTTATTATTATTATTTTTATAAACGTATAATGTATTATTAGCCCCAGGGGTACAGGTCTGTGAATCGCCAGATTTACACACTTCATAGCACTCACCGTAGAACAGCATGGCCAGTACTCTTAAACATGAAAATTCCCTCTGTAGAATTGTTGATCTGTTCATCTTTATCTGTCCC
Organism: Mustela nigripes; assembly: GCF_022355385.1. Taxonomy (NCBI): domain Eukaryota; kingdom Metazoa; phylum Chordata; class Mammalia; order Carnivora; family Mustelidae; genus Mustela; species Mustela nigripes. The sequence continues at coordinate 95,235,045 of NC_081568.1, forward strand.
AAGTTCATTTAGGAAATGTGGTTGTTTTCCTTCCTCGCCTTCTCCCAAACTTCAAGATTGTCTTTATAAAGGTTATGGACATGACTCTCAATCAGCAAACTCACTTATGCAAAAGGAATTATTTATTTTTTTCAAACTCAATCTGATTTTTATTTTGAGACCTTATTCTGCCAGGGAGGGTAGAAATAACATCCATCAATTTGAAGATCTCTCTTCCCCCTCTACCCACTTCTTACCCTGGGATTTTACGTAAATGTAAGACTCATACAAGATGCCAAAGTTTGTTTTGAAGGGGCATTCAGAGGGGGCATTCCTTCATTGTGCAGGAAGTGGTTGTATTGTCTGTGCTTTGGTTTGGCCCTGATTCTCTATCATCATTAGTCCCACTGGGAGGTCATGGTTCTGTACTTGGTCTTGTCTTGCATGGTGTCTCCTTGATTGCATGTGTGCCAGCCTGTGGGACTCCTTCCCTGGAGTGGGGAAGCTATGCTTTCTTCCTGGCTTTTACCAGGCTATACCCTAAACCACTAAGTTCTCTTGCAGATTATTTTTGCTTTTCCACCTGTCAAATCCATTGTTTATATCCCTGAATGCCTAGCCAGTTACCTGCTTGATGAAGGATAAAGGAAGGGGGAACCACGGGAGAGGGAAGGACCAAAATCCAGTATCTCAAACGTACCACCCTGCCCCTTCAGTTGCAGACATATTATGGAAGTTAATGCTTTCAGTCATGGAGCACACTGAGGTAAAAAACAGCATTTGAAATGTCATGCAGAATCTATTGTGCATACCCAACTCAGCAGAAAGACATTTTAAAAGTTCAAGTTTTGTTGTTCTGAGAATGGACTGTGATTGTATACACTGACCTAATTAATTTAAAAATCTCCCATAAGTAATACAAGAGGGCTCATTACACAGGTTAGTGAGGGGAATCTTGATGTCAAAATCATTATACCTATAACAATAAGGTAGACAAGGTCTGAAACATTGTGCATGCCTTGAAAAAACACTATTCTCTCTAGTGTTTATGCTTTGACTGAAGGAGACCTGATTCTATGCTTTGGGGCATTATAAGCATTTTTCTTGATTTCTTCCGGACCCAATAATTCTGCCTAATTTAGCAAGAGGAAAAGAAATGTTTACCTTCATCCCCTGTGGTCCATTCATAAATGTGGCTTTCTATTGCCCTTGGTTACACAGTGCATTAACAGTAATAAGGAGAAAAATAATGCAAAATTTTGTTTTCAGAGGGACAAAGGGGTTGGGAATCATTATTTACCTTCTAGACTGGAGCAGACCTTGGTGGCCATCTGGTGCACCATGTTTTTGGGTAATTAACATGCATCCACACTTCTATTTCGTTTCTTTTCTGAAGTAAATCTGAAAATGTGTGGTAACAGACTGTCTGTAACACAAAGAAGCCAATGTTAAAAAATGATTATACTCATCTCCTTTCAAAAAACAATGGGGGAAAAAAAAAGCCCAAACTTTGTTTTGCCACCAAAGGCAGAAGCTACCCTGAGAAGCTGCCAGGGGCTCTGGGTCCCAGACGGAATTGCTTGTTCTCTTTAGTCAGCACATTTGGTGAGCAGTGCTGTAGGCCCAGTATTCCCCCTTCCTTTCCATCAGGCTTGTCATCCAGAGCCTTGAGGGGATCATTTACATGATCAAATGTTCACGGCCACAACGGTGCAGCCCCTTTCAGGGACTGGATTTTGAATCTGGGATTAGTTCTCACTGGTTCACAGCTTGAGTTTGTTTTTCCAAATGACTTTATCATAACTATAAATTCAAGTGAGTCAATGTCCTGGATGGTGGCTCAGTGTGTCTGTGTGTTGGCAATATATACTCAATTTAATCTGTAGGAGAAAAAAATTTGTTCTTGGTGGCATAAAGCCTTCCAGGAGAATTCAGCGAACAGGTCACATACACAAGTCTAAACAGTCTCTTTCTGGAAGATTTTACTTTATAATTTCAGTGCAGTCACTTCATCCACAAAAGATCTAGCTGTATTTCAAGTCAAGCTGAATGAATAGAGGAAAAAGCTCAGATTGTCTTGGTGAACATAAATGCAAACACTTATTATATAAATAAAAATCTTCAGCTGAAGAAAAGTGCTTAAGGTGTGAAGGTGAGAATTAAATGAAACTTCATTGTAGAACATGAATCTCGCAATAGGAACCCTTAAAACAGAACTGATTGCTTTTAACACAAATTGATGTTTAATATTTACTTTTTAAAAATGTAGAAAGCTTAGCCTGTTTGTGCTGCAAACCAATTATATTCTGTTTTAAGAACAATTCTAATTTTAGATTTTTATCTTGAGTTATATACACTAAATATTCTAAAGGCATTATTACATTCCCCTTTTACAGATGAGAAAACTGAGGTTTGGAAACATCAAATTACTTGTGCACATTTACTTGTTCCATTAAATCTTAAACTTAAATGTACCCTAAATTCATTTAGTTCTCTGTCTCTTCCTTTCTCCCAGAATTATCCTACCATGATTCTGCTGTTGAGATAGGTGCTTATGGTACAAAAATGCATAAGACAAAAGACCATAATAATTATTCTAAAAGTGATTAGAGTTCACCTAGGTAGAGAGGCAAGACCATATAAGAGTCACACAGATGTGAGGAGCTTTGGGAATAGAGAAGGGGGCCCAAGATATATGTGTGTGTGTATGCACGTGTATATTTGTACGTGTATGATATGTTGGGAGAAAGGGATCTAGGAAGTTTTAAAATCCAGAGAATTGAAGGATCCTGTAAGGATCCTGTAAGTAGTTTTTCCTAGGCAAAATGACATATAACTGTTGCATTGTTTTTCTCAGTGGACTCCCTCTTATCAATTCCAGTGACACGAGACAAAAAAGCCACAGTTGAGGCTAAATCTGACTTCAAGATGTCTACAAGTAGATCTAAGAGTAGCTATGGGTGAGTAGGCTGTAGACATTCAAAATCAGACTCACAGCTCCTATGGTCATAAACATTAACTCTCAGGGGTATTTTTGTTTTGTTTTTTTAAGATTTTATTTATTTATTTGCCAGAGAGAGAGAGAGTGCACACAAGCAGGAGTGAGCAGCAGGCAGAGAAAGAAGCATGTTCCTTGCTGAGCAAGGAGTCTGATGTGGGACTCGATCCCATGATCCTGCGATCATGACCTGAGCCAAAGGCAGATGCTTCACTGACTGAACCACCGAGGATTTTTATGCATAGAAGTCAAAAATAAAAGTCAGAAAGTAGAGAGAGGCAAATGAGTAGGGAAGGAAACAACCTGTCCACGTGTAAGATAACTTAAGTTCAATGGAGACAGAGTTGGAAGAGGTGGAGTTTGACTTGAACTTTGTCAGTTGAGATGACTTTTCAATACTCATCCAAACCTGATGACTATTTAGGTAAGCACACAGCCACTTATCAAACTGTAAAATCAACCCCTCTGTCACCCTCATCCCAGCTAGGGGTGAGTGGCCCTTATTAAAGCTACCAAAGCAGTAGATCAGAGGGACAAGCACATGGGACAGGGATAGTAGGGAGGTAAAGAAAAAAGACAAACACACTGAAAGACCAGGAACCAGAAACATATTTGTTAAGAGGAAGCCTTGCACAAGGAGAGTTCAACCCATGGGTAACCACCATCAGTGACAGTGGTTAAGATGAAAGAGAGTATGGTCCTATTTCTCAGAAGAGTAAGCATCCATGAGTCTTGGTTACTTCAGCAATGTGACCTCTCTGACATTTCTTTAGGGAAAAGGTATCTCAGGAAGATAAAATATGCTGATGAAATTAGACAGGTAGTAACTGGATGCAGTGGGACTTCCAGGGCCAGAAGGTCAGTGGGAAGAAAAGCTACCTTAGATCTTCTTCAGCAGCCCTAGTTTCTAGGAGCCCTTCCACCCACCCTACTGCTTCTTTATCCCAACCTCTGATAAAGAGTAAGAGAGACTTTTCTGGTCCCCTCCCTTCTCTCAATCTTATAAAGAAGAGACAAGTTATAAATGGGGTAGAGTGAATAGGGCCCTTTCAAAATTTTTTGGCAAGAGAACTATTTTGTGGGCATGCTTAGTTTCCCTAGACCAGTACTTTCCAAATATTGGCTTTTTTTTTTTTTAACACTTTCTATCTAAACTGCATGTACTATGTTGAAGTACAATAACTTCCTTCTTTTCTATAACTACATACTGTGGTGTCCTTAGGAGAGGAAAGAACACAGAAGGCTGTGATTAGAATCTCTCTCCCCTTCTTGGTTGGCTGGGTCTTCTGGGAAGCCAGTATGGGATTCCATGTGCCAGAGATTTATTGGAGTCAATGCTAATGAGAGATGGAAGGAAGAAGCAGCAAGAGTAAGCAGTGCAAACCTTTAGATCATGATGTAGTGTAGGTCTGCTTCCTATGAGAGGAGGAAGGTAGGGAAGGAGGTTTAGGGATGAAGGGCTTCAGGCTGTCGTGCAGCTGTGGAGAACCTTGGCTGGGCTCATGGGAACTGTGGCACACAAATTTCAGACGGAGGCATCCCACACTGTCAAAAAATGGTCCCCTGGTTTCTGTGCTCTGCTGAGATTTGCTTAGATACTTCCAAGGAAGATCCTGAACTTGCTGCTGTTGGTAGCTAGCTGACTGGCAGGTTCTTTCATTCCTTTTTCTTTTTTTTTTTTTAAAGTTTTTATTAACATATAATGTATTATTAGCCCCAGGGGTACAGGTCTGTGAATCATCAGGCTTACACATTTCACAGCACTCACCATATCACATACCCTCCCCAATATCCATAACCCAACCACTCTCTCTACCCCTTACCCCCAGCAACCCTCAGTTTGTTTTGTGATATTAAGAGTCTCTTATGGTTGGCTCCCTCCCAATCCCATCTTGTTTCATTTTTCCTTGCATACCCCCCAAACCCCCACATTGCCTCACAAATTCCTCATATCAGGGAGATCATATGATAGTTGTCTTTCAATCGTTGACTTATTTCACTCAGCATCATACCCTCTAGTTCCATCCACGTTGTTGCAAATGGCAAGATTTAATTTCTTTTGATGGCTGTATAGTATTGTGTGTGTGTGTGTGTATGTGTGTGTGTGTGTGTGTGACATCTTTTTTAACCATTTATCTGTTGATGGACATCTAGGTTCTTTCCATAGTTTGGCTGTTGTGGACATTGCTGCTATAAACATTCAGGTGCACATGCCCCTTTGGATCACTACATTTGTATCTTAAGGGTAAATACCCAATAGTGTGATTGCTGGGTCATAGGGTAACTCTATTTTTAACTTTTTGAGGAAACTTCATGCTGTTTTCCAGAGTGGCTACACCAGCTTGCATTCCCACCAACAGGTTAGGAGGGTCCCCCTTTCTCCACATCCTTGCCAGCATCTGTCATTTCCTGAATTGTTAATTTTAGCCATTCTGAGGGTGTGAGGTGGTATCTCACTGTGGTTTTGATTTGTATTTCCCTGATGCTGAGTGATGTGGAGCACTTTTTCATGTGTCTGTTGGCCATCTGGGTGTTTTTGCAGAAATGTCTGTTCATTTCTTCTGCCCATTTCTTGATTGGATTATTTGTTCTTTGGGTGTTGAGATTGAGAAGTTCTTTATAGATTTTGGATATTAGCCTTTTATGTGATTTCTCGTTTGCAAATATCTTCTCCCATTCTGTCAGTTGTCTTTTGGTTTTATTGATTGTTTCCTTTGCTGTGCAAAAGCTTTTGATCTTGATGAAGTCCCAATAGTTCATTTTTGTCCTTGATCCCCTTGCCTTTGACAATGTTTCTAGGAAGAAGTTGTTGTGGCTGAGGTCAAAGACATTGCCGACTGTATTCTCCTCAAGGATTTTGATGGATTCCTTTCACGCATGGAGGTCTTTCATCCATTTTGAGTCTATTTGTTGTGTGGTGTAAGGAAATGGTCCAGTTTCATTTTTCTGCATGTGGCTGTCCAATTTTCCCAACACCATTTATTGAAGAGGCTGTCTTTTTTCCACTGGACGTTCTTTCCTGCTTTGTCAAAGATTAGTTGACCATAGAGTTGAGGGTCTATTTCTGGGCTCTCTATTCTGTTCCATTGATCTATGTGTTTGTTTTTGTGCCAGTACCATACTGTCTTGATGATAACACCTTTGTAATAGAGCTTGAAGTCTGGAATTGTGATGCCACCAACTTTGGCTTTCTTTTTCAACATTCCTCTGGCTATTTGAGGTCTTTTCTGGTTCCATATAAATTTTAGGATTATTTGTTCCATTTTCTTCAAAGAAATGGAACAAATAATCCTAAAATTTATATG
>NC_081568.1:95241426-95444462 GCF_022355385.1 Mustela nigripes
GGAATTGTGATGCCACCAACTTTGGCTTTCTTTTTCAACATTCCTCTGGCTATTTGAGGTCTTTTCTGGTTCCATATAAATTTTAGGATTATTTGTTCCATTTCTTTGAAGAAAATGGATGGTATTTTAATAGGGATTGCATTAAATATGTAAATTGATTTAGGTAGCAGACACGTTTTTACAATATTTATTCTTCCAATCCAGGAGCATGGAACATTTTTCCATTTCTTTGTGTCTTCCTCAATTTCTTTCATGAGCACTTTATTGTTTTCTGAGTACAGATTCTTTGCCTCTTGGATAGGTTTATTCCTAGGTATCTTATGCCTTTGGGTACAATTGTAAATGGGATTGACTCCTTAATTTCTCTTTCTTCTGTCTTGCTGTTGGTGTATAGAAATGCAATTGATTTCTTTGCACTGATTTTATATCCTGACATTTTACTGAACTCCTGTACAAATTCTAGCAGATTTGGAGTGGAGTTTTTTGGGTTTCCCACATAAAGTATCATATCATCTGCAAAGAGTGATAGTTTGACTTCTTCTTTACTGATTTGGATACCTTTAATTTCTTTTTGTTGTCTGATTGCTGAGGCTAGGACTTCTAGTACTATGTTGAATAGCAGTGGTGATAATGGATATCCCTGCCGTGTTCCTGACCTTAACAAAAAGCTCTCAGTTTTTCTCCATTGAGAATGATATTCACTGTGGATTTTTCCTAGATGGGTTTGATGATATTAGGTATATACTCTCTATCCCTACATTTTGAAGAGTTTGATCGAAAGTGGGTGCTGTGCTTCATCAAATGCTTTTTCAGCATCTATTGACAGTATCATATGGTTCTTGTTCTTTCTTTTATTAATGTATTGTATCACATTGATTGATTTGTGAATGTTAAACCAACCTTGTATCCCAGGAATAAATGCCACTTGGTCGTGATGAATAATCCTTTTAATGTACATTGGATCCTACTGGCTAGTATTTTGATGAGAATTTTCACATCTGTGCTCATCAAGGTTATTGTTCTGTAATTATCTTTTTTGATGGAGTCTTTTTCTAGTTTTGGGATCAAGGTAATCCTGGCCTCATAAAATAGTTTGGAAGTTTTCCTTTCATTTCTATTTTTTGGAAGAGTTTCAGGAGAACAGGTATTAATTCTTCTTTAAATATTTGGTAGAATTCCCCTAGGAAGCCATCTGGCCCTGGGTTCTTGTTTGGTGGGAGATTTTTGATTGCTATTTCAATCTCCTTTATGGTTATGGGTCTGTTTCTTCCTGGTTCAGTTTTGGTAGTTGTTATGTCTCCAGAAATGCATCCATTTCTTCCAGATTCTCAAATTTGCTGGTGTGTGGTTGCTCATAATATGTTCTTATATTTGTATGTATTTCTTTGCTGTTGGTTGTGATCGCTCCTCTTTCATTCTTTATTTTACTTATTGGGGTCCTTTCTTTTTTCTTTTTGATAAGTCTGACAAGGGGATTACCAGTCTTTTTTTTTTTTTAATATTTTATTTATTTATTTGACAGAGAGAGATCACAAGTAGGCAGAGAGGCAGGCAGAGAGAGAAGAAGGGAAGCAGGCCCCCCGCTGAGCAGAGAGCCCGATGCGGGACTTGATCCCAAGACCCTGAGATCATGACCTGAGCCGAAGGCAGCAGCTTAACCCACTGAGCCACCCAGGTGCCCAGGATTATCAGTCTTATTAATTCGTTCAAAGAACCAGCTCCTAGTTTTGTTGATTTGTTCTACTGTTCTTTTGGTTTCTATCTCATTGATTTCTGCTCTGATATTTATTATGTCTCTTTTCCTGCTGGATTCAGGCTTTCTTTGCTGTTCTTTTTCCAGCTCCTTTAGGTGTAGTGTTACGTTGTGTATTTGAGACCTTTCTTGGTTCTTGAGAAAGGCATGTATTGCTATATGTTTTATTCTCAGGACTGTGTTTGCTGTGTCCTAAAGATTTTGAACAGTTTTGTTTTCATTTTCATTTGTTTCCATGAATATCTTCAATTCTTCTTTAATTTCCTGGTTGACCCATTCATTCTTTAGCCTCCATGTATTTGAGTTCTTTCCAACTTTCCTCCTGTGATTGAGTTCTAGCTTCAGAGCATTGTCATATGAAAATATGCAAGGAATGATCCAAATCTTTTGGCACTGTTTGAGACCTGATTTGTGACCCAGGATGTGATCTATTCTACAGAATGTTTATGTGCACTGGAGAAGAATGTATATTCTATTGCTTTGGGATAGAATGTTCTGAATATATCTATAATGTCCATCTGGTCCAGAGTGTCATTTAAGGGCTTTATTTCCTTGTTGATCTTTTGATTGGATGATCTGTCCATTTTAGTGAGGGTGGTGTTAAAGTCCCCTAATAATATTGTAATATTGTTGATATGTTGATTTGATTTTGTTATTAATTGTTTTATATAATTGGCTGCTCCCATGTTAGGGGCATATTTACAATTAGATCTTCTCATTGGACAGACCCATTGAGTATCATATAGTGTCCTTCCTCATCTTTTATTATAGTCTTTGGCTATAATTTATCTGATATAAGGATTACCAACCCAGCTTATTTTTTGATGCCCATTAGCATGGTGAATTGTTTTCTTCCCCTCACTTTAATCTGGAGGTGTCTTTGGGTCTAAATGAGTTTCTTGTAGATAGCATATTAATGGATTTTGTTTTTTTATCCATTCTGATACCCTGTGTCTTTTGATTGAGGCATTTAGCCCATTTACATTCAAGGTAACTATTGAAAGATAGGAATTTAGTGCCATTGTATTAACTGTAAGGTGACTGTTATTGTATATTGTCTCTGTTCCTTTCTGGTCTACTACTTTTAGATTCTCCCTTTGCTTCATAGGGCTGGTTTGGTGTTTGCAAATTCTTTTAGTTTTTGTTTGTCCTGGATGCTTTTTATCTCTCCTTCTATTTTCAGTGATATCCTAGCTGGATATACTATTCTTGCCTGCATGTTTTTCTCATTTAGTGCTCTGAATATATCATGCCAGTTTTTTCTGGCCTGCCAGGTCTCTGTGGATAAGTCTGCTGCCAATCTAATATTTCTACCATTGTATATTACAGACTTCTTGTCCTGAGCTGCTTTCAGGATTTTCTTTTTTTTTTTTTTTAATTTTTTATTTTTTATAAACATATATTTTTATCTCCAGGGGTACAGGTCTGTGAATCACCAGGTTTACACACTTCACAGCACTCACCAAAGCACATACCCTCCCCAATGTCCATAATGCCACCCCCTTCTCCCAAACGCCCTCTCCTCAGCAACCCTCAGTTTGTTTTGTGAGATTAAGAGTCACTTATGGTTTGTCTCCCTCCCAATCCCATCTTGTTTCATTTATTCTTCTCCTACCCACTTAAGCCCCCATGTTGCATCATCACTTCCTCATATCAGGGAGATCATATGATAGTTGTCTTTCTCTGCTTGACTTATTTCACTAAGCATGATACGCTCTAGTTCCATCCATGTTGTCTCAAATGGCAAGATTTCATTTCTTTTGATGGCTGCATAGTATTCCATTGTGTATATATACCACGTCTTCTTGATCCATTCATCTGTTGATGGACTTCTAGGTTCTTTCCAAAGTTTGGCTATTGTGGACATTGCTGCTATAAACATTCGGGTGCACGTGCCCCTTTGGATCACTACATTTGTATCTTTAGGGTAAATACCCAATAGTGCAATTGCTGGGTCATAGGGCAGTTCTATTTTCAACATTTTGAGGAATCTCCATGCTGTTTTCCAGAGTGGCTGCACCAGCTTGCATTCCCACCAACAGTGTAGGAGGGTTCCCCTTTCTCCCCATCCTCGCCAGCATCTGTTATTTCCTGACTTGTTTTTTTTTAGCCATTCTGACTGGTGTGAGGTGATATCTCATTGTGGTTTTGATTTGTATTTCCCTGATGCTGAGTGATATGGAGCACTTTTTCATGTGTCTGTTGGCCATCTGGATGTCTTCTTTGCAGAAATGTTTGTTCATGTCCTCTGCCCATTTCTTGATTGGATTATTTGTTCTTTGGGTGTTGAGTTTGCTAAGTTCTTTATAGATTCTGGACACTAGTCCTTTATCTGATATGTCGTTTGCAAATATTTTCTCCCGTTCTGTCAGTTGTCTTTTGATTTTGTGAACTGTTTCCTTTGCTGTGCAAAAGCTTTTGATCTTGAAATCCCAATAGTTCATTTTTGCCCTTGCTTCCCTTGCCTTTGGCGTTGTTCCTAGGAAGATGTTGCTGCGGCTGAGGTCGAAGAGGTTGCTGCCTGTGTTCTCCTCAAGGATTTTGATGGATTCCTTTCGCACATTGAGGTCCTTCATCCATTTTGAGTCTATTTTTGTGTGTGGTGTAAGGAAATGGCCCAATTTCATTTTTCTGCATGTGGCTGTCCAATTTTCCCAGCACCATTTATTGAAGAGGCTGTCGTTTTTCCATTGGACATTCTTTCCTGCTTTGTCAAAGATTAGTTGACTGTAGAGTTGAGGGTCTATTTCTGGGCTCTCTATTCTGTTCCATTGATCTATGTGTCTGTTTTTGTGCCAGTACCATGCTGTCTTGATGATGACAGCTTTGTAATAGAGCTTGAAGTCCGGAATTGTGATGCCACCAACGTTGGCTTTCTTTTTCAATATCCCTTTGGCTATTCGAGGTCTTTTCTGGTTCCATATAAATTTTAGAATTATTTGTTCCATTTCTTTGAAAAAGTTGGATGGTACTTTGATAGGAATTGCATTAAATGTGTAGATTGCTTTAGGTAGCATAGACATTTTCACAATATTTATTCTTCCAATCCAGGAGCATGGAACATTTTTCCATTTCTTTGTGTCTTCCTCAATTTCTTTCATGAGTACTTTATAGTTTTCTGAGTATAGATTCTGTGCCTCTTTGGTTAGGTTTATTCCTAGGTATCTTATGGTTTGGGGTGCAATTGTAAATGGGATTGACTCCTTAATTTCTCTTTCTTCTGTCTTGCTGTTGGTGTAGAGAAATGCAACTGATTTCTGTGCATTGATTTTATATCCTGACACTCTACTGAATTCCTGTATAAGTTCTAGCAGTTTTGGAGTGGAGTCTTTTGGGTTTTCCACATACAGTATCATATCATCTGCGAAGAGTGATAATTTGACTTCTTCTTTGCCGATTTGGATGTCTTTAATTTCCTTTTGTTGTCTGATTGCTGAGGCTAGGACCTCTAGTACTATGTTGAATAGCAGTGGTGATAATGGACATCCCTGCCGTGTTCCTGACCTTAGTGGAAAAGCTTTCAGTTTTTCTCCATTGAGAATGATATTTGCGGTGGGTTTTTCATAGATAGCTTTGATGAAATTGAGGTATGTGCCCTCTATCCCTACACTTTGAAGAGTTTTGATCAGGAAGGGATGCTGTACTTCATCAAATGCTTTTTCAGCATCTATTGAGATTATCATATGGTTCTTGTTCTTTCGCTCTCAGGATTTTCTCTTTGTCACTAAGACTTGTGAGTTTTACTATTAGATGAGGGGGTGTGGACCTGTTCTTTTTGATTTTGAAGGGGCTTCTCTGTGCCTCCTGGATTTTGATGTATGTTTCCTTTGCCATATGAGGGAAATTCTCAACAATAATTCATTCCAATATACCTTCTGGTGCCCTCTCTCTTTCTTCTTCTGGAATCCCAATTATTCTAATATTGTTTTGTCTTACGGTATCACTTATCTCTTGAATTTTCCCCTCGTGGTTCGGTAGTTGTTTGTCTCTCTTTTGTTTATCTTCTTTATTCTCAGTCATTTGGTCTTCTATATCGCTAATTCTCTCTTCTGCCTCATTTATCCTAGCAATCAGAGCCTCCATTTTTTATTATACCTCATTAGTAGCTTTCTTGATTTCAGCTTGGTTAGATTTTAGTTCTTTTATTTCTCCAGAAATGGTTTTTATTTCTCCAGGCAGGTTTTCTCTAATATCTTCCATGCCTTTTTGAGCTCAGCTAGCACCTTGAGAATCATCATTCTGAACTCTAGATCTGACATATTACTAATATCCATATTGATTAGGTCTCTAGCTTTTGGTACTGCCTCTTGTTCTTTTTCTTGTAGTGAGTTTTTCCACCTTGTCATTTTATCCAGATAAGAGTATATGACTGAGATAATAAAATAGCAATGGGTAGCAAAGACCACAGAAAAATGTACAGTAACCAAATCAGAAGAGACCTCCCAAATTTTTAATGAGAGAAAAACTTTTATAAATACAAAAATTAGGGTAAACAACGATGGACTATGAGTGTAAAGATGAAAAATTTTAAAAATTCTTAAAAAAGGAATTGATAGATAAGTTGGTTGGAAAAAGAAAGACAAAGAAATTGGAGAGAATTTACTCAGGCTGGAGACTAGAATAGAGTTCTGTGCTTTATTTAGCGTATACTTAGGGTATATTTTGATCTATTAGAAGACATTGTATCCAAAACTTTTTAGATGAAAACACCCTATATTTATATAAAAAATAAAATTAGACACAATGAAGGATAAAATATTAGTATAATAATGAAGGTTAAAAAGATTTTTTTTAGAAAGATATTGTTAAGATAAACTAGTTAAAAAAATGTTAAAAGAGGAAAGAAGAAAAGTTAAAAAAATTAGAATAAGAAAAAATAAAATTAAAAAAATTTAATTAACTTTGCAAGAGTAAAGAATCATGGGGAGATTTGGAATGCCTGGGTGGCTCAGTTGGTTAAGCAGCTGCCTTCGGCTCAGGTCATGATCCCAGTGTCCTGGGATCAAGTCCCACATCGGGCTCCTTGCTCCGTGGGGAGCCTGCTTCTCCCTCTGACTCTGCCTTCCACTCTGTCTGCCTGTGCTCACTCTCGCTCTCTCTCTGACAAATAAATAAATAAAATCTTAAAAAAAAAAAAAAGAATCATGGGGAGAAAGCCATGAGTTCCACGCTTTGCTTCCCCTCCTCTGGAATTCCACTCTTCTCCTTGATCATTGAGCTTGGTCTTGGCTGGTTGTTCTTGCTGATCTTCTGGGAGAGGGGCCTGTTGTAGTGATTCTCAAATGTCTTTGCTCTAGGTGGAATTGCACCACCCTTGCCAGGGACCTAACTAACTAGTCTGCTCAGGTTCACTATAGCTAGCTTTTGTTTCCTGAACACTTTCCATAGAGCTCTGGAGGATGGGAATGAAAATGGCGACCTCTCAGTCTCTGGCCTGGAGTTGCTGAGAGCTTGAGGTATCACTCCTCTGTGTGCCATTGGAGAAAAGCACCCAGTCCCTCCTGTATCCCTGGTCTCTGGCTGCACTCGGGCTCACCAGGCCTGTGGCTGAGCATTTCTGCCTCTGGCACACAGCCCTGTTTGGAGTCTCCAAACCCAGTAAATTCCTGCCTCCAGAGGAAGAAAGTGAGTCTCCCTGGATTTACCACTTATGGGGTTCCTGTTGAAAGAACAGTGCCACAGATCACAGTTTAGGGTAACCCAGAGCTGAGAGCTCAGTCCTTGGCTCTGTCTCTGTAGCCGGCTTCCCCGTTCTGATACTTGCAAGCTCTGCTACATTCAGACACCCTCAATCCTTCTGTGACCCCGTGGGACCAGAGACCACACTGTCCCCATGAGGGCTCCACCCCTGCTTAGCCTCTGGAGTGATGTCCCTCAGTGAAGCAGACTTTTAAAAGTTTGAGTTTTGTGCTCTGTTGTTCCACCACTTTCCAGGAGCTGCCCAGTCCCACTGCGGTCTATCTTCCTATTGCTTCGGATTCACTTCTCTGCACATCCTACCTTTCAGAAAGTAGTCAATTTTCTGTTTTGAGAATTGCTGCTCCTCTTCTCTTCAGTCTCCTGTTCGGTTTGTAGGTGTTCGGAATGGTTTGATAATTATCTAGCTGAACTCCTGCGACCTGATGTCATCTCAGTCTGATATGCCTTCACCATCTTGGCTCCTCCTTGGCAAGTTCTTTCTTGAAGGCAGGTTGGACAGTGCACCTCTTGGGCTGCCACACAGGCTGGGAGCGGGGTGAGGTCGGCCCCGAGGCCACAGTGCCATGGCAACCTCATTCTTATATTGTTATGCCTAAAATGCCACTGAAGAAAATGTTCGGTCCTTCCAGTTACTATGAATGTCCCAAAGAAATCTATCCTGTTTTACAAATCATCAGAGAACAGACTTTTAGAATATTTTCCTAAAAGAGGTGATATATTTTACTTCTATATTTAACACTCATAATATGAGCAAATTCTTTTGATAGATAATGTTTTGAATCTTTCAAGTTGCTCTGTTCAATCTATTTTGTCTGGGTTTGACTTAGCAAAGAATAAATAGCTGATTTTCACCCACCATATAATAAATGCTTCCCCTTGCTTGATTTACTCATTGAGGTAAATGTGGCCAACTCATTTTAATTTTATAGAGTGAATTTATTTTTTTGATACATATATATGTAAATATGCATTATAATTTATATTTTTATATATATGTGATATATAGCATATATATGTATATTTGCTAATACACACATACACATTCATATATATATATATATATATATATATATATATATATGCATAAAATTGGTTTATTGCTAGAGCTTTGTTAATAGAACTAGTTGCCATAAGAAAAATTCTGTAAGACATTAGAAAGTGCAGATGAGTGGTTCTCAAAGCTACCTTACTGAAAAAGTAAGCTGTGAAAATAAATGTTCTACTAAAAATCAAATCTGGCTTTTAAACCAGCTCTACAGTTAATTGGCTGATGACCTTGGATATGTCATGAAGTCCTCTATAAAATGAATAGCTGAAGTTGGATGAAATCTGAGGCTTTTTCCTCCTCCAATAATCTTTAACAGTGGCTTCCAAACTGTTCATGCTCTAGGGTTGTAGGATTCCATGCATGTATTATTGGTTTGTAAATTTTAAAAAATTTACATATAATGTATTATTTGCTTCAGGGATACAGGTCTGTGAATCATCAGTCTTAACACAATTGATAGCACTCACAATAGCACATACCCTTCCCAATGTCCATAACACAGCCACCCCAACATCCCTGCACCCCCCAACAACCCTCAGTTTGTTTCCTGAGATTAAGAGTCTCTTATGGTTTGTCTCCCTCCTGATCCCATCTTATTGATTTTTTTCTCTCCCTATCCTCCACCACCCCCCACCCTGCCTCTCGAATTCCCCATATCAGGGAGATCATATGATAATTTTCTTTCTCTGATTGACTTATTTCACTTAGCATAATACTCTCTAATTCCATCCATGTCATTGCAAATGCAAGATTTCATTTTTGATGGCTGTATAGTATTCCATTGTATGCATATATACCACATCTTCTTTATCCATTCATCTGTTAATGGACATCTGGGCTCTTTCCATAATTTGGCTATTGTGGACATTGCTGCTATAAACATTTGGGTGCACATTCCCCTTCTGATCACTACATTTGTCTCTTTAGGGTAAACACCCAGTGGTGCAATTCCTGGATTGTAGGATAGCTCTATTTTCAACTTTTGAGGAACCTCCATACTGTTTTCCAGAGTGGTTGCACCAACTTGCTTTCCCACCAGCAGTGTAGGAGGGTTCTCCTTTCTCCACATCCTTGCCATCATCTGTCATTTCTTGACTTGTTAATTTTAGCCATTCTGACTGGTGTGAGGTGGTATCTCACTGTGGTTTTGATTTGTATTTACTGTAAAGGAGATAATTGAGTAAACTGTGATCCAGACTTCTCATCCTCCATGTCAAACAGCACAATTAGGTTTGACCTGTTTTCCACATGAAATTTCAGCGTCAAATTCCCATTTGAAAACTTCAAATTTTGTAAACATCTATCTCTTATAAGAGGCAAGATTAGCTAAGTCAAAGTAGGTAAGGTAATCGGGAAAGCAGTGTATTTGTTTATTGGCTTAAACCTTTTTATTATCAAATGTGATATCCAGAAAATTGTGTAAGGTTGTAGGTGCATTGAAACATTGTAAAGCAGACCCATACAACTCCATGAATTCGTGAAATACATAACATTACTGGAATCACACTCTGTACCTCTCTGTCTTCCCTGTATCACCATGAAATAACTTATGGCCTCTTAAGGTAACTATAACCCTTAATTTTCTAGTACTTCTTTCTTTCTTTACATTTTTTTTTTACCACCTATATATGCATTCTTAAAAATTAGATCAGTACTAACTCCTCTTGAACTGTACAGAAATAGAATAAAGTATTTACTATTTTATGACTTGCTTTTCTTACACACGCATTTTTAAGTTTACCTACATATCTGCAATTACTCCATATATTTTCAACGCAGTATGAACATAAAACATTTTCTATATCCATTCTACTAAGGGTGGACATATGGGTTCAAAAAATTGGTAATTAGGAGCAGTATTGCCACAGGCATTTTTAATGTGAATTTTCACATACATAAGCTAGCATATCTTTTAGCATTACTGAGTCATAGTGTTTGCATACTTCAGTTTTACCAGGTAATGACAAACATTTTTCTCAGGTTGCCATAACAATTTACACTCTTCCCAGTAAAATAGCTCCTGATGCTTCTGTCTTTGCTTATGTTAAGCACTGTCAAACTTATTCTTTTCTAATCTATTGGGTGAGTAATGGTATCTTCTCATGACTTTAATTTTTACCTTTGTAATGTGGAGCATCTTTAAATGGTTATTGACTATTTGGGTTTCTTCTTTTGAGAGGTGCCTGGCCAACTCATTGTTTATTTTTCTATTGAATTGTCTATGCTTTGTTAATTGAATTATAGGAATTCCTTATATATTGTAGAAAATAGCTATGTTTTGGTTAATATATGTTTTAGATATTTTAAATCCAAATTTCTTATTTTTATTCTTTCTATATGATATCTTGCAATTAAAAGAAGTTTTGGTTTTAGTGTGGTCAAATTGATTAATCTCCTATAGTACTAAAATTCGTGTCTATGTTAAGAATTCTTCTGTAGATCTTCAACCAACTAGAAATACATGCCATCCATAAAACCCATACCTAACATCATCTTGAATGGGGAAAGACTGAATGCTTTTCCCCTAAAACCAGGAACAAGACAAGGATATCTGTTTTTATTCAACATTGTATTGGATGTTCTAGCTAGGAAAATTAGGCAAGAAAAAGAAATGCAACATTTTTCCCCCTACCATTACCAAAGAACATGAAATTAAGAAAACGTTTCCACTGACAACAGCACCAAAATAAATAAATAAGTAAAATTCCTGTTCTTAGGAATAGCTTTAATGAAAGAAAAACAAGATGCATTACCTTAAAACTATATTAAAGAAGTTAAATAAGACATATATAAACAAAGATATTCCATGTACACGGATCTAAAGACTTAATATTGTTAAGATGGCAATACTTTGTAAAATGATCTATATATTCCAGACAACCCCCACCAAAATCCAAGTTTCATTTTTAACAATAATTGACAGGCTTGTCTTAAAGTTGATAGGGAATTGCAAGGAACCCAGAAGAGTCAAACAATCTTGAAACAGAAGAACATGGTTCAAGGCCTCACTTCATATTTTTAAAACTTATTACAAAGTTGTAGTAGTCAAAATGGTACTACAGTGCCATAAGAATGGACATATAGATCACTGGAGTAGAATCAAGAGTACAGAAATAAATCCTTAAATTTATGATCAGTGGGTTTTCAGCAGGGGTGCCAAGACCAATTAGTAGGGAAAGGACTTTTCAACAAGTGGTGCTGGGAAACTGAATATTCACATTCAAAAAGATGTATTTGAATTCCTGCCTCACACTATACATAAAAGTCAGCTCAAAAGAGAGCACAGTTCTCTGTGTAAGCATTAAAACTATAAAACTGTCAGAAGAAAGTGCAGGGTAAATCTTTGCGATCTTGGTTTACACAATGGTTTCTTAGATATGACACCAAAAGCACAAGTGACAAAAGAAAAAAAATCAGATATTGTATTTCATCAAAATTTTTAAGAAACTTGTTTTTCACAGTACATCATCATGAAAATGGAAGGACTCCCAGAAATGGGATGAAGTGGGAGAAATGGAATGGAAGAAAATATTTGCAAATTATACATTTGGTTAGAAACATATCCAGAATACATAAAGGACTCTTACAACTGAATAGTATTAAAAAAAAAAACAGTTTAAATATGAGCAAAGAATTTGAATAAGACATTTGTCCAAAGAACATATACAAGTAGCCAATAAACCATGAAAACTCCACATTATTATTCACTGGAAAAAATGCAAACCAAAACCACAGTGGGGGCATCTGGATAGTTCAGTTGGTTAAGAGTTGGACAACTCTTGATCTGAACTCAGGTCTTGATCATAGGGTTGTGAATTCAAGCCCCAGGTTGGATCCCCATGCTGGATATGGAGCCTACTTCAAACAACCAACAAAAAACTACAATCACGTACCACTTCACAATCACCAAGATGGCTAAAAAAAAAAAAAAAAAAGATGGACAATAGCAAATGTTGAGGAGTGTATGGAAAAAGTGAAACTCTCAGATATTCATGGTGGGATTGTAAAATGGTATAGCCACTATGAAAAACAATTTGGTAGTTCTTCCCAATGTTAATCATTGTGATATCAAGTAACATACCCATTCCATTCATAGATATTGCAGAATAAGAGAAATGAAAACTGTGCATACAAAAAGTTCTGCATGAATGTTCACTGAAGTATTTTTCCCAACAGCCGAAGTGGAAGCAATCCAACTATTCATCAACTAATGGATAAATAGACAAAAGTCATATATCCATACCTTGAAATATTTTTCAGTTATAACAAAGAATGAATTGCCGGTACATGATTTGTATAGTGTGGATGAACCTTGAAAACATTATGCTGTGTTAAAGAAAACAATCACAAAAGACCAAATATTTTATGAATGCTTTTAAATGAAATGTCCAGAGTAATCAAATCACAGAGACAGAAAGTAAATTAGTGACTGCCAGGGACTGGAAGGAGGAGCGAGTGGGGTGATGGCTAATGGGTAAAGGGGATTTTTGGGGTGAGGTTTGAAAATATTTTAAAATTAATAGTGATGGTTGCACAACTCGGTGAATATATGAAAAGTCACTGTCTTGTACACTTCAGAAGAATAGGTTTGTGGTATGTTATTTATATCTTAATAAGGATGTTGTATAAAAAGAGAATATTTCTTTCCACAGTTTGGCGACTGTTGCCATTGCTGCTATAAACATTGGGGTACAGATGGCCCTTCTTTTCACTACATCTGTATCTTTGGGGTAAATACCCAGTAGTGCAATTGCAGGGTCATAGGGAAGCTCTATTTTTAATTTCTTGAGGAATCTCCACACTGTTCTCCAAAGTGGCTACACCAACTTGCATTCCCACCAACAGTGTAAGAGGGTTCCCCTTTCCCCACATCCCCTCCAACACATGTTGTTTCCTGTCTTGCTAATTGTGGCCAAGATGCCCTTCAATGGACGAATGGATAAGGAAAATGTGGTCCATATACACTATGAAATATTATGCCTCCGTCAGAAAGGATGAATACCCAACTTTTGTAGCAACATGGACGGGACTGGAAGAGATTATGTTGAGTGAAATAAGTCAAGCAGAGAGAGTCAATTATCATATGGTTTCACTTATTTGTGGAGCATAACAAATAGCATGGAGGACAAGGGGAGTTAGAGAGGAGAAGGGAGTTGGGGGAAATTGGAAGGGGAGGTGAACTATGAGAGATTATGGACTCTGAAAAACAATCTAAGGGGTTTGAAAGGGCGGGTGGTGGAGGTTGGGGGAACCAGGTGGTGGGTATTAGAGAGGGCATGTATTGCATGGAGCACTGGGTGTGGTGCAAAAACAATGAATACTGTTATGCTGAAAATAAACAAACAAATAAATAAATAAAAGAAAATAGAAAAAAAAGAGAGAATATTTCTATGCCCCAAAATTGAAAGATAATTCTCATAATTTCTTCTAAAAGTTTTATAGATTTGCTTTTCATATTTAGTGAATATGGTATAAACAAATAGCCTTGGTTAAGTCCATCAAGCATTGCTGAACCTATCAGAGTTAAAATGTACCCACTGACTTTTAATCATTTTTGTAAGCCACCAAACTCTGCAGTTGTTTATTATATGCCATTACTGTAGAAAAAAAAAATTCCCTGTTGTTTCTTCTGTTCCTAGTGTACTGGAAGTTTTTATTATAAATGGACTTCAAACTTCATCCAATATTCTATCTTCATTTAGTGAAATGATAATGTAATTTCCCCTCTTACTCTGTTTATGTGGAATTAATGTTAGTTTGATTTTTTTGCAGGTTAAACAGATTTTTGCATTCCTGGATTTAGAAAAAGAACTATCTTAGTACTGAGGTATTATTATTCCTTTTAGATTTTGCTAGATTTCACTTGCTTTATCTGTCTTTGTATCTATTTAATTTGTATATTTATATTCATGAAAAAGATTGGCTTGCCAACTTTCTGTATCACATTATGCTTATCTGGTGGTGTTATCAGTATTATGTCACTCTTTGGAAGAGTTTGAGCAAAACTGGAATTGATCCCCCTGGAATAGCATTGAGAGAATTCTTTAATGAAAACATGTACACATAAGAGTTTCTTTGAGGAAATATTTATGACTGATTATTCATTTTTTTAAGTTTCTGGGTTTTTTGTTTTTGTTTTTGTTTTTTTTTTAGTGAATTTAGTTAGAATTTGACTTTGCATTTGTGCATCTGAGATTCTATTATTGGAGTGGCCTCAGACAAATTTCAAGGTTTCTGAATGCCTTTGTTCACATAGCTTAGGTCCAGAGTCATGCTAGGGTTGTTCTGAAGCCACACCCCTTCAGAGAGAGCTTCTTTACTTCTTCCTGAGCTTTCCCTCTTTAGTTGCCTCTGCTGCCAGGACAGCCTTCTCCATAGTCCACCAGGGTTGAGAAGAGGCTCTAACCCTGAGGCAGTCGGTCCCTGGGTCTCCATATCAGGGGGGAGATATTCTCTTACAAGTCTTGCCACTCTGGACAGAGCCTGGGCCTCTGAGCTCTTCTGTCTCTATGACATACCTGGAAGCAGAGTTAAATTCTTGATTTTCAGACAAAAGCAGCTTTTGAAACTTCAACATTCCTATCTTTCTGATTATAGACTTCTAAACAAAAATTGATCAAGAAATACCCCTGTGACTTTTTAGATTCATATTGGAAAAGAGTCCTAGTTAAGTAAAAATGACACAGGAAAGATGACAAAACTTAGGAATATTTCAATAAGAATTAGGCCCATGATTCCTGATATTCTCTGATAATGATATATGGAAGATACTTCAGGTTCTATTTTATTTTTATTCCTGTGAATGATATGGTCTATTTTCTGACCCATCTATCAGCTAAAATATTGAGAATCCTTCCTTTCTAGGATAAATTTCCTTTCAAATTGGGAATGTGCTACATGCAGTGAAGAACCATCCTATCAGCTACAATTCCTTGTGAGATCCATTAGAAATTTCAAGAACTCTGCACACTTTGCAAAGGAATAGAGAGGTCTAGGAATACACTAAGCTTTTCTTTCCTTTTTTTTTTTTTTTTTTTTTTTAAATCAAGTTTGCTGACAGTGACAGAAGTTAAATTCTTCCAGAAAAAAAATTACTTAAGGCTACCGTGTAAGACAAAACAGTGAGCTGGATAAATCTTCAGGCTATCTGAGAATGGTATTTCTTATTAGAATCTAGCCAAGTAATCAGCTCCAAGGCTGTTATATTTTTCTTCAAATAAATACATTTCTTTCTGAGTACTGCTTGTCCTCCTGGTTGCTTTTTTTTTTTTTTTTTTTTTTTTTTTTGACTTCTTAGTCTTGACTATCTTTTTTGATTTTGAGTTTTCACAAAGAACTCCTATATGTTTATTCCCTCTACTTGATTGAGGCTTTTCTCATGTCTTTACGGAAGCAGCTGTGATATTTGGGGTTCATGGTTTGACATTATGAATGAAGAAATTAAATCAGTTTAATTAACAGAGTTCCTAATAGTTTTCCAGTGATCTTGGGAGTTTCTTCTTCCCTCTAATGCCAAGAGGCACCTCTAAATAACAGTGATAATGACCAATATGGCAGTGCCCAAGGGGGGGCCGTCTATCACATGTGAAGTCAGTTAAGTGCTGCTTTACTTGTGCTGGATGTGGCCTTTGAGACTGGAGTTTGGTTGTGCTTCAGAGTCGTCTTTCTGGCTTCTGTCCTGGTGTTTTTATAGATGATATGCAGGTGTTACTGATATAATTTGTTCAGGAGTTGTATATGATGTCATGCATAATAACCTAGATTTTCCTGCAGTCAGTATAATACAAGACAAACCCTAAAAATGGAATCACTGATAATTACATAATAAAATAACATCTAGAAATAGCTTTTGTGCCTGTTACTGGGATGAGAGCATATGGTTATCTCTGATTTAGATTTGCTTTTGAAAGTTAATTTAATTTGGAATGAGAGATCAAGGCCAATATTTAGAAGCAAACATATGACTTTAATTTTAGAATTATGAAGAGAGATGATTCTATCTGTTTCGTGGATTTTAGAGATAAGGTGTTTGAAAGGACCTAGAGAAATGGCTTGACTTGATATGATCTGATAGGAGCAGATGCTATGGATTGAAATTAAGGGTGGGTTTTAAGCACACTGAATCAAAATGTGTTTTCCAATGCTGTTGTCTTGTGCAATTCACTCCTAGTGCTTTGAACATCTACTTTTTATACTTTTCTCTTCCAAAACCAGTTTAGGTGGTTGGAACATATCAAATGACCTATCAGTAAAAAGGAATGGTTTCTGGGAATGTAATATGACTGTAAAATAACTTCATTTGGGGGATTTTATTATATCTAGGTTTATAATAAGAAAAATGCCAAAGCAAAATAACAACTGACCTAAATAAGAATTTTAAGTCCATATCTCCTATAATTTTCATATAACTAAAACAAAAACAAGAGAAGAAAAGGCCTTTAAGATCCTTGGAATTAATAAGATTTGTGACAGTTCCCATCTTGGTTACATAATAACCTTGCTCTTTCCAAAGAGCTATGAGGAGTCTGGTGAAAAATTCAGGAAGGCTGAATTAAATGAAATGTTCTAGAAAATGAGCCAGCACATTAGACTGGATGTGGATGCTTTCTGTCCCTAAAATATCTCATCTTTGTTTTTACTTCTCTCATTTTTCATGTAGCTTATAGACAGAAATATTTCTTTATATAAATGGTTTTCTCACTCAAAATTTTTTTGGATATTCTCAATTATAGCAGTAATGATGAAGTTGATAATATATAATATTTATTGAGCATCTTCTCTATACTAGGTATTATTAAGTATTTTACATACATGATTATGGATCCTCATAACAAACTCTAGTATTTTCTCTGTCTTACATATTTGAGAGAACCGGGGTTAGGGACATTAACTGTCTTGTTCAGGTTCATATAGTCCTTCAGTGGGGATTTGAATGACTGATCTGACTGGTTCTAGTTCTCTGATGCTATATTCCTTCTGCTGATAGTATATGGTATTTTTTATGTATCACACATAAGAATGTGTCACGCTTTCTCAGTTAACTGAATATCTACCCTGTAGATGCTATTTCTCTTTTTATAATTAAGGACTTAAGAAACCAAAGTTTGGAGAATAGAGTGATGTTGAAGTCTACTCAACTAGAAAGAGACACAGTTAGGACTGGACTTTAATCTCTGGATCCTCATCAATGTTGCTTCTCCTGTACAAACATAGCTTGGCCACAGGACTGTAGATCAGCAGCAACTTTAGACATTAATGTAGTTTTCAAGTAGTAAAAGTCACTATTCCTTCAAAACCAGTCAAAACAATTAAAAAGAAGGAACCACTTAGTAAATAAGTACTACTGACCTGTTTCTTCACCTTGTAGTTAGTGAAAATTAATTTAGTTTTTGGCTCTGGTCAAGGAAGCACACCAAATGTCTGTTTAAGAAAAGTCTTTTCATCAGAGGCTGTATTTCTGTAGGCGTAAATTAGCCAAAAGCAAACAAGAGCAAAGAGGAGTCCATGGCTCTAAAAAAAATTAGAAAGTCCTAGTGTGCGGTATGTAAAATCTGGAATTATCGCATGTTAGTTTGGAGAATTAGCTCCTAAGAGTCCATGGAACAACTAGATAGATGCAAAAGGGTAGAGATGGGCTTTTCTGTTTGAATGAGGGGTGTGACAATGAATTCTTTTCTAGAAGATCAGCTCAGATGACCAGTATAACCCTAGATGTTTAGTGAGAATCAATGTCTGTTCAAGGCCCAGGTTCCACTTAATGCCACTGTTGGTAAGTGTGTGTGTGTGTGTGTGTGTGTGTGTGTGTGTTGTGTGTGTTGTGTGTGTGTGTGTAGGCAAAAGGTCAGGTAGAGGGAACAAGAGAGGAAATAAACAGAGTGCAACTAAGAAGTGAAAGAGAAGAGAGCAAGATCTCTTAAAGAAGAGCACATGAATTATTTGCAGTTGATTATACCTCCTGTTTTTACCTCAACTTGCTGAAAATATAAGGCCATTTTGACCTAGCACTTGTCAAAGTTAATCATCGCTTTACGTGATTTTTCTGTAGCTTTTGAGTTTATCATCTTTCATCTCTTGATCAAATGCTTTTCCCCTGGTTCTTCTATATCCCTTTTCTTCATTTGTAATCTCTGTTCCAGGCTACTTTAATCTCTGTTTTCTTAAAATCTTCTAGTTTTCCCCCAAATAAATCAGTAACTAAAAAAAAAAAAAAAAAAAAAAAAAACAAAACTGTATACTTATGACTTAAGTCAAAATACCATTTGTAATAAGAACTGTGAATGGAATTAATTCTGCTGTTAAATGACACAGACTCTCATAATGTAACAAAAACATTTGGAAAAAAAGGAAGGGCAGGGTTGTATTAGGCACATGCTAACAATTAGAATTAGGAACTGATGTGCTATTATAAACAAAGAATTTAAATAGAAATTACTACAAAAGATTCAGAGGGGTATATTTTTATATTGATTTGAGGATAAAACATGCTGAAAATACAACACTTACCCCTAACAAATACATTTTTGTGTATTTGCTTGCTTATTGTATCGACAGACTGCTTAATCAGAATGCAGTCTTCATAAGGGTAGGGACATTGGGAGCAATTAATGAGAAGTTGCCACACACGATGGAACCCTGCTCTGCTGAAAGATCTTAACTCAGTCTTTGATTACGGAGCCAAAAACCAAACAAAATAAAAAGAGATAGACTGAATAACAAGATCAGTTTATCACGTGTATCTTGAAGTGTGTTTCTTACAGCAGAGAATGAAGTGACTCATTTAACAAATACTAAGTATATGCTAGCATGCATGGTTCTTAGCATCAGAATTTGTGGTTTGTCTAATATAATTCTATATGATAGAAGCACTTCTTTTCTCATAACTGCCTTCTCTTGCCCAGGCTGTTGAGGAGGAGGCTGAGTGTCTTGAGAGAAAGTATCCCTTGCCTCTAGGCATAATCAGTCACTGCCAAAAGTGAGTTCTGACTATAACATTAACTGATTATTTGCTTCATGTTTGAGAAAAGATAAAAACAAATCAGCTTTAAAGTTTAGTGTCTACATGCCAAAAGCATGTAAGAAAGACTGGTCTGAGACTCTACAGAAAACCTAAAGATGAAGGAGAGAAAAGGAATACTTAATTTATTTTTCTTTTTTTTATCAAGTTTTTATTTATTGGGAGAGAGTGCTAGAGAGCGAGAGAGAGAGCGAGAGAGAGAGAGCAAGTGAGCGCATGATCTGGGGGAGAGGCAGATGGACAAGGAGAAGCAGACTCCCTACTGAGATGAGCAGGGAGCCATATGGGGGCAGGGCTCCATCCCAGAACCCTGAGATCATGGGCTGAGCAAAAGGCAGACACTTCACCAAATGAGCCACCCATGTGCTCCAAAGAGGAACATTTTAAAATCAAACATTTAAAGGTTGTGGAGAATGAGAAACCAGAATAAAATGATAAAGTATTCATGAAGGAATGGTTTTAGTAATCATCTCAGCACTTGGCTGATTTTGTAACAACCCATTTTTTTTATAGAATTTTAAGATTTGACATAATTTACACTCCTATACTTAAAACTCTGCCCAGGAGGAAATATTTAGCATGCCTGATTTTCATGTCCTTTTTAAATGGGTGTAAGATGATTAAAAATTAATTGGATTACATGGAGCTTTGTTGCATGGATGAAAAAAAGAATCAATTTCATCTCACATTGGGAATCAGCTTTCAAATCATAAAATTGTGAGCTCACTTTCTATTAGATAAGAAATCACCTGGACCCTGTCCTTGCTCTGACCATTTCTTGGATACCTAAGAGGACATACACACCAGACTACAATCACCAGTAAAAACCCCAGGCCCCAAGACAAGATGAGACCGATGCTTTTTTCCTTTCAGTATCCCTCTCTCTTTCTTACACACACACACACACACACTCTCTCTCTACATATATATCTTCAATAAACTCAGCTTTCACTTCAGAAAAAATAATTTGATTAGTTTCAAAATAAAAAAATACATACAGAAGACATAAGACAAACATAAAGTTATCAGCAAACATTTAGTATAGATCCTGTGATTCAAGGTAAACAGTATTAGGATAATAAGCAAAGATGTTTAAACCACAGAGAATCATTCATTGGCTATAAGCATCAACACTTTTGTTGGATGATAAATACAATAAACATTGTTTACAAAAGGAGTTTTGAAATTATGTAGAGAAAGGATTCATGACTCTAAAGAATAACTTTACACAGAAGCGAAGAGGATTTTATGAGAACTTTTTTGTAATTACAAAAAAAAATGATTTCTTATCTGACAGTTCATAATTTTATGATTTGATACCTTGATCCCCAATCTGAGATTAAATTCATTATTTTTTTTTCAGTTATGCAACAAGGCTGTATGTATAAGCAGTGCTTGAGCTAAGTTTCAGTACTGTATGAAGTACTGATGACTGATTTCCTGCATTGTGTATCTAAGGGTCTTTAAAAATCTGTCCCACCTTTGGTCAAAATTAAATTATAAAATTATTGGTGAGACACTGTCGCAGTCGGAGCAACAAATCGACCAGGAAAGTGAAGGTAAGAGGATGAAGAAAAGAACTTGAGAAGCAAAGAGATGGGGGCAGGAGGAGCACTGAGGAGGATGTCCAACAGTGCTAAGTTTATTCAAAGCATTAAGGCCATATATATAGTGATAATAGGAGAAGTAATACATCTGTGTCTAGTTAAACAACCATGAGTTCCCATAGTAAGTTTCACAATTAACTATAAGCAGACCTTGTGACGCCAAATGGCTGATGCCAGTACAATTGTTCTGTATTGATACAGCAAACCTGAAAGTAATTTATGGGCTGTACTAGGGCAGCAAGGACAGCCACAAACTTATGACCCCAACCGAATTGTTCTCAATTCAGCAAAGTCACATAGGCGAGCGCGCAACACATAGCACAAACCCTTTCTCAGTGCTACTTGACTTTATCGACCTAAGCCTTTTGTTCAGCTATTCAGCTTTTAAAGGAGGCACAAGTCAGGGCCTGGTTTGGTCCTTGTCTCAAGCCTTATCGTGGCCTCCCACAAGACACAAAAGTAAAACATTACTTTAAAAAATAGCAAATATCAGGAAAGGAACCTATTCTGGAAAATGTCCGAATTTTTATTGAAAAATGACTTTTTAATATGAGACCTCAAGGATGAGTTGGAGTTCAAGTGAATAGTGAGAGAGGTCCCTTTCAGAATGGGGAATATTGTGTGCAAATGACCCATTACAGAAAGGAATTGAGAGATATTTTAATAAAGGTAGGCGAAAGATCAAGAATGCTTTATACCAAATTGTTAATATTAATTCCCTCCGGGAAAGTGTACTTTCATTTGCTCTTCAGTATAATTAAGTGATAGGATTATGGTGAATTCAAGCTTTATTCAAGGCAAAGAAATTCAAACTCTACTCAACGCATACTCAAATTTAAGAGTGAAGACAGATGAGAAATGCTACCAGACGGTCAGTTAATGAAACATTCCTCTTTAGAAGGTCTGACCTAGGGTGCTTCTCAAACATGGTTCTCTAAATTTAACAGGGATGCAAATTATCCTAAAATCTGATTAAAGTACAGATTCAAATTCAGTAGATCCGGGCTTTCAGTTGAAGATCTGCATTTTGAACAAACTGCCAACTGATGGCAGTACTTGGCATCCTTGAAGAGCAGGGTCCCAAGTGATTAAAAGGACATTTAGAATTGAGAAACATTGAGGGCACCTGGGTGGCTCAGTTGGTTTAGCGATTGCCTTCAGCTTAGGTCATGATCCCAGAGTCCTGGGATCGAGTCCCGCATTAGGATCCCTGCTCCATGGGGAGTCTGCTCCCTCTGACCTTCTCCCCTCTCATGCTCTCTCTCACTGTCTCTCTCTTAAATAAATACATAAAAAAAAAAAAAAGAATTGAGAAACATTGAATTAGAGTGATTGGGTGTTAGGGTCACCCTGGCTTTCTCTTGTCTCTCTTTTCCACCTGACAAATCCCTTTTTCTCTAAGTCTGAGTTTAGGGAAGCCATACACATCAGTTAAGTGTAGCGGTTCTTCCCATGGGTCTCAATAGCAGAGTTTCTTTTTTTCTTCTTTCTTTCTTTTTTTTTTTTTTTAAAGATTCTATTTATTTATCTGACAGAGAGAGATGACAAGCAGGCAGAGAGGCAGGCAGAGAGAGAGGAGGAGGCAGGCTCCCCGCCGAGTGGAGAGCCCCATGCGGGGCTCAATCCCAGGACCCTGAGATCATGACCCGAGCTGAAGGCAGTGGCCCAACCCACTGAGCCACCCAGGCACCCCATCAATAGCAGAGTTTCTTAAACAAGTGTGTAAAAGAATCCCTTGAGGGGATTACCAGATGTGTAGCTTCCTTGACCCCCACTCCAGAAGCTAAGCATTAGTTTCGTCTAGAGTGGTGTGTAGAACTTCATGATTTCCAGGTACGGTATTTCCAGAAGACTCTGATGTAGGTGGTTCTGGGATTTAATTGAGAAATGCTCTGTATTTCTATAGTCAAGCATGGTGCTCCTTAAATGTTTAACATATAAATGAGTAAATTAGTATAGGCTCTCTTCCTCTTTTTATTCTATGATTGTAAATGTTATAAATGCTCAGTCTAGAAAATAAAGAGATATTAAAAATATAGAAATGTAGAAAAATTTCACTGGTCATCTTTCCCCTGAAAGACACACATTTTCTGATTTTTAGCATTTTTTTTTCTGGTGTATTTTACTATATATTTTGTCTCACTTGACTCAGAACATATTATATATGTATTCTACCCTAAATACTTTTGGGAACCTGAGGTGTTTTCTATGGCATTGTTCAAATGAATGCATTATTTCAAAGGTTGAATTGAACAAACCTTGAAATTTTTACATATATATTACTGACTCATTGACAGAAGACTAATTAAAAAAAAATCATTACCTGAATTTGGGGTTTCTAAATTTTATATTTTCAGTTCATATTTCATCTCTTAAAGACCATTCCAAATTTAAAAAGCTCTGATTTCCCCAGAAATTTGCACCTGAAATATTTCTGTACGTAGCCACTTTTATTCCAGTAGTTAAATTGCAATGGTTTTTTATGTGTTCCGTCACCTTTTTTATTTCTAGCCAAAAAACTGGGACTTAATTATTAGCTTTTTAGTGACCTGCCATTGATTTGAAGATGTTGACATTTGCACAGCACTATTGTTAGAAAGGTGCCTGCATATTTAACAACCTAGTATTACCTCTTTTGTCCTTGAAAAAACAAGCCAAAGGCATCATCTTTTCACTGTTCAAATCATGTGGTCTTCTGTCACTTAGTATAGCAGAGAAGGCAGGTGAGATTCAATTCTTTGTACCAACAATGTTCTGCTTTACTCTTGATTCTTTTCTCAGTAGTATATTGGAAAACTTACCTCTTTATTCCTTTTTTTCTCCAAGTGAACATAATTTGTTTATTACTCTCCCCATTATGTTCAGGGACAGATTTAAAACTCAATTTGTATTTTAAGTCAGTGAACAAATGCTGTTAATTGATAGAAGAGGACAAATTGATTTCCTAAGAGACTTAAAATTGAACAATAATATAGCCCTAAGTAGCCCAAAAGATTTAAAATAATTTTTTCATTGATCTGAATTATTTTCCAAGAAGTAGATTAGCCATCAAGAAAAAAATGAGTCAGTTATATAAAGAACATATGAAATGTGTCTCCCCATTCTCAGGAAATTTCCTGAACTTTGTGATCAGAGGTATTTGTTGTTTTTCAGCTTTGATAGCAGTGATGATGCATTTCTTTTCCAGAAGGAAATTGTGTACAAAATAGAAGAATAAACTGTAGCCTATATTTGGGTTTGGAATGCTCAGTTAGAACTTGTAGTGCTTTAAAATCCAGTTCTGAAAGTCAAAATAGCATGGAGTAATCATTAAGTAAAAACAGGACTTAGGGTGCCTGGGTGGCTCAGTGGTTGGGCCGCTGCCTTCGGCTCAGGTCATGATCTCGGGGTCCTGGGATCGAGTCCCGCATCGGGCTCTCTGCTTGGCGGGGAGCCTGCTTCCCTCTCTCTCTCTCTCTGCCTGCCTCTCCATCTACTTGTGATTTCTCTCTGTCAAATAAATAAATAAAATCTTTAAAAACAAAACAAAACAGGACTTGGTGGTTTCTCATTTTGGGTGATTCATTCAGGCCTGGTGTGACAGGGAGTGAGCATAATCAATGTTTTTATGAGCTTTCTTCATCTTCAGGTATCACTGTGCCAGATTAACTGAAATGACTTTTAACATTACCCTGAACTCATGTCTCTACATATCTGAGGCGTATTCAAAAACTTCAATTTTCTCAACTTTAATGTCCAAGCAGAGAGAGACGACACATGATGATTTGAATCAATTGAGGGCTAAGAAACATAATATTGTGAATTGTTTGCTATTGGTCTACTCATGCAATGACTATGTTTGGATCATCAATTTACAATCTAGTGGCCAGTTTGACCATACCAGTGATTGGGGGGAAAAATGCAGAGACAGACGTGCTTAAATACTTCTAGCAACTCTCAAGACAAAAATAAGAAAATTCATCTTTAACAGTAAAACTTTACATTTTGGAAGATTGCATTTCATAGACATAGGACTGACTTTTTCTGTAAGAATTTAAGACTCATAAATATACTCAATTCTAGAGGAGGAATAATGTATATCTGTACGTTGTACATTGCATAGGCAAAGTTTTCAAAAGCTAAATGTACTCATCAGCCTTATGTTTGTAAAATACTGGTAAAAGAAATGTGGTTTTAATTTTTTTTTTTTTGGATGTTCCCAGGAGGCAGAGACCCTTCAAACTTCTCATTTTAAATTCACTGGAAAGAGAAATTGGAGTCAATCATTTCCAGGAACCAGGGATCTCTATTTTTAGCCTCTGCTGATTAAGACCACATTATTTAATAGGAAGAATGTGAACTGAATGTACCTTTTTACTCCTGAACCATACTTACAGGTTTTTATGATACTAACAGGGTATGTTCTTGAATAGATGCATGAACAATAAATCACTCTTATTTGAATTCACTAAGGAGCATTGTTGGGTCAGCTTTGAATTGTGCTTCTATTTTGTGCTTTTCAAGGGAAATTCAGTTAAAATAAAGTCTTGTGTCTTGAAAAAATTTCATTTTGCTAATGTGGATCTTTGAAATTTGTTCAAGTAGTAAGATTGGGAAAGGGAAGCAAGTTGGTTAAGGCTAAAGAGAGAAAAACAGAAAGTCATAACCTAAGCTGGTCATGAAGAAGACGGCACCTGACCAAAGCAAATGAGATGAGAGTGAGAAAGAATAAATGTGGTTGGTGGGTGCACAAGAGTGTGACAGAAGGAAGGCAGTGGTTAGATTCCTGTCAAGAGCTTTGTAGAAGTGGGAAGTAGAGAGCACAGAAGCAGAGGGAGATCTTCTTTTAGGGAAGGGATCAAAAGTATAAATGTATCAGAAATGAGAAACAGAGAAGTTACCATTAGTAAAATATGGATGTGCCAGAATTTGGTAACAGAGACTTGAAAGAAAAAAAAAATTACCTGGTTACAAATTCAGAACAAGGTTTGGCAATGGATACCCATGAGAGTCGGAGAAAAATAAAGGAAAAACAGCTGTTGTGTAGATTTAAATGACAAGATAGAATTATGGGGAATAAGAAGACCCTAGGTCTCTGAAAGAAAAGGCAAAAGCAGAGCACACCTCTCTACGTCAGGGCAGATGGTATTCATGGATGATGAACTACCTGGAAGAAGGCAGCTGAGTCAGTGGGAGAAAGGCAAGTAATGGCCAGAGCACTTGGGAGGGGACAGTACCTGGATTTTTCCACATCTGTTGGCTAGTTTAAATCTTATTTCTTCTTTTTCTTCTGAGACCCAAATTGCTTTCTCCCCTCTCTGCAGGTTCTTTAAACAATGACAACTTTAAAAGACTCCAGATGGTTTTGAAAAAACTTGAAAGTCATCCAAGGTGCACTGTAGGCCTTTGTAGACACTCCATGTGGAGCCAGTCTGAAAACTCTATAGTTTTTCTGTTTGGATTATGTTTTGGGGCTGAGCTAAAGTTGCCAGAACACACACACAAAATTAAAAAATTAAAAGTAAGCCAGCTCAGCCCATGTACACTCAACAACAGAAGGACAGCATGAGTTCTTGTGGTCCCCTTGGCTTTGGTACAGTGTGGTATCATTGGCTTTGTGTATTGTTCTGTACTCTCTCTGGCCTTGTTGTGAGCAGAAGGCAGAGGACACAGAGATCAGTGGAATAACTCATTCCCTGCCTCTCAGGTTTCAATGTATCACCCACTCCTTCAGTGGTTTTTCTGTGCTTGCATAGAAAATTTAACCCACCATGGCTTCATTGGGAATATATTAGATTCATACACTCACAGTTTTGCCTAGTTTTTTTGAGGACTGCTATATAGAAAGCCAATATCAAGAGTGAGCTATGTTGAAATGACTTTAATAACAACCAACAAATGTAAGCAGCTACTTTGAGTGGATGGATAGACTATAAAAGGCTGAATTTAAATTATGTTTTTCAATGAATTAAGTGAGTAAGAATTGAAAAATAGTATAAGGATTGTTTAGATTTACTGGTTTCTTGCAAAGACAGAACCCAAAGAATCCAGAACTTTAAGATAATATCAAAACGTGAGACCTTTGAAGGATAAAATACACATATGGATTCACATTCTGGATAAGTAGGAGTGTGTGTGTGTGTGTGTGTGTGTGTGTTTAAAAAGAGAGAGGAGGAGAGACAGAGAAAGAGTTATGGAGAAGAGAGGTAGAATAAAATGTTTGTTCTCTTGATGTGTTAACTGATTTATAATGATGATTTGTGCTGAAAGTATTTTTTTCCAGCCTGTCCAGCCCCTCTATCTGTAGACAGGTTGGCAGGCTGTGGAAGGAGAACGGGTGGATAGAAAGGTCTAAGTGAGGGAAAAAAAAAAGAAAGAAACAAAGGTAGGTCTGGGTGTTACATGAGTGTTGCTTTTGAGTATGCTTAAACTTAGGGTGAGATATTTTATTTTATTTTTTATTTTTTTATTTTTAATAAACATATATTTTTATCCCCAGGGGTACAGGTCTGTGAATCACCAGGTTTACACACTTCACAGCACTCACCAAAACACATACCCTCCCCAATGTCCATAATACCACCCCCTTTATTTTTAACACTATTGCAACAGCAGTAGTTCTTGTTTCTTATACGTGGGCATGAGGCATGCGGGATGGATGGGTACATGAAGAAACGGGTTCAATTGGCACAGTTGATCCAGTTGAAATATCCTTGCTTTGAGTTAAATTTTCAGCTCTTTCCAGTCAGTGTACTTAATGACAGATACCAGGATTTTTAAAAATAACTCTATAGTCATTTAGTTAAAAAATTTCAGTTACATCCTCATGTCACCAAGGAGGCTCTTCGCACTCCAGTAATAGATGTCGTAAGAAATCCTTGAAACAGTTGTTAGTTCATCAGGGAGAGTTAGTTGGTGTGTTCATGATTGCTCCTTGTTTTTCTCCAAGCCCACATCGAGAAGCTTTTCAAGGGATTAAGGGCAGCTTGCAAATTCAAAGAAAACAGAAATCACATACTGGTTATTGGTAGAATACTTATATCGTCAAGAAAGTATATAGACACAAGCAGAGACTTCTGTACATTATACAGGGATTAAAAATCACCAGTAATGGGACACATGGGTGGCTCAGTAGGTTAAGTGGCTGCCTTCATCTCAGGTCATGATCTCAGGGTCCTGGGATCGAGCCCCACATCCGGATCCCTGCTCAGCGGGGAGCCTACTTCTCCCTCTCCCTCTGCTGCTCCACCTGCTTGTGAGCTCACTCTCTCTCTCTGACAAATAAATAAATAAAATCTTTTAAAAAAAAATCACCAGTAACTATGTCTTTTGGAGCACTGTCTAATGATATATGAATCTGAGAAGAAGAGGGAATTCCACAAATTTGTTTTTAGCTCTTGTGAGGCAAGGACAGTGTTTTCCTAACTTCAGTCACTCATGCTCCAACTTCAGAGTTTTCACAACATCTAAACTCACTCGTACTGCTGTTCACTAAATATTTGCTTTAAATTGACTCACTTTGGCTTGAATCAGTTTATTTGAAACAAAATTAAATACAATGAAAATAATTGATATTGTTGAATTCTGGCTACATAATACTATTGTCTAAGGTCTAACCTTATTTCTCTTCTTTTCTGTTAAAAAGAGAAAACTAGCAGTGTTTGAGGAGTGTGTGCTACTATTGCAGAACTGAGACTTCTTCCTGGAGGGAGTCATGATTAGGGAAAAATAAAAGGCAATAACAATGTCATTTAAAGTGAAAATCTTGAATCTCCTGTAAACATTTGCAGGACACTCAGATTGTGTTCTGTCCTGTCCCCGCAGGGCAGGCCTCCCATCTCCATGTGACTCTGGAGGAAAGCAAGTGGGTCATCACTGTGATGCCAGGTTACATGTTCACCTGAGTCCCTGCTAACACAAGATAGGTGACTCTGCATAAGTTCTGCACCAGGGACCTGCCCAGTGAAATGGGAAAGGGGGCCACTGTGCAAGGCTGCTGTCTTTCTTACTTTCCCAGCATTCCTCTCCCATAGGAGCTTAGGGAAGCACACTTAGGATGAGATGGTCTAGAGATAAAACTTTTGGTTCTTTTGCACACTTGTCTAACACCTTGTCTGACTGCTTTATTTAAAATAATGTCACCCTGAATCTTATTCCCTATTACCTTTTCCTACTGTATGTATGTATGTATGTATGTATACTGTGGCACTAACTTCAGAAAGGAGTTAGTAAAAGGGGATTTCACTTCACCTGTAAATGTTGATATTTGTGAAGATCTGTTGAAATATGAGTGATATGGTATGCAATATAAAGTGAAAAATGTGCATTTGTTGTCTGAAAAAAACATAATCATTGGCACAGAGTCTGTGGCCATATTTTGTGGGGGAGGGGAATAAGACTGATGTTTCTATCATCTCAGTGAGAGAGGCTTAGCAGCCTGTCTTCTCACAAGTATCATTGACTTGTCAAATGTCACCGTAATTGATATTCTGGACCCTCTGCAATGAGGTGATGAATACACTCAGCAGCAGTGGAGTCTGCTTACGTGTGTGCCTAAGCAGAGCACGGCTCTTCTGCGAAAGCTCACGTGAGGCAATGAGATGGGCAACAGACATTCCTTAGTGCTGGATGCACTAGGTGTGTTGGTCAGAATGTGACTCTGTTTGATAAATAATGGGTATATAAAAAGAGCAATAAAGGAGGGAGAAGTGTGGTCCAAGCTGAGTGGAGAAACCCAGGTCCAACAAGACCAGGCAGCCAATTGTAAGACATTGATGGGCCAGTGTGTAGGTTTTTTCCCAAGTGTATTTCATGGTCTTATCACTCCAGGATCCCACAGGTTATCTGACAGGTTCACTGTGGAGGTCTTGGAGTATCTCTGTGGGCTCTCAGGGAACCCTTCATTGTGGCTTTCCTGGGATGACACACAGATTCCTGGCTCTTTCTCAGCAAAGACGTAACATCAGAAAAGTCAAGGGCTGTTGTTCCGTTCACTGACAGACTCCATGCCAGAGTGGATATTTTTTGTAAGAAGTGCAGTCTTTACAGTTGCCTGATGGAATGAGTGATGCAGTAAATAGAATAATGAACCATGTTCCAAGTCCTACCTTTTCACGAACTTCAAGAGATATTGATACTTTTCTGGGTCTCTGTTTCCTTCTTGTAAACAGAAGGAGTTGGTTAAGAGGTCTTTGAAGTCCCTTCCTGCTCTAGCACTCAATAATTAAATGGCCTTTGGATGTCTGTTCCAGCCCTAACAGTTGTTTTATTCTGAAGGACAAACAGATAAGACCCAGATGAGGAAAGAGGAGCTAATGATTTGAAGCTTGTAAGTTAGTGGCTGAATAATGATTTTCATACCTAGGATGCAAAACCCTTAAAAAGTCACCTTTCCTAATTAGTCTGTAAGTAGACATCTGCAGACAAAATGCAAACACCTCCGGGTTATTGCCCAGCATGCGAGAGCAGCGTCCCATGGTACTTGTTCACAATGTTTTGACTTTTGTCATAATTTTTTCGTTCTTTAGTGAGGACAAAAGATAAGTTTTAATTTTTCTCATTTTAGAGTTCCTTGAAATAGCATCCTTGGTCTAGAGCCAACAGGATTCTCCTCAAATTTTAATTTGATGCTCCTACTGACTCACACTTAATTGGACACACCTCTTGGCTCAGACTGTTGAGAATTAGTCCATTAAACATTAGGGTCTTATATACCCTCAAGCCCCCCCAAATAAATATTGCAGCAGTGATAGAGAGATGTAATTTATTTTAATAGCTTTAGGAGAGCTAAATTTACCAAGTATAAGGACAGCAATTTGTGGTGCTGTTCTCTGTATCATTTCTTCCCTGCTCTCTAACCCAAGGCTCCCATTGCTCCAGACTACAAAATTCCAAGGATTGCTGGTGTCGTCAAGGAAGACTGTTTCATCCCCACCATGGGCCAGTGACAAAACTAGAGCTGAATTCAGTGTTGGTTCTCTGACTCAAACTGGAGTTGGAATTTGACACTGTAGGTGCTAGTTCTGAATTTACCACTAATTATCAAGAGGATGCTACTCTTGTGCCTTGGATTTCTGGTGTAAAATAAAGGTGTTAGGATAGAAAATCTGGGACATCTCTTCCTGTTAAAAACAAAATGACAGAAAACATTTCTTTTTATGTCCAGGGAATGAGATTAGGATGGGAAGGAAAGGGTCAATGAGATATTGGAAGGGAAGCAGGGAGTGGAAAGAAATCTGGGCTTAGTGTGGGCTCAGCTCTTCAATGGTTCTTTCTGAGCAGGAAAGCAAGAGCTTGACCGGGGGAGGGGTAACATTCCATTCCTGAAACCAGGTGAATGAGTGTTATTTGCATTGTTACTCATACATTACTCATTTCTGCAGGCTCTTTTTATCTAGCCACTACCTAGAACACACTAAAACTAAATTTGAAATATAAAAGTATGAATAATAAAATAGACTTTTTAAAAAGAAAAAAAAAAATGAAGCTTGCAGTACCTTTATGACCACACTGAGTATTTTTTAGTTTGTTTTTTGTTTTTGTTTTTGTTTTTTTGTTTTCTCCATAGCATGTTCTGCCGTGATGACTTTTTCTTGGTCCCTCGTGAAGTGTGATCACTACTTACCTGTCAGGCTTCATCTCCCACCTCTTCCCTCAGCGCTCCTTTCAGCAGTTTCAGACACAGATCCTCATCATTGTCTTTCTACATGTAGTTTTTCTATTTGGAATGCCTCCTCCCAGCCTGCTCCGAAAATTTCTACCTCTTCTTTCAGTTTTGTCTCACCTGTTTCTGGGAAGCCTTCTCCATCTTGCCCTGGCAGACTTGGCCATTCCTTCACCTCTGTGTCGGTAGACCTTGTGACTCACCCTTTCCAAGTAGCTGTGTATTGTACGGATTTGCATATTTGGTTCCTGCTGGATTGGAAACTCCTTGAGGGGGGAAATTAAATTTTTGTTTGCTGTCAGCCTGCCTTCTACCTATCCATATTCCTCTGTCTCATGTCTGTCCATTCTTCCTCTTCATTTTTTCATGCGTACTTCAGATGGTTTCAAAATATGGCTGTAATTGAAACGTGGTAATAAATACATACAGAATAGATCTTCATTAGTGCCAAAGAAATGGGCATCAGGGAGGACTAGAATAGTGGAGAAGGGTATTGCATAATCAGAGGTGAAAAAGCTTTTGTTAGTGGGACCTGGGCTCGGCATTAGGAATGCTGAGACTGGTGGGGAATGTGGGTCGCCAGCTTGGTCACAATGACTATTTGGGGATGACTGAGGAGGAGTCACAAAGTTTCTTAAAGTTGTTCCTTGGGCACCTGTTGTTACTTTTTATTATATTGAGTCAAGTATAAGATTATTCCTGGATAACATCTTTAAGTTTAGATTGGTCAAGACATTGGTTAACATTTAAAGTAGTTTTACCTTTCCAGTTTCAGGAGAAACACACATACTTGCATACACACAAAAACCAAAGTACACCTAATTTGTTGTTGAGGTGTTGTTTCTATGTTTTCCTAAGTACTCTCCCACCTTCATTTTTCATTGCTCCCCTCTATTTTAATTCCATCAAGCTAGAACAGTTTGTCGCTGGTACCATTTTTTCATTCATATTTGCTGCACCCCTAGAATTCCTTATAATTTTCTCATACAAATTCTATGTATCTTCCAAGAGCATATTAATTACTCTTTGAGCAATTGTTCTGAGCAATTAATTGAAACTCTCTTCTATTAAGTTACCTTGGTCATTGTGGTCTTTACTTAGTTTATATCAGCGTTAATGACATCTAGACTCTCCACACTGACTTAGCTCTTTCCATTCATCCCGGACCATTTGTTCCATTGATGTGAGCATCAACTAGTCAGCTGGAGAGTAAGCACAGTGAAGCCAAGGCCCTTCTTTTACACCCACACCTTCTGTATTTTTGAGCTCCACTGTTTTTGCTAAACATGCTAAGTCCACGCTGACTTAGCTCTTTCCATTCATCCCGGACCACTTGTTCCATTGATGTGAGCATCAACTAGTCAGCTGGAGAGTAAGCACAGTGAAGCCAAGGCCCTTCTTTTACACCCACAGCTTCTGTATTTTTGAGCTCCACTGTTTTTGCTAAACATGTGATCTTCACTTAATAAGATACTTACTTGATGATGTGGTTGATAACGGGGAAATCACCCACTAAGATTATCTGGTAATCTCTGATAATTACCACTCTGATAATCAAGTTCTGGTTCAAAGTCTGAATTTACAGACCAAGTTTTGTATCTCGTCCTTAGCGGCAGGAAAGGAGAAAAAAATATGAGAATGGCTCAACTTCTGAAATTCTCAACTTCAAAAAGTGTTTATTCTTAAAATAAAGAAAAAGGTAAGAAATGAACTGTGAAATAGTCCAGGCTTCCACCTTGAGGTCCAGGATTAGGATTGAGTTCTATGGATTGAGTTCTATGAGCAACTGGCCAGTAGTTATAGGTTTTGGTTTTTTGGGGTTTGTTTTTTGTTTGTTTGTTTGTTTGTTTTAAAGATTATTTATTTGACAGACAGACATCACAAGTAGGCAGAGAGGCAGGCAGAGAGAGAGAGAGGGGGAAGCAGGCTCCCTGCTGAACAGAGAGCCCGATGTGGGGCTCGATCCCAGGACCCTGGGATCATGACCTGAGCCGAAGGCTGAGGCTTTAACCCACTGAGCCACCCAGGTGCCCCAGGTTTTGCTTTTGTTGTTGTTGTTGTTTTGTTTTGTTTTGTTGTTGGCATTTGGGCTGAGTTGATCATAGTTTTGCATTTCTTAATGTGGGATCACTATTCAGATTTTATATATTTTTTCTTCCCAATTTAGATGAAAAATTAATTTAGTCACATTTCTTATTAGTACTTAGAAGCTTTTAAAAATTTATTATAACCTCAGTATTATTAATTCTGTAATGAATATATTTTGCTTATAAATCTCCATGCAAATATTCAGTCATTTCCTGGGGTTAGACTTATAGAGGCAAAATTTCTGGGTCAGAGCACATAGACCTGCTTAAAGTGCATGTTTTGGAAAAAGGAAAGAAAATTATGATTTGGCATGTGATGCTGCATAAGGGGAATGTTATGGCTTGATTTTTTTTATAGGTTTTTATCCCTCCCTCCACAATCCTTTCTTTTCCTTTTTAAAAATTAACCTTCTAATTATATCGGTTTTCCTTCATCATCTACCATAAAAGGATGCAAGTATAGTATATTGAAACAGCCCTCCCAGGATGCCATTTTGTATGGTGTATTTCATAACTCATTTTGACCACTATGGATAATATTCATGTCAGTTCAACACAAACTGCCTTTATCATTTCCTAGAATGGTTCTTAATTTCAGGATGTTATGAAGACAGAAGTAGGATTAGTTGATAATGAATAAACCCACAATCTCATGAGAACTGTAAATGTGACTGCAAATTTAAGTATAGCTTTCCAGAATAATTCATAATTTAAATGTATATACATAGTCACATGGCTGTTAATTACTAGCATATGCTGCTATTAATATACATTCCATCCTCACTAAGGAATTACTAAAAGCCACAGTTAGACGTTTCTTAAAAAAGTAGTCTTGCTTATATTCCCAACCTGAGTGCCACCTGCTTTGCACAGATCACCATTTGCTGATTGTCTTTTGTGAACCCAACACAGTTGTCTCCCTTAAGGTCCCTGAAGTGAAGGAGAATCTGTCTCTGCCTCCACACTTGCTGAAAGTTCATTTTAAGCAGGTTCAGGCATCATCAGTTTCATTGCTAGGGAGCTTTTACTGCTTTCCATGAGCTCCGTGAAATTCCTGTCTCTAATTACTTCCTAGTGAGATGTGACTTCTTATCTTTGCTGCAGGGCTCTGCACTTCTCTGGTTCTTTAATCTGAGTACACTGTGTTCTCTGGCTTGCTTCTCCTGGGTTCTGCCTGTATGTATTCTGGATTAAATTTTGCTCTGGCTAATCAAGAGCATAACTTTCTGATGAGAGTTTGAGC
The DNA here is from genome assembly GCF_022355385.1 of Mustela nigripes. NCBI lineage: Eukaryota > Metazoa > Chordata > Mammalia > Carnivora > Mustelidae > Mustela > Mustela nigripes. The sequence goes on from NC_081568.1 coordinate 95,276,521, forward strand.
TGAAAATGGTTTTTTGTTTTTTTTTTTTTTTGCCATGATAAACTTGGATACCATGACATTTTACTCTCCTTTGTGATCCCGCAGAACCCAGAGCATATTTCTACTGTCATAATCTCTTGAATATTTACCTCATCCACATATTAAAGTACGAAAGGCGATGTTTTTCTTTTATCCATCCAACATCTTGCTTGATGGGTATAAAATTTTGTTAAACTATTTGTTGTTAAGCAGCTCTCAGACAATTAAAATACTGCTTAGTTATTTCAGGTCAGTGTTTTGCTTCATTACGCTTCACTCTTGGAGATTACATTTATTCAGAAAATATCAAGTATTGACTCAGTGCCCAGAATTTTTGGTGTGCTTGTATGTTAGCCCATGGAATGCTGTCACTAATCTGCATGTAAAAACTACATTTTCAGAACTAATTTAGGAACATGATGTGACCCTAATTTTTTTTCAATTAATAGATTTTTTGTATATAAATAGACTTACAAATATATAAAGGTCAATTCAAATTGTGATATCCCTTTATTATATTGTTACAACTAAGTAAATGCATACAGTGCCATTGAGATTATATCAACAAGGATGGATGAAGGGATATGATGATAAAAAATAAATGAACAAACAAATTTGGTAGTATAAGACAACCATGTTCATTTTTCACTCATGCTACATGTCCGTCTGGATTGGCAGGACTCTGTTTTATTGTTTTTGCTTTGGTGTGTAGGCTGATGAAGGCTCTACAATCTGGAGCATCACTACTTCATACAAGGAGGCAATGGTGAAGCACCAGAGTTCTTAAAGACTTCAAGCAGGAACCAGAACACATTATTTCAGTTTGTATGTTATTAGCCAAGAAAATTCACATGGTTTTCTCAACTACAAATGGGTGGAGTAGCAAAATTCATTTGCCCAAAAAGAGAAGAAATATTTGATATTCAGAACTAATGACTCCTCTGTATTCTATCAAATATTCAGCTCACTTCCCCTCCCTCTGCCAAGTGACATAATAATATCATTTCCAGAGAATGGAAGACCAACAGTGGAAGTACTCATAATTTCACAAAGGGCATGGATGAAGTAAATGTGGACTGGCTGGAAATCAAGATTAGGAGAGTCTGCTAGTACAGCAGGCAAGGGACTGAATTTCAGAGATGCACTTGGAATTGGCAGGTCTTAAGTCATTGGGTGGGTTCTTTGGCTTCATGGAGGATAGAGGTTTAACCTAAGGATACAAGTCAAATAAGCATCAGTACCTCACAAACATGACCATAATTCAGAGTAGAATAAGACTGTCCTCTATAAACATCACCGAAAAATTTTTAGATCTTAGAATGCTCATTTGCTCTTTTATATCTTTAACTAAGGAAGAAAGAAGAGAGCTTACATACATTGTTTGAAGGCAGAATATGAAAGAGACCCACAGTGTGCTAGCTTTGCCTTAGTAAGATCTAGGAATCTTCATAGAGGCTCTTTTTATGTAAAACAATTAGTCTTTGCCTTTTTGACTCACATGCCCTGTTTAGACTCTAATAATGCAATTCAATAAAGGAAGGATAGCCTTTTCAATTATTGAATCTTTTTTAAAATTTATTTTTATTTATTTGACAGACAGAGATCACAAGTAGGCAGAGAGGCAGGCAGAGAGAGAGGATGAAGCAGGTTCCCTGCTGAGCAGAGAGCCCAATGCGGGACTCAATCCCAGGACTCTGGGATCATGACCTGAGCTGAAGGCAGAGGCTTTAACTCACTGAGCCACCCAGGCACCCCTCAATTATTGAATCTTGACCTAAATTTCATACTTTATACAAAAATTAACTCAAAATGATTTATGTAGTTAAAAGTAAAATAAAACTACAAAACTTATGGAAAGGTCTTTAGGGTCTAAGATTAAGAGGAATCCTTAAATTGACACTAAAAGCAAGATCTATAAAAGGAAAAAAAATGATAAATTGGAGCTCATTAAAATTAAACAATTATACTCTGCAAAAGTTCCTGTTAAGAGAATGAAAAGATAAGCTACAGACAAGGAGAAAATATCTGCCAACCACATATCCAATAAAGAATCAATATCTAGACTGTATAGCGACCTTTCAAAATTTAACAGTAAAAGCAAGCAAAAAATCTAATTAGCAAATGGGCAGAAGACATTAAGACATATTTTATGAAAAGGATGGAAAATAAGCTCATGAAATGATATTCAGGATGAGTCATTTGGGAAATGCAAATTAAAACAACAGTGAGATATCATGTATCAGTCAGAATGGCTAAAATAAAGAATAATGGCAACATCAAATGCTGGAGTGGGTTCAGAGAAACTGATCACACGTTACTGATGGCAGTGGTGCAGCAGCTCTGGAATATAATTTGGCTGTTTCTTATAAAAACGAGTCATATATCTTAGTTTATTTGGGCTGTCATAACAATGTAGCACAGACTAAATGGCTTAAACAACAGAAATTTATTTTCTCATAGCTCGGGAGGCTGGAAATCCAAGATAAATTTATCACCTTTTGAGATCCCTGTTGTTGGCTTGCAGATGGCTACACTGCCAATGTGTCCTCACATTGTTGCCCCTTGGTTTCTGTGTGGTCTGTATCTTAATCTCCTCTTCTTCTGAGCACATGGTCTTGTTGGATTACAGGCCACCTTATAACCTCATTTTACCTTAATTACCTCTTTAAAGGTCTATTTCATACTACAATTACCTCACATTCTGAGGTACTGGGGATTAGGGCTCCAAATATGAATTAAGGAGACACTGTCCAGCCCACAGTACCATGCAACTACCATATAATCCAACAGTTGCACTCAAGCATTTATCTCAGAAAAAGTAGGATATATGTTTTTAAAAATTGGTACATGAATGTTTGTAGGGGCTAACTTCCTAACAATTAAAAACTGGAAGTGAGCCAGATGGCTTTCAATGAGTAAATGGTTAAATATGGTACATCCATACCATAGAATACTACTCAACAATGAAAAGGAATGAATTATTTATACATACAACTTAGGTGAATCTCTAGGGAAGTGTGCTGAATGAAAAAAAATCCAGTAATGAAAACCATACTGTATCATTTCATTTATACATAAATTTGAAAAGATGAAATTCTGGGATGGAGAATAGTGATTTCTAGGTATTAGGGTTAGGGGATGAGAATAGACCAGTGGTTGGGGTTTCAAAAGACCAAGATGAGAGATTCTCATGGTGATAGAAGTGTTCTGAATCTCGACTGTATCAATATCAAACAAGCAATTTTTGTTGAGTATTTTTGTTTGCCCATTTTGTCTAAATGGGTCTTGCTGGGTGTTTATTAATGTAAATGATCTTTTAAAGAAACAAGATTTAGTCTGTTGATTTTCTGTATTTGAGGTCCATCTTCTTTTCCATTGATTTCTGCAAATATGTCTCTCAAAGCAGATCCTGTGAAAGACTTTGCCATGCAGGGGATTTATTAGAGATTAAATCCTATGGTAAGGAGGAGGCTCAAAGCTCACTGGTCAGAAGGAGAAGTCTGTGATCTAGCCTGAAAAGTTTCAGATGATCCTATGGGGAGACTGATGGGTGAATAGGCTGTCAGAAGTGTCCTGCATTGGGCTCGGTTATCTGGAGCTTCATATCTTCACCTGAGTCTGTCACTGGATATAGACTGCCCAAGAAGGACATGCCCTTGGGTGAGGAGGTTCTCTGTAATTGAGACAAACCCTGAAGGTCCTGGACCACTACAGGCTATCTGCTGATAGCTGGGGCAATCTATCATTATAATTGGTAATAATGGGTGATAGAAGGGCCACAACTCTGGGTTCTCCACATTTTCCTTTCTTTTTCCTTTGAGAATATTTTTTTTCTTTTACTAGACACTTGAGTGAGTCACTTAGATTTTTGCTTTTGAGCCCTTATTATTTTCTAGTATAAACATTTAAAGTCAGTCCCATTTTCCTCTAGGTGCTACTTTAGCATCATCTCATAGCTTCTGATATGTTGTATTTTCATTATTTCTTCTTCAAAGTATTTTTTGATGCCCATTTTGATTTCTTCTGTGACACATGGGATATATAGAATTATGTCACTAATTTCCAAACATTGGGGACTTCCTTGTTAATTTTTTGTTATTGAGTTCTAGATAATTTTCTTTTTTTTCTTTTTTAAAATTTAGTTCTTTTTTAAAGATGTTATTTATTTATTTTAGAGACAAAACTGGGGAGAGGGAGCATGAGCAGGAGCAGAAAGAGACTCTTTGATGAACCGGGAGTCTGATATGAGACTCAATCCAAGGCCCTTGGGATCACGAATTGAACCGAAGGCAGACATTTAACCAACTGAACCACCCAGACATCTGGAGTTCTAGATTCTTCATTGTGGTTAGAGAACATATTCTAAATGAGTCAATCTTTTGGATTAAAGTTTGGATGCCTGGCTGGCTCAGTTGAGTGTCCCACTCTTCATTTTGGCTTAGTTCATGATCTTTGGGTCTTTGTATCTTTGGATCTTTACCACTAAAGATCTAAAGATCTTTGGATCTTTACTACTCATCAGGGAATCTGCTTCAGATTCTCTTCCTTCTCCCCTCCCCCAACTTGTGCACATGATCTCTATAAAATAAATAAATTAAAAAAAAAAGAATTGGCTAAAGAATACATATATGGTTTGCATTGTTGTTATCATGAGTATTTGAAAAGAATGTGTATTCTCCACTGTCTAGTTGTTGTGTTATATAAATATTAATCAGGTCAAGTTTGTTAATAGAGTTTTCAATTCTTCTACATTAGCTATTTTAAATAACTTGTTTTATCTCTGGCTGAGATACGTATGTGTAATTTTCTAATCATGATGGTGAATCAATTTCTTTCCTTTTAATTCTGTCAGTCCTACATCATATATTTTAAGCTAGCACATGAGTTTCGTATACATTTAGACTTGTTACATCTTCCTGAAAAATTGATCCTTTAATCATTGTGATATATTTCATTTTACTCTCAGTACCTGTGTGGCATAACTTTTTCCATCCTCTACTTTTCTTCTATCTATGTCCTTATGTTGAAAGTGTCTTTTAAAGATAGCACATACTGACTGAGCCATGGTTTAAAAAAAAAAAAAAATCTCTTCTTATAACCTCCATCTGTTAATTGGGATATTTAGGTTTCTCTGTTAGTTTTCCTTTTAATATAATTGTGAGTATGTATGCTTAAGCCTGTTGTTTTGTTTTCTGTTTTTTTCCATCATTTTTGCTTCCTTCATCACTTCTGTGGTGCCTTCTTTTGGATGATTCAGGTGTATTTACTCTATTTTATGTTTTGTCATCTTTTGATTAGCACAGTTTTATATTTCCTGTTATTGTTTATGCACTATATTAAAGCATGTGTCCTTAGTAAAATCTTGAATTAAAATTTTGCCATTTCACAAATACTGGAAGACATTTTCACATGGGCCTGCCTTTTCTGCTATTGTTCTCATATAATTTACTTTTATGTATATTATAAATCCCATAAAACATTATTATTTTTTCTTTAAATAGTCTTTCTGCAAAGTAAAAAATTTCATTTCATGTTTACCTCTGCATTTACTCTGTTCTGTCTCTTTCTGCAATTCTATGCTACCATGTCAAATAATTTCCTTTCAGTCTGAAGAAAGTCATTTAGTATTTCTTATAGTATGGCTCTGTTGGCAATAAGTATTCTCATCTTGTCTGAAAATACCTTTACTTAGCTTGTATTTTTTTTTAAATTTTGTTTTTAAGATTTTATTTATTTATTTGACAGAGATCACAAGCAGGCAGAGAGGCAGGCAGAGAGAGAGAGAGGAAGCAGGATCCCCGATGAGCAGAGAGCCTGATGCCGGGCTCTATCCCAGGACCCTGAGATCATGACCTGAGCCGAAAGCAGAGTCTTTAACCCACTGAGCCACCCAGGTGCCCCACTTAGCTTGTATTTTTAAATAATTTTTTGCTAGATACATGATTCCTGTCTGATGTGGGGGTTTTTTTTTCACCATTGCCTTATATCTTCCGCTGTTAATGTTAAAATCTCAGCTCTAATTTTCCTTGTTGTTCCCCTAAGATAATATTTATCTTCAGCTATCTGGTGGGGGTCATGGCCATTATGATGGGAGGGAAAATAAAAATGTATTGATCAAGCACTGTTTCCTCTTGGTAAAAGAAAACAAAAAACAAAACAAAAAAAAACCAAGCCACTAACTTGGTCCAACAGCCTATATTATCTCATTGGCAATAGGGAAGCTCTTGGGAAGGAAATTAGAGATATGGACTGTTGGGCTTGGAATAAGGGTGTGTTGGGGGAATTCCCATGAATAGTAAGAGAAATCTGCAGCAGCAGCTGCATTGACCCCTTTGGTGTGCAGAGGTGGCAAAGGCAGTAGTGATCTACCTACATGACCCTAGGAATATTGTAAACTTTTTTAAGGTCTGTTCCAGAGAGGAAGCAGGTAAATATATAGATCTCAGTAAACACATAACCTTAGTCTGGAACAATATATTAGGAAGATATTCCCTTTTTTCTGTGATATGAGTTTCAAATGTGTCCCCTTCCTTTGGTTTTACATCGTCCTAATATAAATTACACTGCATAGACACACAGGTAGGCCCTGATTTTAGGAGACATCCACTGATGTTACTGTTTTATAAAATGTAAAAGAATGGTTTGGGAACTATGAACTAAGTCAATAAAATCAGGATGAACCCCAGGATCAGAGGCCTTGAACATTTTCTCAGTTAGAATTTAGAAAATCTTGGAGCAGTCCTTTCCATCTTTGACAATGGAACTTAGGGAACCTGTCCTCTTGATTTGGTCTAGTCAAAGGCTGGGACCTCAGTCCAAAGAAAGAACATGCTTGGGGGAAAAAATGTGCTTTGCATATAGATTTATGTTCAATACATTGGCATATTTCTCATTTCAGAGTGCAACTGACATAATTGAACTAAAGGGCTTGGGTTAATATTTTGTTAGTTAAACTCAAATCTTTCTAAGATGCACAATGAAAAGTTTTCTTTACTAATTTTTCACAGTTTACATTGTCTATGGAGAAAATACCATGGTAACTGAAAATAAAAAATTTGATTTTACACTTAATGCATTAGGAAGGAGGAGATCAAAACACAAAATTGAAAGTCGTGCAAGACGAGCTGTGTCTGAATGTGGGGTTTGAAATATCAACGTGGTTCCGATGTGTAGAGCTTGATATAGCAGTTCACGTTCTGCAAAGGAAGGAAGGTTACTTGAAGGATGTTACTGATGTCAAGTCTGTTAATAATGTACATTCCAGGAATCAAGAAACTCTGTTTCTTGAGAAAGTCAAGTTCCATTTTTATTACCCATGGCCAGAAGTCCAGTCAAACCTGTAATTAATTGTTAACTAAATCTTGCATGTCTGCAGGTGTTGTACACAAAATACTTAATAATTTTGGTCCCTGCCATAGTAGGGTTCTAAAGACTTCCTCCTGTGTCAGGTTTTGACTCCTTAAAAGTTGCTTTTGGAGCTGGAAATCCAGCAGGTAATGGGAAGCCATTTAAATTGTGATCTCTTGAAAAGAATGCTTTAGCAATATGCTTGTGGTGGAGTATAGATGTAAATTCTCTGAAGGGAGAGGAATTTGAAGGTACGAGAACTGAAGCTATTATGCTTTTATAAGTGGAAGATGATAAAGACCTGAGGTAGGATGTCATTTTCCACAACTACATGTGATCATAATATAACCAATGCTTTTAAATAAAGAAGAGAGAAGGAATATTTTAAGAGGGATGTAAACGTCCAAATTTGCTGACTGGCACAAGGGTATATGCAACAGATGTAGCAAAATAATGGATCACACTGGGTTAGAGATAAGGATGAGTTGCTTTTAGATATGTTGAGTAAACTAATGATTGTCTAGAGTACAGTTGGAGATAGGACACTGAGAATTTGTGAGAGATTATGGGGCTAAAGATACAGAATTGATAATGACCTGAATTCCTATAATGATTATAACCTTGAGGTGTAAGTTTTTTAGAGGAAAGGGGAAAGAGCAGAATGCCAGGGATTGAAGGTTACAGAATAGCTCCAGCTAAGGAATAGGACAATGTTTTTGTTCTTGACAATAATGGAAAGTAATTAGGGACTTCAAAATCATGTAATGTCATGAAAGCCAATGTTGAAGAGTTTTGGAATGAAAAGTTACATATTGTAAAAGTCAAGGAGAATGCATATACAGGAAGAAAATAGCCAGTTTTGAGAGGCTTTTATGAGGAATTAGAATAAAGGGAAGAAATAGAATACTGCAGGGAGAGGAACAAGTTGATGGATGAGGAATGTAAAACAAGCCTCGACCAAGTCGAGATGTTGAAGAGAAAAAGATAAATACTACCCAGTGAGAAGCCAGTTGAATTAAGCAAAGAGGAAACAACCATAAGAGCAATAGGAAGAGAGTAGTTGAAAATGCTAGAAGATACAAGTTCCTGGAGGAAACAGGAAAGGAAAGAGACACTGAGCCCAAATGGAGATCTTTGTACTGGTGAGAGAGTGGCTATTTTTCCTCTAAGAGTAGAGGCACAGATACCTCCTACGGACTGGTGACAGACACAGAGAGCAGGGGTGGGTGAGGGAATTTATGCTAAATGACCTAGTAAAGAAGAAGCACAAAGCCCATAGTCTTTACCTGAACACTTGACACAGGAAGTTGCTGACCTGTGGCTTAAAATACAATCATGTTTCTTATTTACTTAATACATAATCCAGAGTGAAGGGGTTTCAAGATTGATGTGGCAACTCAAAAATGGATCAGACCAAAATAAAAAATAAAAAACAAAAACAAACAAACAAAAAAGAATATGAAAAATAAAAGATTTTACCTTAAAAAAAAAAAAAAGAAAAGAAAAGAAAAAAAAATGGATCAGACCAGGCTCTACCTTTCTCTTTTGCCATCACTAGAGTGATTTGTCCCTCCTTGGTCCCCAAGTTATTGACTCAAGGTGACAGGTTGGCAGTTTGTGTTACAGATATTACATCCTCCTGCTGCGTTAAAGATAAAAAGGAAGACTCAAGGCAAAAGGCTTTTACTTTGTAAGACTTCTTTTTGTGTGTGTGTGTGTGCGTGTGTGTGTGCGTGTGTAAGGCTTCTTTTAAAAATGTTGCTCTACTGTCTTCTGGTCTGCACTGTTTCTGACAAGAAGTCTGCCTTTATTTTTGTTATTCTGTAACAAATCTTGTTTTTCTCGCTGCTTTTAATATTTCCTTTGTAGCAGTTTTGCAGCAACTGATTACAAAGTGCATAGGTGTGCTTTTCTTAATATTCGTTGTGTGGAGAATTTGCTGCTCTTCTAGGATCTGTGGTCTACAGATAACATCAAATTTGGAAAATTTATGCTTTATGGATTGGGGGGCAAGTTAAGAGGCTGTTTTTACAGATTATACATCCAAGTTAAGAGGCTGTTTTTACAGAATATACATCCATACTAATCTAGCAGAGTTGGGAATTCTAATAGGAGTCTAAGAAAATCTAAAACCTTATGAAATGGAACTGGAAGTCAAATTCATTGAATTTGAACCTGAGGTCCACATGTTTCCTTAATATATTCATTGCTTACATTTATTTACTTACTATTAAAATTGAACGAACATTGTTGGATTACAGCTGTTTATATTTTGATAAATGACAAACAGCATTTTCTCCTTCCAAACAGGGCAAGACATCAAATCCATACTTGAGAGGGGAAAAAATGAGATTGAAAGGGACTAACAGGAAGTGGGTTCATTCACTTTGGAATTCTGTTGATAAACAGACCAAATCAGATGGACCCCAAACCAGAGGGTGGCCACATCTTGATCCTATAAGCACACAAATTCTAATCACCTTTTAGACAACATCCTTTTGGCTTTTGTTTGGTTTTATGAACAGTAAAGTGCATCAGCTATTTATATTGTTGCTTGTTGGAAATGATGGGCCTGGTTTGTATGGCTTTTTATTTTTAGCAAAAACGTTGAAGTCAATCTACCTAGCTCTGATCCTGCTGTCAAGAAGCTGTAACTGCTGTAGTTGCTGGGTGTATGAAGAGCCAGTGACTTCCCTGCCTAAAAATATAAAAAAGGAAAGAAAGTATTTTAATTCCTTTATTAAAAGCAGTTTATGAGGACATAAAATTCTTTATAAAGTGAAGGGAGACTAGTATACTATGCAAAAGGTGCTGACTTTTGATGTTCAAGCTATTTGATTTATTTTAAAGAGAAGGAAGTAAAATTATTTTATTTTCTCCGTTTATTACTGGAAATGGTGGAAACCTGTTTTTTGTTAATCTCAGGATTGTCATTTCAGATATGCCTCTTCTTTATATTCCACCTGGTGGTTCAGAAAGAGCCCCCATATTTTGACATGAGTCCATCCCTCCTCCCTCAGATCCTGAGACTAGTGAGGGTAAATGACCTGTCCTAGGGCACCCATCTGGAACTGATAAACCAGATATTCATCAGGGTTTCTCCAATGTGAGAGTGATCAGAGGTCAGCTCCTGTCATGTAGTCATAGTTATAAACTGTAAACCTGGTGATTCACAGACCTGTACCCCTGGGTATAAAAATATATGTTTATAAAAAATAAAAAATAATAAAAAATAATAAAAAAAAGACAAAAAAAAATAAACTGTTCGACTTGGTGCAGTTGATGGCCATGTCTCCTGCCCTTTATAGAGAAGTAGGGTCTTGTGAGAAAGATTAAAGTCAGAATGTGGTGAAAGATAGGCTAAGCCAGTACTTTGTATTTAGGACCAACTGTGTTTTAAATCCAGTGGATTACAGCCAGCCCTTGTACTCCATCATCTTAGATCATACACAGTGAGCCTATGGAAGAAGTAGCTATAAAAAGAAATGGAGGCTACACATGTGCCTATGAGCAAAGACCCCTTGCACCAAGAATGATCTAGTTATCGTTGGTGCATGTCTAACCTGTAGGTAGCTGAGAGAATTTCTGAACCTATGGTGTGGCCCCATACCTCAAGGAGACCAACCAGCTACTTGATAATAAGGTGATTATATGAGACCCCTTCTACACTGATAAAAGCTGTGAATGGTCCTAATCAGTATACCTGATTTCCAGTTCTGTGGTAGTCTTTAATACCTGTAGTGTCTAAGCTAGTACCACTACAGAAAGGCACACAGAATGTCTGATTTATTGACATTGCCTCAAATCAAGAGAGTCATTTTATGGTAAGGGAAATGTGCTAAAGGGCACATGACCATATGACCCACTTATTCTACCACATATTGCATCGCCCACAAATGGTCAGCTTGAGAAGGCGTTAGAATCGCCTTCCTGAAAGCAAAACAAAGAGATGACACTCTGTGAGACTGAGTGAGGTACTGTCAAATGTAAAATATAGGATAGATATAAAATATAGGATAAAATGTTTATCAATAGCCATTATATTATTTGTCTCCAGTTAGTTAAATATGAGTCTAGAGTAGTACGCTCTGATAGAATTTCCTGCAAGGATAAAAATGTTTTGTGTTTTCCAATATAGTAACCACATGTGACTATAGTACAGATGAAATATAGCTAATGTGACTGAGGTATTGAATTTTAACTTACTTTAAAATTAAATATTCACACATGCCTAGTGTCTTCCATATTAGAAAGCATAGCTCTAGAGGTCTTGTTTCCAAGAAGGGCCATGTATCACAAAAAATTCCACTCTACATAAAATTACAGGTACCAACTGACAAACTCTCCCTCCTCGACTATAACTTGGGTAATTTGGAGTTTCTCATTTTGATCAATCATAAAGAAAGGAGCTACCAAATTAAACCTGATCATCAAGAGAAGGTAGAATTTGAGGTTACTCCATCAGGCAAATCAATTAGGCTGACAGAGTAACCAGCTGAGAGGAAAGAGTTTTGAGACTTTGTTGTAGAGGATGAAGATGATAAACTCCATCACACCATTTGAGCAAATGCAACAATGGGGCTATAGTTAGTCTCACTGACTCTCTTCTTAGAAGATCTTTCCCCTCATACATTGTGCTCAACCACCATTTTGAAGAAGTTATGATGGTATATAGTGAAATTAATATAATTGCTAGTGAATTCTTAGTAATGTTTTATTTCATGATCTGGATTGTCGTTACAGGAGTAAAAGTTTGGAGAAGTTTATTGAACTATACATTTAATACCTGGGAACTTTACTACATTATATTATGTTTCAGTAAATTGTTTACAAAATTAGAAAACTCTCACACAATTACTACTACCACACCAAGCGGTGTTTATGCTTCCATCTTCATTTACTCTGCTTTCTCAAGCACACATGGACCATTCACCAAAACAAACCACATTCTAGGTCACAAAACATAGTCTAGCAAATTTAAAATAATAGAAATCATACGAAGTATTTCTTTAGACAACAGTGGAATTGATTAACAATCACTGAGAGAAAAATAGCTGGAAAATCCCCAAATACTTTGAGATTAACCAACAAACTTCTAGATAACGCAAGAAACAAAAAGAAGTATCAAGGGAAGTTAAAAAAAATTTTGATCTAAATGAAATTTAAAATACAACTTATCAAAACTTGTGGGAGCAGTGAAAGCAGTGCTTAGAGGAAAAATTTGTAGCATTGCATGCATGTATTAGGAAAGAAGAAAAATCTAAAATTAATAATCTAAGATTCCATAATAGGAAACTAGAAAAAAGATCAAATTAAATTTAGCTTGAGCAGAAGAAAAAAGTAATTAATATTAGAGGACAAATCAATGAAATTAACAGAAAATCAACAAAGCTGAAGTTGGTTCTTTGAAAAGATCAATAAAATTGTTAAGTCTGTAGCCAAGATAACTAAGAAAAAAAAGAGAAAACATAGATTACTAATATCACAAATGGAAGAGTTAGTAAGGTTAGAAAGATTTAATGTCACAAATTGCTGATGATCCCATAGAAATGAAAAGATAATAAAGGAATATAATGAATGGCTCTGTGCTCACAAATTTAATAATCTAGATGAAATGGATCAATTCCTTGAAAGGTAACACTGAAAAAACTTGAACGGGAAGAAATAAATAATTTGAATAAGCCTATATCTAAGAAGTTAGATCAATAATCAGTAACTTTCCAATGCAGAAAGTACATAGTTTAGATGTGTTCCCTAGTGAATTCTACCAAACATTTTCAGAAAGAAATTAATGTCATTTCTCTACAATCTCTCCCAGAAAATGAAAGCAGAGAATACACTTCCTAATTTATTCTATGAGGCCAGCATTAATCTGATATCCAAACCAAAGACATTACAAGAAAGGACAATAATACAGTGAAATCTCTCATGAACATATATGCCATAATCCTCAACAAAATATGACAAACCAAATTCAACATGGTATAAAGACAATTATAAACCATTACCAAGTGGCATTTGTGCTAGATTTGCAATACTGGTTCAGTATCCAAAAAGCAATTAATGTAGTCCATCACATCAACAGGCTAAAGAAAAAAAATCATATGACTGTATCAGTAGATGCAGAAAAGCATTTGATAAAATTCACTACCCATTCATGACTAAAACACACATACACACCCACACACACATGCAACTCAGTAAACTGAGATAGAGGGGAATTTCTTCAGCTTGATAGAGACCATCTACAAAAACACCTAAAAGATATTTTCTTTTTTTTTTTTTTAAGATTTTTATTTATTTATTTGATAGAGATCACAAGTAGGCAGAGAGGCAGGCAGAGAGAGAGAGGAAGGTAAGCAGGCTCCCTGCAGAGCAGAGAGCCTGATGCAGGGCTCGATCCCAGCACCCTGGGATCATGACCTGAGCCAAAGGCAGAGGCTTTAACCCACTGAGCCACCCAGGTGGCCCCCTAAAAGATATTTCTAAGTGCAAAAATTAGATTCTTTCTCAAACCCTGATCAAGAATTTGAGTGTAAGTAGGAAGCTATCCCAGCAGATACTGGTAAGGGAGTAGAGAAGTCAAATAGGAAGGGAAGGAAGAAGGAAGAAAGGAAGTCTACACAGGGTTAAGTTATAAGCAGATTATTACTGTGAGCAACTGAGACCAGCAACTGGGGACCTTTTGAACACTGTAGAGAATACATGTCGAGGTCATCCCACCTGAGGGACAAAGAAGCCTAGATGTCATTCTATCAGCTCTTGCCCATTATTACTTGAGGTTTGCTCCCGATGTCTTCATTTCCTGGCACATTCAGTGTGCCATGTTAGCAGGACCTGAGCAGGTTCTCTACCAGAGGAAAGCCTGCAGGCGAAATTAAGAAACCAATCCCATTTACATTTGCACGAAAACCAAGAAAAACCTAGGAATTAACTTAACGAAGAGGTGAAAGACCTGTACTCTGAAAAGTATAAAACATTGTTGAAAGAATTTGAAGGTGACATAAAGAAATGGAAAGTGATTCCATGCTTATGGGTTGGAAGAACAAATATTGTTGAAATGTCCATACTGCCCAAAGCAATCCACAAATTTAATGTAATTTCTATCAAAATATCAACACCATTTTTCACAGAACTAGAACAAAGAATCCTAAAATTTGTATGAACCACAAAAGACCTCAAATAGCCAAAACAATCTTGAAAAAGAAGAACACAACTGGAGATAGCACAATCTCAGATTTCAAGATGTACTACAAAGCTGTAGTAATCAACAGTATGGTCCTGGCACAAAAGTGAGCACATAGATCACGAAAACAGAATAGAGAGCCCAGAAATAAACCCATAATTAAATGGTAAATTAATTTTTGACAAAGGAGGCAAGAATGTGCAATGGGAAAAAGACAGTCTCTTCAACAAATTGTGTTGGGAAAACTGGACAGCTACATGCAAAAGAATGAAGCTAGACCAAATTCATACACAAACACAAAATAAACTCAAAATGGATTAAATATCCAACTTTGAGAACTGAAACCATAAAAATCCTATAAGAGAGCACAGGCAGTAATTTCTCTAACATCGACTATAGCAACATTTTTCTGGATACATCTCCTGAGGCAGGGGAAGCAAAAGCAAAAATAAACTATTTGGACTACCTCAAAATAAAATGCTTCTGCACAGCAAAGGAAACCATCAACAAAACTAAAAGGCAACCTGTGGAATGGGAGGAGGTATTTGCAAATGACTTACCTCATAAAGGATTAGTTTCCAAAATATATAAAGAACTTATAAAACTCAACACCCCACAAAGAAGTAATCCAGTTAAGAAGTGGGCAGAAGTCATGGACTTTTCTCCAAAGACATCCAGATGGCCAATGGACACCTGAAATGATACTTAATATCATTAGTAATCTAGGAAATTCAAATCAAAGTCACAATGAGATATCACTTCACACCTGTAAAAATGGCTAAGATCAACAACATAAGAAATAGCAGGTGTTGGTAAGGATGTGGGGAAAAAAAGGAACACTTGTGCAGTGTGGGTGGAAGTATAATCTGGGGCATCTCCTGCAAAAAACAAAAAGTTAAAAATAGAACTACCCTATGCTCCAGCAATTACACTACTGGGTTTTACACAAAGAATGTGAAAACACAAATTCAAAGTGGTACATACACTCCTATGTTTATAGCAGCATTATTCACAGTAATCAAGATGTGGAAGCAGCCCAAATGTCCATCTATTGATGAATGGATGAAGAAGATGTAGTATATGTATATAGTGGAATATTATTCAGCCATAAAAAGATCATCAAAAACTAATGATGTATTATATGGTGACTAACAAAACACAATACAAAGAATTTTTAAAATTCAACCTGAAAAAAAATAAATAAGTGGTTTTCAAATTAAAAAGAAAAAAAATCTTGCCATTTTCAATGACCTGGATGGAGATAGAGAGTGTAATGGTAAGTGAAATAAGTCAGTCAGAGAAAGACCAATACTATATGATTTCACTCACATGTGGAATTTAAACAAACCAAAAGAGGAAAGGGAAAGAGAGAGATAAACCAAGAAACAGACTCTTCACTATATAACAAACTGGTGGTTGCCAGAGGGCAGGAGGTTTAGGGGAAGGGTGAAATATGTGGTGGGGAATAAGGAGGGCACTTGTCATGATGAGCACTGGGTGTTGTATGGAAGTGTTGAATCACTATGTTGCACACCTGAAACAAATTTAACACCATATGCTAACCAACTGGAATTAAAACAAAAACTAAAAATGGGGTGGGGGGGGATAAAAGAAACAAGTGTTGGTGAGCATGTGGAGAAAAAGGAACCCTTGTACATTATTGCCAAGAATGCGAACAGGTGCAGCCACTCAGGAAAACAGTATGGAGGCTCCTCCAAAATGTAAAATAGAATTACCATATGATCCAGTAATTTCGCTACTGGGTATTTACCTAAAGAATATGAAAACACTAATTAAAAAAACTATATGCACCCCTATATTTATTGCAGCATTATTTATAGTAGCCAAACTCTGGAAGGAATCCAAGTGTCCTTCAATAGATAAATGTGTAAAGAAGATATATTCTTACCATGCAGTCTACCATTTATGCTCCTTGGTATTGACTGAAATGAGTTACAATCGTGTGTCCACACAAAAACTTGTATACAAATGTTTATGGCAGTTTTGTTAATAATTGTCAAACTTTGGTAAGTAACCAAGAAGTCCCTTAAGTTAATGGATAAACTGTGGTACATCTCTACATGGAATAGTGTTGAGCAATATATCAAGCCATGAAAACATATGCAGGAAGCTTAAATGAATATAGCTAAATGAAAGAAGCCAGTCTTAAAAGTCTACATACTCAATATTTTCAACATAACACTTTGGATAAACCAAATCTGTTAAGACAGAAACAAGTCTTTGTCAGGGTTTTGGGGAGGAGTTAAAGAGGGATGGATAAGTACAACATGGGGATTTTAGGGCAGGGCAACTATTCTGCATGAAACCATATGGTGGATGTGTTGTTATACATTTGTCAAAAGGCATAGGTTATGTAACACAAAGATTGAGCCCTAACATAAACTGTGGACTTTAGTTAATAGGAATTCATCAATACTGGCACAGTAGTGTAAGATAAGACATCAAGAATAAGGGAAACTAGGATGACGGGCATTGTGACGGGGTACATGGAAACTCTTTCTACTAAATTTTTCCATAAACATGAAAGTGCTCTTTTATTTTTTAATTTTTTTTAAGATTTTATTTATTTGTTTGACAGAGAGAGATCACAAGTAGACAGAGAGGCAGGCAGAGAGAGAGAGGGAAGCAGGCTCCCTGCTGAGCAAAGAGCCCGATGCGAGACTTGGTCCCAGGACCCTGAGATCATGACCTGAGCCGAAGGCAGCGGCTTAACCCACTGAGCCACCCAGGCACCCAAAAAGTGCTCTTTTTAAAAAGCGTCTTGATTCAAAATGACAAATAAAAAAATCACCCCACAAAATTTGTTTTAAAAGAAAAAGTGTTGATATTATTACATATGGAATTTACAATTACATATGGAATTTAAAACCCCAAGGAGATACTATTGTATATGTACCAGAATGGCTAAAATTATAAAAACTAAAAATATTGGGTGCTGACAAGGAACTATTAAAACATGAATTATTTTGTAGTCATATATTGCTAGTGAGAGTGCAAAATTGGACAAATACTTTGAAAACCAGTTTGTTGATATCGGAGGCAGGCCCCTGGCCAGGGTGGCCTCCGCCATTAAAAGATGACGCCTGGAGAGCTGCCAAGAAAAGTTGCCTCATAAGACTAAGCAGAACGCCCTAAGAGGAAGCCTATAGCATTGGTTGCTGGCGCAGTCATCTTGCTTAGGCTCCCCCTGTGATTTGCCCCCTTCTGTACCCTATGCGCTCATTGGCTGTGTGAGGATATATAAGCATGTCGCTGGAAAAATAAAAGAAGGAAAGAGCACAAGACAACAAGGCTGATTGTCGTCCTTGCGGGTGGAGGGCGATAGCTTCTTATAAAGATCAACATATACAACCATATGATACAATAATCTTCTGTATAAACTAAAATTTGTACAGGAGTGTTTAACATAGCTTTATTCACAATTGCCCGGAACTGCAAACAACCCTAATGTTCAGCACCTAGGGAATAGATGAACAAATTACAATGTATCTGTACAGTGGAACACTACTCAACAGAAAGCAGGGATGCAATAACATGAGGGAATTTCCAAAGCATACTATACTGTGAAAGAAGTCAGATAAAAGGCTGTAAAGAAGATAAGCTAGGGCGCCTGGGTGGCTCAGTGGGTTAAGCTGCTGCCTTCGGCTCAGGTCATGATCTCAGGATCCTGGGATCGAGTCCCGCATCGGGCTCTCTGCTCAGCAGGGAGCCTGCTTCCTCCTCTCTCTCTCTCTCTCTGCCTGCCTCTCTGCCTACTTGTGATTTCTCTCTGTCAAATAAATAAATAAAATCTTTAAAAAAAAAAAAAGATAAGCCAAATGAACTGTAAATGAATGATACAGCCACTTTGTCAAATAGTTTAGCTGTTGCTGAGGAAGGTAAACATAGAATTAACCAAATGAGCCAACAAGTCTACTTATAGGTATATACCCAAACTAACTTAAAACATATATTCACACAAAAAATTTTACCTGAATTTTCATACCAGCATTATTTATAATAGTCAAATAGAATCAGCCCAAATGTTTATCAGTTGATGAGTGAATAAACAAAATGTGGGTGTATCCATACGAAGGAATAAAAGCACCAAAACATGCTACAGTGCAGATGAACCCTGAAGACATGCTCACTGAAAGAAGCAAGATGCAGAAGGCCACATATTTTATGATTCAGTTTATAGGACATGTCCAGAATATGCAAATCCATAGTGCCTGGGAGAAAGGGAGGAATGGGCAATGAATGCTAATAGGCATGAGAGTTTTTTGTTTGTTTGGGTTGTTTTTTGTTTTTTGTGGGTTTTGTTGTTGGTTTTTGTTTTTTGGGTTTTTTTTTTTTTTTTTTTTGACTGATGGAAATATTTTGGAGTTAGACAAGTGTGATACAGCCTTGCAAATGTGCTAACCGCCACTGAACTTTATACTTAGCGGGAGTACATTTTGTGGTATATAATTCTATCTCAAATTTTTAAAAGGTTGTATACTACAGGATTCCATTTATCTGAAATTCTAGAACAGAAAAAAACCATAGTATTAGAAATCCTGTCCTAAGGCCTATAGGTTGGAGGAGGGCATTAACTAAAAAGGGGTAGGGAGAGACTCTGGTATGATGGCGAATCCTACATTTTGATTGTGATTTTAGTTATACAACTGTACAGATTTGTCAAACCCATATACTTTCAGTATATGTAACTTATAGTTCAACAAATCAACAGATCTTAACAGAAACAGAGAATTGACAAGAACGAGAGACTATCTGAATCATATATCATAGATAAACTTTACTTTGGGTCATATTTTTGGAAGCTGTTTTGTCCAGTAGAAACAAGAGAAACTTAGTCTTCCCTCCGTCCTAAACTCATTTCATAGGACCAATAATTTTTTATCTATGACTTTGGGAAGATTCTTAATCTCTGTGAGCTGCAGTTTCTGTATCTTTAAATTGCAAGAGAAAACGTAAGAGGAGAGATTAATGGTGATTGGGTACTCAGGACATACCAAGACTAAGTTGAACATTTAAAAATAATATTATAATTATATATGTGTGTGTGTATGTATTAGATATACACACATACATACACATACATATATATACTATATATACACGTGTGTATATATACACACATATATACATATATATACATATATGTATATACATACGTATATTAGGTATTACATATATATTAGGTGTATATGTAATAGGTATATTAGGGCAGAATAGTCATAAAATATATAAGGTTAGAAAATGCTAGAAAAGCTCATAAATGTATTTTACCAGAACATTTGAAAATATTGTATAAAAACAGCTGACTCAAAAGAGCCTGTTTGAGGGTGGAGAACAGTGACAAGAGCATGGTTGCCAGAGAACCATGTTTCTGATGGAAAGATGACCAGTGCTGGGTTGTACGGCACTGGGGAGGCTGGGGGGGGGGGGACGGAACACAACAGGGTGTACACAGGTAAGCAGCCTGATACATGCCTGTTTCCTGTTTTGACTGTGATATGCAGGGAGAGATGCTGGTAAATCTGAGATCAATGTCACATTCAGTCTATAGTTAACTTGAGCTGAGCACAATTAGCAGCAGCCTGAGGGAGGCTGCAGTTCCCTGAATGATGTTAGGTCTGTGAGCTGCCTGCCGAGAGCAGCCTGGGTTAGCTCTTCAGGCTAAAGCTGGGGGAACCAGGTGTCACGCAAAAGCAGGGGAAGGTCTCTCCTCTGCACAGAAGGGGGAAGGCCAGGATTTGGTCAAGCAGCAACTGGTTGAAATTCGGTGTGAAAACCGTTTTGTTCTCTACTGCCTTAGTTGAAATCCCAATGAGTTTCACAGTCCTGTCTGTTAGCTCTTCCCATCAAACGCTTTGTTTGCCACACAATTTTGCACTTTGTGAATATACTGTCTTGGACCTTTTGTATCTGATTCCCTTTTTCCCGGGGTAATTTTATCTGGTCAGGGAAATGTGTATTCCCGAGGGAATCATGTACCTGCTCTTTATCCCTGGTAGCACCTGGGATGCAGGGGTTAGAACTAACTCCCGATGAACAGACCAGATTTACTTGAACTCTTAAAATAATCTGGTCTCAATCCTCAGGTATTTGTCTCGAGAACTCTTAGCAGGGCGCAAGTTATTTTTACTATTGCTGTTGAGACAGAACCACTTAGAGAGAGAGACAGGGGTTCTTTGGCTAGCTACAATCTCTCTGAGCCTCAGTTCCCTGCTATAAACTGGGCTAAAGATTTTTCCTAGATTGTTGTAGAAAAGCATTGATAACGTAGCACAGCACCACATAGTACAGGCTCAATAAATGATAGCCGTGCTTTGCCATTTCCTCTTTTAGAGATGATCTTTCACAAACAACTGGAAACCAAAATACCTTGAGGAAAAGAAGTAGGAAAAGTAGGATCCTCTTCTGTGAAAATGATGGCCAGGAAAACTCTGCAGGATGACTCTGGGTATATACATTGGGTGAAGTGCCCTGCAGAAGCCCTCTTAGCCCAGCGCTGAGAAGGAAGAGCCACCTATGGAGTCATGGGTGGTGTCTGTCACACCGTGTCTGAGGAACATCAGTAGAGCAGGATGTGGCAAGCAGGAAGATTCTCCTGTCTGTGCACTGGAAACTCTCCGTTTGTTAGGCATTTCTGTGTAAGGAAATGAAATGTTTCCTCTAAATAAATGATAGCAATGAAGAAACTACTAACTCAAGATTTCTGCTTGTGAAATTACCTTAAAAGTGTAAGTTTTCAGACTTCTCTTTGCTTCATGCATTCTTTAATTCGCTAGTTTCCAGTCGGTATGGCTGCTGGAAGCAAAAACAGGTGCTTCTGAGCCATGGTGAGAATTCAGAATCAATGGCATGCAAAGATCTATTCTGTTTTTGAAAACAGGCTGTGTATCTAAAACCTTTCTGTGTGCCTGTGCCACTCAAGTGCTGGAATCATAAAACACAGGATGAGACGAAATAATTGTGTGATTGTTTTAACATCTTAAAGAGGATTTCGGAGCACCATAAGCTGCTAATGATTTTCAGGAGGCAGGTGCAAGACATGCAATTACTTTTCCACTTCCATCCCTTTTTCTCATTTGAGAGCACTTACAGATTATTCACTGATTTCCGTGGCAGAGGCTTTTTGTGAGAAAGAACTATTCCGTCAGAAAACAGCAATTAAACATTGTTCAAGATGTCTGTATTTGGAAAGAAGAGAAGAAAGACAATTTTAAAAAATGACAGTTTCTCAAATGTAAAGAATTTTAAGTAGTTCCCATTACGTTTTAAATGGTCACTTTACTTGAGTTTATGGAGTTGCTGGGTTCCTCAGACTCGTGACTCAAACTCTACACAGTTTTTCTCCACAGGAGGTCGAGTGCTTTGCTCTTCCATGCTCATCTCAGTTGTCCTTGGCTCATTTTTATCTTTTGCCCATGCATTGGCTTTCCCACTGTTTTCCTGGATTCTGACTCCCTGGTACAAAAATGTAGGCCTTGGTATCCAAAAGTAACTGAGGTATGAAGCACAATCCTGAGAGAAACTTTTGGCTTTAGAAACAGTCTTATTTCTTGATCTTGCGGAAGGCACTCCTAGAGAGGTGGGCTGGCAGCTTCCCTGGCATCTCCTAGCCCTTGACCCTACCTCTTCCCCCTCTACCATCAGTAACTACTTTAGCTTTTACATTTTGAAGAATTTAAAAGGTTTCACTATTTAATTATAACAGGCTATGGAAGTGCATTTTCTTGTATTCCCAGGATTGTGACGAAACGCCAAAAGTAAATACCAATTTTTTTTTTTTTTGTAATGCAAAACCAAATTTATTTCCCAATAAAGATTGGGATACTAGGTTAAAAAGAAAGCAGTCTTCTGTTAATTAGAGATTAAGATTCTTAAGTGGCTGCCTTTGGGAACTACTACAATGGAAGACTTGCTGTGAGGCCTTCAGATGTTGAAGCCTCTTGGCCCCCATGTTTCTGCAAATCGTTCAGGTGTAGCTTCTTTCCCAGTCAGCCTTTCTAATTCCTCCTGATGGCTATGCTGGTATCACAGATACCAAGAAGACAGTTTCCATAGTCTGGAAGGCTGGTTTCCATAGTCTGGAAGGCTGCCAGCCTTGACAGCTGTCCTCCCAGTTTAAAAGACTTATCAAGGGGCCCCAAAATCAGCTCTATTAATACAGCTGCTCTTCCCTCCCTCCCTGGTCATTAGGGCAAGAAGACCAGGTGATCACATTTAGGAAGGTTGGGATTCTTGGAGAGAAACTCCCTTTTCTGTTCACACTGTGATAGTAAGGTGGGAGCTTCGGCTTCCCTGAAGCCAGTGCAGGACGGTCACTGGAGACTCACCAGTTCCACTGGGAGTGCTGCCATTTCAATACCCTGTTAGGCAGCTTCCTAACAGAAGTGACGACAACTGGAGAGTGACTATGGGGCCAAGAGAAGAAGTAAAGACCAAGAAGACCGTCTTCCAGCCACTCAATATAGTGAGAATGTGTGAACTGTTTTCAGATCGAGTGCACCAACAAAAGGCAGTGTGCTAGTGTCCCCCCAAAGAAAGCAGCCTGAAAGGCAGGAGTGGATTACCAGGGGGTTGTGGACCTCCAAGGAGGTAGCTTAAGGAGGGGGTGATGGGAAGGGTGAAGTCACTGGTGGACCACCAAGGAGGTAGCTTAAGGAGGGGGTGATGGGAAAGGTGAAGTCACTGCTGAATCTTCTTACCAGAAGCCATGCACTGAGGAGACCCTAGCTGTTTCTTTGAGGAACACATGTGCTGAGCTTAAGAGACAGGTAGCACTCTTTGGATGGAGGCCATGAGAAGATGCTGGGATTGATCAGTCCTGGAAAGGGAGCCTGCAGGAACCCACCTTGGGAAGACTTCAGCCTTCCCAAAGCAGTGATGAAGACCACCTCTCTTTTTTCTTCTCCTTGCCTTACACCTAAGGGAAAGAGCCTGGGAGAGGGAGAAAAAGTATACGAACAGCATAGCACATTCTTCTTCCCCCAGACAGGCCTGGCCACGGCTAGCAGGGTGGAAGAATATTAACAAGTAAGTTTTAAGAGAGGACTGAATATTAAATACCAGGAACCATTCCTTTGTTGCATAAATATTCATTAATCACCGACTACCTGCTAATACTGCTCTGGGTATGGAAAATGATTACGAAACAAAATAATAGATTCAGAGGAAACTGACAGGCTAATGCTGAAAATGATAGGAAAACAATAAAATCTGGAAAAAGCCTTACAGGAATCACAAAAGGTGGGCAAAGAGACTCAACAAAGCAACTTTGATGTACTGCTATTAAAAAAAAATAATAAAGCCATCTCATGTTTATATCCCAAGGAGTTGAGACTCTTCAAAACACTGTTGACCTTTTTTTTTTTAATCAGTGCACACAGTTGACATCTGCACTTAATGGGTACAGGGTGGATCCCAGAGGAAATGAAGTTCAGATAGAAAGAACAGCAGCAGCTTGGACAAGGTAGAGAATGGGGCAGTCAGGGAAACAAGAAGGCCATAGGATCTCTTCTCAGTTTTTTTTTTGTTGTTGTTGTTGTTAGGCTAATCTTGGGGTCATGGTTGAGAAACCAGATTAGCCGTTAGACCTTGAAAAAGTGAATCTCTGCCATTCAGGCTTCATTCCACAGTAACATAGGGAATACTGCCTATGTGGAAGATGCTAGCCGTGAGGGAGGTGAACACAAAGGAGGTGTGGAACCTGTCCTGAGAGATTCTAGCAGGGGAAGAAGATCTATACATAAATTACAATTTTATTAGATCTCATTTGCATAATGCTTCATAATTTACAAGTGTTTTCATATATGTTTGATTTTTAAAACATCACTCTCAGGTAAGCCATCCTTTTTTAGATGAGGAAACTCAAATCCAGCAAGGTTAGGTACATTGATGAAGATAGCAAGCCAGTAGATAGTTTTGAACAACATCTTCAAATTTTAAGTTCTATTTCCATGACATCTTGCTGTTCTCTAGTATTCATAAAAAACAGTGTGTGATAGGTAGTAAATATAAATATTGTCCTAGGTAATGGAGTTGGGAAACTTTTTGTAAAAGTCCAGATAGTATTTTAGACTTTGTATGCCATAGAGTATTGATTGGAACTACTCCCATTTTGGTGTGAAATGAATGGGTGTAGCCATGTGCCACTGACACGGTATGTATAAAAACAGTTCAAATCCAGTATTTTGTCTGTCTTTGCTATAGAGGGTAATAGGAAGACAGGCTCCTCTCTTATTGGCAGTGGTGTACTAGTAAATATTTAGTAAGTGCATCTCTAGGTGAGGAAAACCTGATTTGTAATGTTTGCCAATTTCTGTGTTGTAAATATTCCCATCAAGGCCTACTTCAAGCAACCAGACTGAAGTGCCAGAAAGTTCAGTTGGAAAAAGATGCATTTAAGCCAGTCTTAGCGTATCACTGCCTGAGACTGTCACTGAAGACTTCTGGGCTATAGGTAGAATTTCAACAGGTTAAGTTAGTGTATAGATGGAGGAGAAAGAACAAAAGGAATATCTTAAGAGCAGGCAAGTGCCAACCATGTTCTGGGAATGATGGCCATCTCAGTTGGCTTGGAGCACAGTGTATGAGTAAGTGTAAAGACAGGTGGATGAGTAGTCCCACCAGGTCTGGAGTGCTGACAGCCTTGAGTGCCAGCCAAAGAGCTTGGGATTTGTTGAGTGGGGACCTGTGGCCTCTGAAGCTTGTTAACCTGAGGGCAGTTATGATCATAGTTGTATTTTATTAAGATGTCTCTGGTAGCCACCTGAAATTAGCAGAAGAGAAATTGGAGGAAAGGAGGCTCCTTGAAAGAGAGAACCATCACTGAGATGCAAAACAGGTCAGAGAGAGGTGTTAAATTAAAATAATCAGTCTAGCTCGGTAAACAAAGTCGGAGAAAGTAGAGTAATTTCCTACCCAGAGTAGTGTAAGTCTGACATGTTCTTTGTCATTCTTTCTTTCTTGCTTTCACCCCTTTCTTATTTCTATTCGTCATAGACTGGCTATAGTGCAGTGGGTTTCCAATTTGGGAGTGCCTCAGAACCCGGAAGCCTTCTTAAAGGAAGGCCTTGTGACCTGAACCCTTAGCTTCTGAATTCCATGTGTTATTTCCATGACATCTCATTGCATCCTACTCCGTATGAAAAGCAGTGTGTGATAGTGAGTTTTCAGTAGAAGAACACTGAGCTCTGGAGCAGGGACCCCACCCCCAGTGTTCCAACTTCAGTTCATCTGGGGTGGGGTCTGAAAATGTGCATTTATAACAAATTCCCGGGTAAAACTGCTGGCTTTGTAACCAGTTTGAGAACCACTGCTGTGGCAAATACTAGGACTCTCCATATGGATGTGTCTTAGTTATCTCACACCCAAGTATGGAGTACTGAGCTCTTTACTCACGCCTCAAACCTGCCAGATTCCCCAGTTTTTCCCTACTGTAGCAAACAGCAGCACATTTACTTGTTTTTTTTTTTTCTGGCAAGAAGCTTCAGAGTCTCCCTCCTCTTCTTCTCTTTTACTCCCCTCCACTCACTTGTTGAATCATGAAGCTCTGTTGCTTCTGGGTACTAAGGGTCTCTTCAGTCCACACACTGTCCTTTAGTCCCACTACTGCCACCTTAGTTAGGCACCAGCATCTGATGGTTCATAGAGGCCTTCCGCATAGAGTCCTGCATTCCTACATGTCCTTCTCCAACATTCTCCACACTGCGGGCAAGGTGATTTTTTAAATAAAATACATCTGCTCATGTCCCTCCTCAGTATAAAGTCCTTGTTTTCACTTGCCCTTGGAATAAGGCCCAAGTCATAGCATGGTCTGCAAGGCTCTGTGTGCCATGGACCGCCTGTGCCTCCACACTCACTTCATTCAGAGCACATCCCTCACTTTCCACCTTCCAGTCACGTGGATATCCTGTCAGCCTTTGGAACTGTCATTCTTACTCTGGAAGCTGGTCCTTTGGCATACAACCTAGAACACTCTTTTTCTTCACACTTTGTTTGTACAAGCCCCAGCTGTTTTTCACATTTTAGCATAGAGGTCCCATCCTCAACGAAGTGTTGGTTTATTCACTGGATTAAGTTAAATGGACTCATTGTACTTGTCCATGACGACTCTATTTCTCTTCTTAATATCCTTGTCAAAATAAAACTACTTCTCTGAGTGTATGGATTCCCATCTCAGGTCCAAGGTATCTGGAGAGAGAGACCATTTGTCTTATACACCACCTTGTCCCTATTTCTTAGTATCATGCCCATTGTATAACAGGAATGCAGTATTTTTTTTTCCTCCCTTTTTTTATGTTTAGTTTTATTATTTTCTTTGTGGTTATTGTTTTTTAATTTTTAATTTTTTATAAACATATAATGTATTTTTATCCCCAGGGGTACAGGTCTCTGAATCACCAGGTTTACACACTTCACAGCACTCACCATAGCACATACCCTCCCCAAAGTCCATAACCCCATCACTCTCTCCCAACACCCCTCCCCCCAGCAACCCTCAGTTTGTTTTGTGAGATTAAGACTCACTTATGGTTTGTCTCCCTCCCAATCCCATCTTGTTTCATTTATTCTTCTCCTACCCCCTTAACCCCCCCCCATGTTGCATCTCCACTTCCTCATATCAGGGAGATCATATGATAGTTGTCTTTCGCCGAATAACTTATTTCACTAAGCATGATACCCTCTAGTTCCATCCACATCATCGCAAATGGCAAGATTTCATTTCTTTTGATGGCTGCATAATATTCCATTGTGTATATGTACCACATCTTCTTGATCCATTCATCTGTTGATGGACATCTAGGTTCTTTCCATAGTTTGGCTATTGTGGACATTGCTGCTATTGTGGACATTGCATGTGCCCCTTCAGTTCACTACATTTGTATCTTTAGGGTAAATACCCAGTAGTACAATTGCTGGGTCATAGGGTAGTTCTATTTTCAACATTTTGAGGAACTTCCATGCTGTTTTCCAGAGTGGTTGCACCAGCTTGCATTCCCACCAACAGTGTAGGAGAGTTCCTCTTTCTCTACATCCTCACCAGCATTTGTCATTTCCTGACTTGTTAATTTTACCCATTCTAACTGGTGTGAGGTAATATCTCATTGTGGTTTTGATTTGCATTTCCCTGATGCCGAGTGATGTGGAGCACTTTTTCATGTGTCTGTTGGCCATCTGAATGTCTTCTTTGCAGAAATGTCTGTTCATGTCTTCTGCCCATTTCTTGATTGGATTATTTGTTCTTTGGGTGTTGAGTTTGAGAAGTTCTTTATAGATCTTGGATACTAGCCCTTTGTCTGACATGTCATTTGCAAATATCTTCTCCCATTCTTTCAGTTGTCTTTTGGTTTTGTTTACCGTATCCTTTGCTGTGCAAAAGATTTTGATCTTGGTGAAATCCCAGTAGTTCATTTTTACCCTTGCTTCTCTTACCTTTGGCGATGTTTCTAGAAAGAAGTTGCAGTGGCTGGGATCAAAGACGTTGCTGCCTGTGTTCTCCTCAATGATATTGATGGACTCCTATCTCACATTGAGGTCTTTCATCCATTTTGAGTCTATTTTTGTGTGTGGTGTAAGGAAATGGTCCAGTTTCATTCTTCTGGATGTGGCTGTCCAATTTTCCCAACACCATTTGTTGAAGAAATTGTCTTTTTTCCATTGGACATTCTTTCCTGCTCTGTCAAAGATTAGTTGACCATAGAGTTGAGGGTCTATTTCTGGGCTCTCTATTCTGTTCCATTGATGTATGTGTCTGTTTTTGTGCCAGTACCATACTTTCTTAATGATGACAGCTTTGTAATAGAGCTTGAAGTCTAGAATTGTGATGCCACCAACTTTGGCTTTCTTTTTCAACATTCCTCTGGCCATTCAGGGTCTTTTCTGCTTCCATATAAATTTTAGGATTATTTATTCCATTTCTTTGGAAAAAAAAATGATGGTATTTTGATAGGGATTACATTAAATGTATAGATTACTTTATGTAGCATAGACATTTTCACAATATTTGTTTTTCCAATCCATGAGCATGGAATGTTTTTCCATTTCTTTGTGTCTTCCTCAATATCTTTCATGGGTACTTTATAGTTTTCTGAGTACAGATTCTTTGCCTCTTTGGTTAGGTTTATTCCTAAGTATCTTATGGTTTGGGGTACTGTTGTACAGAGGATTGACTCTGTAATTTCTCTTTCCTCTGTCTTGCTGTTGGTGTATAGAAATGAAATTGATTTCTGTGCATTGATTTTATATATGGACACTTTACTGAATTCCTGTTTCAGTTCTAGTAGTTTTGGGGTGGACTCTTTTGGGTTTTCCACTTAAAGTATTGTATTATCTGCAAAGAGTGAGAGTTTGACTTCTTTGCTGATTCAGATGTCTTTTATTTCTTTTTATTGTCTGATTACTGAGGCTAGGACTTCTAGTATTGTGTTGAATATCAGTGGTGGTAGTGGACATCCCTGCTGTGTTCCTGACCTTAGTAAAAAGCTCTCAGTTTTTCTCCATTGAGAATGATATTTGCTGTGGGTTTTCCATACATGGCTTTGATGATATTGAAGTATGTACCCTCTATCCCTACACTGTGAAGAGTTTTGATTAAGAAAGGATGCTGTACTTTGTCAAATGCTTTTCTGCATCTATTGGGAGTATCATATGGTTCTTGTTCTTTCTTTTATTAATGTATTTTATCACAGTGATTTGTGGATGTTGAACCAACCTTGCAGCCCTGGAATGAATCCCACTTGGTCGTGGTTAATACTTTTAATGTACTGTTGGATCCTATTGGCTAGCATTTTGGTGAGAATTTTTGCATCATTGTTCATCAAGGATATTGGTCTGTAATTCTCCTTTTTGGTGGGGTCTTTGTCTGGTTTTGGGATCAAGGCAATGGTGGCCTCATAAAATGAGTTTGGAAGTTTTCCTTCCATTTCTTTTTTTTGGGGGAACAGTTTCAGGAGAATAGGTATTAATTCCTCTTTAAATGTTTGGTACAATTCCCCTAGGAAGCCCTCTGGCCCTGGGTTCTTGTTTGTTGGGAGATTTTGATGACTCTTTCAATCTCCTTACTGGTTATGGGTCTGTTCAGGTTTTCTGTTTCTTCCTGGTTCAGTTTTGGTAGTTTGTATGTCTCTAGGAATGCATCTATTTCTTCCAAATTGTCAAGTTTGCTGGCATATAGCTGTTAATAATATGTTCTTATAATTTTTTGTCTTTCTTTGGTTTGGGTTGTGATCTCTCCTCTTTCATTCATGATTTTATTAATTTGGGTCATTTCTATTTTGATAAGTCTGGCCAGGGGTTTATTAATCTTATTAATTCTTTCAAAGAACCAGCTCCTAGTTTGATTGATTTGTTCTACTGGTTTTTGTTTTTTTGTTTTTTTTCTAATTCTATTTCATTGATTTCTGCTCTGATGTTTATTATTTCTCTTCTCCTGCTGGGTTTCTATTTCTTCCCGGTTAAGTTGTGGTAGTTTATATGTCTCTAGAAAAGCATCCATTTCTTCCAGATTGTCAAATATGTTGGCATAGAGTTACTCATAGTATGTTCTTATAATTGTTTGTATTTCTTTGGTGTTAGTTGTGATCTCTCCTCTTTCATTCATGATTTTATTTATTTGGGTCCTTTCTCTTTTCTTTTTGATAAGTCTGGCCAGGGGTTTATCAATCTTATTAATTCTTTCAAAGAACAGCTCCTTGTTTCATTGATTTGTTCTCTTGTTTTTTTGGTTTCTATTTCATTGATTTCTGCTCTGATCTTTATGATTTATCCTGCTGGGTTTAGGGTTTCTTTCTTGTTCTTTCTCTAGCTCCTTTAGGTGTAGCGTTAGGTTGTGTACTTGAGACCTTTCTTGTTTCTTGAGAAAGGCTTGTACTGCTATATATTTTCCTCTCAGGACTGCCTTTGCTGTGTCTCACAGATTTTGAACCATTGTGTTTTCATTATCATTTGTTTTCATGAATTTTTTCAATTCTTCTTTAATTTCCTGGTTGACCCATTCATTCTTTAGAAGGATGCTGTTTAGTCTCCATGTATTTGGGTTCTTTCCATACTTCCTCTTGTGGTTGAGTTTACCTTCAGAGCACTGTGGTCTGAAAATATGCAGGGAATGATCCCAATCTTTTGATACCAGTTGAGACCTGATTTAGGACCCAGGATGTGATCTATTCTGGAGAATGTTCCATGTGCACTGGAGAAGAATGTGTATTCTGTTGCTTTGGGATAGAATGTTGTGAGTATATCTGTGATGTCCATCTGGTCCAGTGTGGGCATAGATATTTAAAATTGTTAGATCTTCTTGTTGGACAGACCCTTTGAGTATGATATAGTGTCCTTCCTCATCTCTTATTACAGTCTTTGGCTTAAAATCTAATTGATCTGATATAAGGATTGCCGCCCCTGCTTTCTTCTGATGTCCATTAGCATAGTAAATTGTTTTCCACCCCCTCACTTTAAATCTGGAGGTGTCTTCAGGTCTGAAATGGGCTTCTTGTAGGCAACGTATAGATGGGTTTTGGTTTTTTATCCATTCTGATACCCTGTGTCTTTTAATTGGGGCATTTAGCCCATTAACATTCAGGGTAACTATGGAGAGAGATGAATTTAGTATTGCCTGTAAGGTGACTGTTACTGTATATGTATATTGTCTCTATTCCTTTCTGATCTACCACTTGTAGGCTCTCTCTTTGCTTAGAGGACCCCTTTCAATATTTCCTGTAGAGGTGGTTTGGTGTTTGCAAATTCTTTCAGTTGTTGTTTGTCCTGGAAGCTTTTAATCTCTCCTTCTATTTTCAATGATAGCCTAGCTGGATATAGTATTCTTGGCTGCATGTTTTTCTCGTTTAGTGCTCTGAAAATATCATGCCAGCTCTTTCTGGCCTGCCAGGTATCTGTGGATAAGTCAGCTGCCAATCTAATATTTTTACCATTGTAGGTTATAGACTTCTTTTCCCGAGCTGCTTTCGGGATTTTCTCTTTGTCACTGAGACTTGTAAATTTTACTATTAGGTGATGGGGTGTGGGCCTATTCTTATTGATTTTGAGGGGCGTTCTCTGAACCTCCTGAATTTTGATGCTCGTTTCCTTTGCCATATTGGGGAAATTCTCCCCAATAATTGTCTCCAGTATACCTTCTTCTCCCCTCTCTCTTTCTTCTTCTTCTGGAATCCCAATTATTCTAATATTGTTTCACCTATCTCTTGAATTCTCCCCTCATGGTCCAGTAGCTTTTTGTCCCTCTTTTGCTCAGCTTCTTTATTCTCTGTCATTTGGTCTTCTATATCGCTAATTCTTTCTTCTGCCTCATTTATCCTAGCAGTGAGAGCCTCCATTTTTTATTGTACCTCATTAATAGCTTTTTTGATTTCAACTTGGTTAGATTTTAGTTCTTTTATTTCTCCAGAAGGGCTTTTATCTCTCCCGAGAGGGTTTCTCTAATATCTTCCATGCCTTTTTCGAGCCTGGCTAGAACCTTGAGAATTGTCATTCTGAACTCTAGATCTGACATATTACCGATGTCTGTATTGATTAGGTCCCTAGCCTTCGGTACTGCCTCTTGTTCTTTTTTTTTTTGTGGTGAATTTTTCCGCCTTGTCATTTTGTCCAGATAAGAGTATATGAAGGAGCAAGTAAAATACTAAAAGGGTGGCAAAGACCCCAGGAAAATACACTTTAACTAAATCAGAAGAGACCCCAAATCATGTGGGGGTGGAGAAAGGGGATAAAAAGGGGTTCAGAAAAAAAAAGAAACAAGTAAAAAAAGAAAACAAATAAAGAAAGAATATATAAAAGAAAAAAATATATATATATCTTAGATAAACTAGTTAAAAAACGTTAAAAAAGAAAAGGGTAAAAGTTAAAAAAAAATTAGCAGAAGAAAAAAAATTGAAAAAAAAATTAAATTACCTGCAAGACTAAAGAATCATGGGGAGAAAGCCATGAGTTGCTTGTTTTGCTTTCTCTTCCTCTGGAATTCCTGTGCTCTCCTTGGTATTGAACCTGCACTCCTTGGTAGGTGAACTTGGTCTTGGCTGGATTTCTTGTTGATCTTCTGGGGAAGGGGCCTGGTGTAGTGATTCTCAAGTGTCTTTGCCCCAGGCGGAATTGCACTGCCCTTACCAGGGACCAGGTTGAGTAATCTGCTCAGGTTTGCTTTCGGGAGCTTTTGTTCCCTGAACGCTTTCCGTAGATTTCTAGAGGACGAGAATGAAAATGGCAGCCTCCCAGTCTCTGGCCCGGAGGAGCCGAGAGCTCAGGGCCCCACTCCTCAGTGAGCCCTCAGAGAATAGCACCCAATCACTCCCGTCTCTCTGGCCTCTGGCTGCGCTCCGAGCTCACTGAGCCTGCGACCAGTTCAAGGTAACCCTGAGCTGAGAGCTCACTCCTCGGCTCTGTCTCTGTAGCCAGCTTCCCCATTCTAATACGTGCAAGCTCTGTGACACTCAGACACCCCCGATCCTTCTGTGACCCTGCGGGACCTGTGGCCACGTTGACCCCGCGTGGGCTTCACCCCGTTTTTTTGCCTCTGGAGCAATGTCCCTCAGTGGAACAGAGTTTTAAAAGTCCTGATTTAGTGCTCCGTTGCTCTGCCGGTTGCTGGGAGCCAGCCCCTCCCCCCTCTTCTTCTCCATCTGTCCTACCTTTCAGAAAGTGGTTGATTTTCTGTTTCTAGAATTGCTGTTCTTCTTCTCTTTGATCTCACGTTGGATTTGTAGGTGTTTGCAATGTTTAGATAAACTATCTAGCTGATCTCCTGCTACCTGATGTTGTCTCAGCCTGCTACTTCTCCATCATCTTGACTCTCCACAGGAATGCAGTATTTTTGACTTGTAATCCTTCCTTCATGATTTCCTCCCTTTATCTCCATTCCTTCTCTTGAATACTATAAAACACACTAGTGGTTTCTTACCAACATTCATTTCCCAACCTTCTTATTTGCTAACAGAACTTGCTTTTATTCAAGTTATTATCTATATAATATGGCCAGAGATGACTGAAGAGATTTATTGAGGAGAAAGTTATTTTATTTTCAGTGTTGATGTAGAATTAAAGCAAACTCAAACTAAGAAAAGTTAAAAGGAACTAAACTATTGACTCTCCAGTATGAAAGAAACTCATTCATTTGTCTGTCTACTCATCCCAGAAGGACTGGTGTATGTGCAACAATGTAGTAGGCATTGGATGCTAATGGTGAACAAAACAGGTAGGATTGTTTCCCTTGTAACAAGTAGGATTTTCCCCTTTGTGTGTGTGTTTGTGTGTGTGTTGGATGTGTGCAGTAGTGTTCCAGAGAGAGGGAGTATCATGTGTAAAAACCTGAAACTGAGATGATCATGACATGTTGGAAGAACTGAAAACAAGTCAGTTTGAATGAAGTGGGAAATGGTGACATATGTGTGCAAACATATACAGATAGTTTATCTAAACATTGCAAACACCTGACATCATATGTATCACTAGAGAGGAGTGTCATGAAGGTTTTTTTTGGCCATATTAGGAGATTTATCCTGAGAATAATGGGAATTTTTGGAAGTATTTGAACCAAGGCAAAGCATTTCCCACAACATCCAGGTGGATCCTGCAGGAGATTAACCTGAAGGGTGAGAGAGGAAGCAGTAAAAACAGAGGAAGCTATGGAAGGTCATTAGCCTATTTGTGCCTAAATTTTTTCATCATGGAACATGTGAAAAAATGATATTTTTTACACATTGTTTAAACTGGAGGGAATTTGTAGCCCCTGATTAGGCTTCCAGCTGTCGGAGGCGACAAGCCTGGGGATTTGTGCTCCTAGGCCAGTTCTACTGGCTGAAGAAAATCTGGTATCTAGGCATTTCTGTACACCTGTAAGCCATTGTCTACACATCTGTTGGAAAGTTCTGCTTTAATCCTATCTCTGTTGCTTACCTTCTCTCTTTTAAGACCTTGAATGTGAAATGCAAATGATTTCAAGGAGAAGGAGGTCCTTTGGCTGAATTGCCACCAGTTGCTTTCCAGCTTCCTACTACCTCTCTGTCTGGTCCTCTCCTTGTAGCTTCTAAATGACTCAGCACTTTCAGATAATTGTGATTTCTTGGTAACTTTCTCTACCACCTTTCAGATCCACACAGTCAAGCCTCTAGGTACATTCCCTCAGGGCTCTATGCCAAGGAGATGACAGTGGGTACAACGGTGACGTCAATTGGTTCAGTCACACTAATGTTTAAGACGACACAGTCTTACCCCACCAGAATAGTAACACACAAGTGTCAAGAAGGTCATTAATGTGAGATTATACCTGTAGGATTTTTTGACTAGGAACACACTAACACAGCTGAGGTGAAAAGTAGAGAGGAATTGGAAGTAGCAAGGATACCCACAGAGCCCCTGACTCAACCTCTCAGAGCACAGTTATTTGCTAGGTAGATTAAAGTGGTGCTTAATTTGCATAAAAAAAGGAGTTAGGCTTTGTTGGAGACTGCAGTGCCTCTAGGCTGTGCTCCATAATAAACAATACTTTGTAGTCAGGGAATTTGTTTCATCAAAAAGCCTCCTGGAAAGTTCTAACAAGCATTTTGTAATTAAATTTCAAAATATCCCTATGAAGCAGACAGTGGACTGTTTTTCTGCCTTGTTCAGAAGGAAACCTACTGAGACATGAAGAGGTTGAAAGACCTGTGACAGGGGACATCCCTAGAAGGCTGGCCTCTTGATCTCTGGATTTCCCACAGAGCTGATAGGAGGTGATGGTTCACTTATCATGTCCATGAGAGTAAGTAATGCATCTGCAAAGAGGAAGGATATCAATAGGGTGAGCAGACTGATGCTTCACTAATTCTGTAGACCAGTGGATCTCTACTTCAGTGACATCATATGTATCACTAGGCCACTCTCAAGTTTTTTATCTAGCCAGGGCCCAAATACCTGGACAATCTCATTCAGTTTGTCAGGTTAGGACCAAGCCTGTGTATCTTCAAGTAAGTGTTTCTGAGTGATCTTAATATAGACTGTGTTAGTTTGCTGGGGCTGTCA
Organism: Mustela nigripes; assembly: GCF_022355385.1. Classification (NCBI taxonomy): domain Eukaryota; kingdom Metazoa; phylum Chordata; class Mammalia; order Carnivora; family Mustelidae; genus Mustela; species Mustela nigripes. The sequence continues at coordinate 95,312,090 of NC_081568.1, forward strand.
TTACAAAATACCACAGACCCAGTGGCTTAAGCAATAGAAATGTATTTTCCCATAGTTGTGGAGGTTAGAAGTATGAGAGACAAAGATATGGGTGGGACTGGTTCCTTCTGAGGCTCTTCTCCCTGGCTTACGGATGGCTGTCTTCTCCAGGTTTCACATGGTCTTCTGTCTGTATTCATCTGTGTCCCCCAACTCTTCTTCTTCTTCTTCTTTTATAAAGATTTTATTTATTTATTTGACAGAGAGAGACATACTGAGAGAGGGAACACAAGGAGCGGAAGTGGGAGAGGGAGAAGCAGGCTTCCCGCTGAGCAGGGAGCCCGATGCGGGGCTAGATCCCAGGACCCTAGGATCATGACCTGAGTTGAAGGCAGACACTTAACGACTGAACCCAGGTACCCCCCCCCAACTCTTCTTTTTATAAGGACACCAGTCATATTGGATTAGAGTCTACCCTAACATCTTCATCTTTTTTTTTTTTTTGAGATTTTATTTATTTATATGACCAAGATTCCAAGTAGTCAGAGAGGCAGGTGATGGGAGGGGGGAAACAGGCTCCCCGCTAAGCAGAGAGCCTGATGCAGGGCTCAATCCCAGGAACCTGAAGTCATGACCTGAGCTGAAGGCAGAGGCTTAATCCACTGAACCACCCAGGCAACCCCCTAACATCTTCATTTTAACACAATCACTTCTGTAAATAACATTTCCAAATATAGTCACATTCTGGTGTACTAAAAATTAAGACTAAAGCACAAATGTTTGGATACTGTGGCAGGGAATGAGGCGGGGGGGGGGTAGGACAGTGGGGGATAGGGAGGTGGGAGCGTGGGGAGGGCACGTTGGGAGATCAGGATACAGTTCAGCTCATAGCATAGGCCAAACTTGGCACTGCTACAGGCTGACTCATCATTTGGGGCTTTAAGGTAGAATAGGCTTTAAGATGGCGAGGACTTGCCCTCTGTTTTATAGATAAAAGAAGCCTAGGGACAAACACCTTTTCAAAGTAAAGTGATGGTCAGCACCACACCTTCCTGCCACCATCCAGGATGGTTGGAACATTCCTTATTTATCCACTGAGCAGGACATGCCGCCAGGTGCTTGGTTGGTAGAGGTCAAATGAACGACTCAGAGAATGAGTTCCTCCAGTGATACGTTCCCTACACCGCTCATCCTCATATCTTCAGAAGAGGTTATTTTCATATTGTGAGAGGGATAATGAGATGACAATTCTAGAAATACAAAGTCTCTTTCTAAGCAACAGTTCAGAGAAGCTTGGTAAAAGGAAGAGACAGTTTTTTCCCAGAGCTCTGTTTCATTTCTTGGAGGTGTTTTCTTCCATAGAAGTAGACAGCAAACTTCCTTTGACCAGAATCACCAAGAGAGTGGCGATTCCACTCCACTTTCTCAGGACATGTTCCCCATCTTATGTCGTTGGCTTGACGATCAATGTCTAAGTGTATTTCTAACTAGATAATAGCATAGATGGCTATGTCCACGGCCAGGATAAGATTCTTAAACCTATTCTATGTGTCACTGAGGCAGGGAAAAGTATCTGTAGCTTTGCTCCTGAAGGCACCTACTATGGGGAGAAAAACTGCACCCATTACTCACTGCTACCAATCCTGTGGCAGTGGGGCCTAGAGATAAGGATGGTTTGAGGGAGACTGCTCCTTGGCACAAAGCAAGGAGCTTACACTTGCCAGTGGCAAACTTATTATTCTTACCAGTGTAATTCAGAAGCCAGGGTTTCTAGAATCTGCAGTTTGTTTATGTCTTCCCATCTCTATCCCACAGAACTTCCTTGGGAACATGGAGACTTAGCACACTTGGCCCCTGGGCCTGGCAACCACACCCCCCATTCTGTGACATCCGACACAGTGGCCCTGGCGTATTAAAGAGATTATGTAGACCCACCGTGTGGCATGGTGTACCCCTGTAGCCTTTTCAGGCGCAGTTTTAAAAGTCAGCAGCTGCAGTAATTCACTATAAACTTCCCACAAGGCTTTTGAACCTAACAAATAGACTGTGATTTTACAAGACCTTAAAGCTCACCTACCACAGCATATGTAACCGTGATGGGGATTTTGTGAGATTTATGACCTCCTCTCTAGGAAGGTAGTGAATTTTTCTAACCAGTTCATGTGACCTTGCTGCTTTGAGACAGCTGAAGCGGGAGCGAAGCGAGGGTTTTCTAATGGGACTTAACCCCTTCTCCATCCCCGTAACCCAGGTCCCAGTATTTATACCAGTGTCCTGCACACACGCATTCCTCTTTCTCCTGTGTGGACTCACCTCTTGGAGGTTTGAGGCCTCTGGGACATGCAGCAGCTTCCTCACCTTGGTGCTACCACCTGGTCTCTCTAACCCGGTGGTTGTCCACCGAGGGTGGTGTTGCCTGTCTTCCTCAGAAGACATTTGGTAATGTCTGGAGGCTTTGTGATTGTCATACCTGCTACAGGCATCCAACAGGCAGGGGTCAGGGATGCTGCTGAACACCCTGCACAGGCCAGCCGTGCCACAGCAAAGAATCATCTAGCCCAACATGCTCACAGTGCTAAGGTTGAGAAACCATGCTCTGAGCAATGACCGCCTCGTTACCCTGTCCACAGTTTTTGGTCGGGACTTCCTCGTGCTGCCCACTTCTGCTGTTTTAGAGATGAACCCCTGCATCCCTCCCCACCTCCTGAGCCCTTCCTTCTCTCCCAGGGCTCCACTGCTCTGTGCCCACCCCTCTTTCTCTTAAATCCTTCATCATTTCTCCTACAATTCCTTCTTTCCTCTTTGTCATAAATAGGGAGCAGATTTTCCCAACTTAGTGGGAATCCACAAAAAACAAAATACAGTAAATGATGGATGATTCAAAAACTTCTCTAAGACCTTTGAAATCTTTCTTTTTTATTGGAAAATTTCTCCTTGGACTAGAAACACCTTCCTTCCTCTGTTCTTCCCCCCTCCCCACCTCATTTTTTTTTTAAATTCTGGATTCTTTTACCTCTGTCCCTTATAAGGCCTTAGCTTCGACTTCAGGCTTCACTGGATTCAGCCTTGTTGACGACTCACTTTTTCATAAAGCTCTCTTCTTCCTTGTTTGCAGTGCGCACATGTATCTCCATCTGAAGCCTCTCTGCTGTCTCTCTTTAATAATTGTTAATGGATGATACAGTGACAAAATTCAGAATTTTTTCAACGGAATTTTCTTGCCACATGGTGTCAATAACAACTCTCAGCATCTGATGTGTGAATAGTGAATTGGCAACAGGTTTTGGGTAGCATTAGAAATCTCTTTCATCAACATCTTTTATGAATCACAAAATGCTGTCTCTGCCTTTGAGTGTCCCTTTCTACAGCAAAATGGAGTGAAAACATATGATGGTCATCTCTCCATCTTTAACAGCCATGGGGCTTCTTCTCATATGAGTGGCTCCTATTATCCTACTCCTCTGAGATTTCTTTTGTTAGTATGACTTCAGTTTTTACTTTTATTTGGATGAATCCTGTATCCAAACACCCAACTGTATTTTCTCTTAGAATAATAGAAGACTCCTGTATTCTTCTCTGACCTTCTTGAAATTTTCTGCCCTAATAAAACCTTTGCTGTGACGTTTGGATTTTTGCTGGTCTCTGCAGCAGGAGTGGCCAGGCTGGTCTACCCATTGGGTGGGTTCCTGCTGAGGTATGACTGGCCCCTTTGGTTTTTTGAAGTGTTCTTTTAACACTCATGGTCTTGGAGCCATTGTGGGTTTCCTGCCCACAGAGGCATCTTCCATCTTTCCCTGAACCTTTGCCATTCTATGGTTTCTCTCAGAATGTCAGCATCTCCTCATGGGGAACCAAAGATTTCTTGGGCCCCCTCACATCCCACACAGAGTGTGGTGTGCTGAAATGCTCTTGCATCATTTTTCCTCCTGCTTCCTTCCCCAGCACTATTACTTCTGTGTTATCTCCATATTGGTGCCAAATTGTAGGTTAGGGTTTGTCTAGGGGCTTATAGGCGAGTCTTCACTGTGAGTAGGAAGGCAAGCCAGTATCCCCAATGTCAATCATCTACTATTTCTTAAGCACCCCCGCCCCGCACCTTCCATTCCTAAATTCACTCTCTCCTTTTCCCCCACTGGTCCCCAGATCAAGCCAAATCAAACCAAACTAAACTGGCTGCAGGGGTTTTCTTTTTGTGCGGCTGTGCCTTTCCTGACACAGCGTTAGTGCAGGAACCTCCACAGCCACTGTGGAGTTTGGGTTGGTACAAGCTGATTTTGCCCTTGGTAATTGAACCCTCTTTTTTCTAAATGCTTGTAATGCTTTGAGTCTGCAATACTCAAAGATGGTGCTTTGTTGTATTGCTAGTTATATTTTGTCCCATGTCCTACCTCCACAGCTTGTTGCAAGACTTTCAGGGTCTCTACACCTTTATGATGTATTTGATAAGGTATTTGACCTTTGTCGCCAGTTTCTGACACAGAGTCCCCAAAGCCCTTTTAATTCCCTAAGTGATAAGGGTGATGGGAACATCTTTTGTTCTGAGGAGCTATAGATTAAGTTAGTCACCAGTGGCCAATGATTGAATCATGCCTACCTAAGGGGAGCTTTTCAAAAACCCCTAACTGATGAGATTTGAGGAGCTTCACAGTTGGTCAGCACATTAACACGTGGGAGGACAGCACATGTGAAGAGGGCATAGAAGCTTTGTGCACGCTCCTCCATGCCTTGCCCCATAAATATCTTCCACTTGGCTCTTCCTGAGTTGTACCCTTTATAAAAAACTGGTAAATGCAAGCATAGTATGTTCCTGAGTTCTGTAAACCATAGTAACAAATTAGTGAACCTGAGGGAAAAAGTTGTGGAAAATCCCAATTTATAACTGGTCTGAAATATGGAAGTCCTGGGATGCATGGCTGGTGCAAGACTAGTCTTTTGGGACTAGTCTGCTGGGACTAAGCCCTTAACACGTGGGGTCTGTGCTAGCTCTGGGTAGTTAGTGTCAGGATTTAATTGAATTGTTGGATGCCCAGTTGGTGTCTGGACAATCAGAGAATTGGTTGCTGTGAGAGAAAAAGAAAACCCTCTCGTTCAATGTCAGGAGTGTAAAAATGAGTAAAAGCAGCTCACTGTCACATGTTTCTTTGCATTCCTAAGGCTTAGCAATATACTATGTATCTCAGTAATTTTGACAGATTCTCTACTACTGTTTTAGAAAATGCTTTGGACCAGTGGGGGCAAGTGCTCAATATTATAATTCATTTTGAGTTGAAACTCAAGAAAAAGTCAGAAACTACTAGTCAACTTCTCTTATGGAGTTCTTTCCTCCTCTTTTAATGGAGGTGGTTACATTTCATTTAAGTCCAGGTGCCTAATTATCTTCATTCCTCAATAAATGGAAGTCATGATATTTTCAGGTTCATTTGTCTCATGTGGTAACGATGAGTGAGATATTTAACCTCCATTTTCAAGTTCACAAGTACCCTGTGAATGTGGGTTAGAAGGAGTGAATACGGGGAGGTGGGAGATATCCTAATAAAGTATAAGTAATGGACCCAAACCATGATTTTAAGTAAAATTCTATCTGATATGGTAAGTTACAAACACATTGTTTGAAGATTATTATTGTCTTAGCTTATAATAAGGCTGTTTTTAAAAGCTGTTGGTTGATGAGGCACTCCCTCCAGAGATAAAATTTAACCCCCAGACTGCATCACAGTAAAGACACCCCACCCCTCCCCGCATTTGATTTGTGTCTAGTGAACTAGCAGTAAGCTGGATGTCACTTGTGATCTCTTCCATGGGAACTACGTGAGCTGTTGATTGTTTACTTCTGCCCTATGTCTAACATTTAGATATTTTCCTCTGATCCTCCAAAGAGGAAATGTGGAGATACACAGCCCCATCTGTTTACTGAGATCTATAAAATGAATATTCTCTCTTTTCTTGTCCTCATGTCTGCCATCCAGGTAGCATGTTCCTGTGAGGTCGTTCCAGATACCTCACCGAGAATTCCATGTATGGAAGGAAGACAGATAAAGGTAGCTCGATTTGGTGTAAGTAATTGCATTTCACTTTCTCCTCTGAGTCCCTCTCGATCAGTTGGATCTAAATGGAATATAATCCCTTTGAATTCATTAGAAACTCCACGTGGTGGCCATCTGTTACAGATGGTGTGATCGGCTCCCTTAGTGGTATCCATAGTACTGTGGTCTCCTGAACAGCAGCTTCAGTATCATCACCCAAGAACTTGGTAGGAATTCAGAATCTCTGGCCCCGTTTCAGACGTACTGAATTGTAAACTCCTGGCCATGTGTGTTCTAACAAACTCTCTGGTGATTCCAACGCACACTAACATTTAAGGGCTGCTGTAGTACCACTCTGCTTCTCACAGCGTCTTGGGCAGAAGTATTAGATCCCCAGAATACTTGTGAAAATGCCGAATATTGGACCCCAACTCTGACTAACTGAAGCAGATTCTCCCCTTTTTACAAAGTACCCAGAATATTTGTATGTCCAGGGAAGTTTGAGAAGCCATGCCTTGTGTTTTGTTCAACGCAGGCTGTGCATCGGAATCACCAAAAAAAAAAAAAAAAAAGCCCCAGAGATTTAAATTGACTTGCTGTGACATGTAGTCTGGGTGTTTGGATTCTTAAAGCTTTCCCACATAGTTCTCATCTGCAGCAAAGTATGAGAACCATGGCCTTATGTCATGCTAGAGACTGGAAAACTAAATATTCTATTTCTCCCAAGTATTTTAGGTTTTCAGATGATCTAACTTCTGCCAAGTAATTAATATCTGGGCATGATTCAAAAGGCATTCATGAAATAGTCTGACTCTGTGTTACTATGCAGTTATGGTTTTCCTGTGGAAGCAGTTAATGGTCCCCACTGTTCACCCCTACTTTCCCAGACATCAGGAGGTAGGGGATCCATTTTACTGGCATTGAACTGAGTGGAAATGCAGGAGTTCTAGAGCCTGCAGTGGGAACAGAAGCTCCCTAGGCATCTGGTGACGATGTGGAATAGTTGTCCTGCTGACCAACTTTTTCAGTATTATTCTATAAATCATCTAAGCAAAAGTCAGCTTAGAGCCCTTCTACCCATTTTGTAAGCATTTAATTCCTTTTAAATCCTTTACCACTTAAAACAGCTTGAGTGGTTTCATTATCTGCTAGTGAATTCTCACTGATCCATCTCAATAAGGTCAGAATTTGTCATTGATAGTGCCTGAATTGAGCTATGTTTTGTGTAATGTGAGCCCTTTGCTTTTCATTTAAAAATTGGATTTTTGTCCATCAGAAACAAAAATTAGTCATAAGAAAACTACTGTGGGGCCCAAACTTATGATCCTCATTAGGAATAGCTCTCTTTCTAAATGTTATCCCCACCCTTCCCACAGTATGCATCCCTCCCAGGCTTGAGTGTTCAGGTCATATTTGTGATAAATATACAGTCTTGGTGTACTGACACTTGCCCCATCCAAGTCTGAAAAGTCCTTCCCATTTGGAAAGGCAAGAGTGATTCCTTTCCTGATGGCTGAAAGATAGGAAATGGCTTTTTCCACTTATTTCAGGAGTCAAAAGCAAACATGAGTCTTGTTCTATAAAATCATAGATCTGCTTTGTATCTACCCAAGAGAGGACCAAGTTGAGTAAGCAACACAATTTTATTTTCAAATGATATTTGTGATGACTACTTTTTTTATATTAGGCATCTCTGATTTTTCAAGAGTATTTTCTACACACAAAGGGTTATAATTTCTTTTGGTGTCAGAAACTGATGGTCCAGCCAAGAGACAGATGGGAAGATAGAAAGCAGGAGAAGGGGAGGGTGTGGAAGAGGAAATGCCCAGCACGGCCAAAGCGGTCACAGACTCCCTACACATATAAGAAAAAAGTTGCCTATAGGCCCACACCCTGTATCTTAAATATAATTTAGAATTTTCCAAGTGTTCTTAGGTGTTTCCTTCTAGATTGGTGTTTGGAAGTTAGTAAACCATTCCCCAAAAGCTGTTTAGGATAGAATCTCCTACATAGGGATGAATGACCATTCTTTATGGGATTTTCACACAGTTTTTATTCTAAAGAAGCAGAGTAACTAGGGTTAGTAGGCTGTCTGTAATAAGACCATCTCAAGTGGGTTTTTGTTTGTTTGTTTGTTTGTTTTAGATTATCTCATTGCCTTTGCCAGACTGGGCACTGTGTACCAGAGTAAGTGGGTCATGACAGTTTCCTACTTGGGATCTCCAAATAAGGGACTTCCTTCCCCATTACATTTGATCTCTCTTTGACAATCATCTCAAAGAGTAGCCCCCAGAATACATCAGCTTCACTCCCAGATGTTGCTGGGCTATTGCAGCTAGACTTGCATTTACAAGGGAGATGGAAAGAGAGACCTGGCAGCCTAAAGTGGACCAAGACAAACATGATCTTTGTGAAACCATGTTTTGCAGATACGTAATTATCTCCATCTACAGTGAGTTGAACCTAAATCCCACATGGGAGGTTGACATACTTAGAGACACAAGCTTTATTTACACTCTCCTTCTTATTTAGTGTGTGTTTATCATGTTTAATCTGTTGTTGGTTTTATGCATTTTGGTTTCACTGGTTATGGAGGTTTGTGGCTTGCCTTTTAACTTTGCAAAAGTTTAGTACAAAGGAAATTTAGAACACCAAAACATTTTCCAAACAATTTCAAAATGAACTACGTCCCCAACTAATTTGATTTGTAGGGAAGAAAGAACAAAGTCTTGTTAACTGAGAGCTCTAAAATATAATTACTCACATGTGCAAACATGTTTAAACGTGGGTTCTCAATGAATGCTTATCCTGCAGTACTTTCTTGCTCTGACTGTTGCCCATTAAAAACCTCCTGTGCCATATGCAGGTGTGATTATACAGCCAACTGCCAATTCTCACTGGCTCAAGGATCCTTTTAAAAATGTCCAGATGGATATGAATGTTGAATTTGGCAGTTAAATTATAGAGCCCAATATATCTCTTCTAAGTACTAAGGCACTGAAGCAAAGTATCGATGTTTTCCTCCACCCCTAACTAGATTTCAAAAGAACAGTTTGGCTTTTCAGCTAGGAATCATATTTCCTCATTCTTTTGAATCTCAGGATAAACTTCATTAGGACTTTTATCATTTTCTTCAGTCCATGTATCTTATGAACAACATCAAAAACCTTTTTTTTTTTTTTTTTTTTTGGTAAGCTACAAGTCAGTCAGAAATTGAGTTTTAAGGTGATTTGGTATATTTAAACAAGTGCATAGTGGAGGAGAAATAAAGCAGTGGCATTATAGCTCCCCTGGGCAGCTCCCCAGAGCCTTCCATCTTCCCTTCAGAAGAACGGTTTATAGGAAAAGGGCATGAGGGGTAGAAAGGTATCTCCTTGATTCTTGATAATATGAATCACAAACACAAACATCTGCCGTCTCCAAGAGAACAAGGCTCAATGGCAGTTTGTTATCAGCACTTCTGTGGGAAAGCACCATAAAGATCACTGTACTATTTCTTCTTGCCCAGGTGGGAAGTCCTCAGTAGCAGTCAGGAAACTCCAGGCGACTGGTCACTTTTTCAGATAACCTGTGTGGCTGATACAATAGGTTTGCCTCATCTAACGTGCTTTGCAGTGCTTCCTTCTTGATGAGCACCGGTAGTATGTTTCTAGAACATGGCACATAGTAGGCCTCTCCATGGATGACTCAGTGAGACCCTGTCCCACAATAGACCCAACACAGCATATTGAAGGGGGTATGGTAAGAGGAGACATAAGAAGTGTTTAAAGAAAGGAAATGGTGTTTTTACGTTGTGCCTGGCTCAGTCTAGGTGTAAGACAATTATGTGATGGTATTTGTAGTAATGGCTGAATTTGGGGGCAGGGGTAAGCTGTCAAGCGGTCCAGGATTTCCACTATCACCAGCCAGATGACAACCAAACTTCACTCTTGCATCTTTCATATTTGGAAATAAGGTTGGAATACACATTTTAGATGAAATGTGACAGGTCAATTAGAAAATTTGGGAGTCCTTCATATAATTTTAAATGCTTTTAAGTATAAACAGTGACAAAAGATAGATGGGACGCCTGGGTGGCTCAGTGGGTTAAGCCGCTGCCTTCGGCTCAGGTCATGATCCCAGAGTCCTGGGATCGAGTCCCGCATCGGGCTCTCTGCTCAGCAGGGAGCCTGCTTCCCTCTCTCTCTGCCTGCCTCTCTGCCTACTTGTGATCTCTGTCTGTCAAATAAACAAACAAACAAACAAAATTAAAAAAAAAAAAGAGAAAGCAGGTTAATAGACAACAAAATTAAAATAGTGACCTCACATTCTCTGGCCTGAAGGTAAATTCCCTGCAAGCAAATTCTCTCCAAACAACCTACCCCATCTGTCTCTTTCTTATATAGATTGTCCAAATTATATACTTTATTTCATTTGAGCATCACAAAAATGGATACTCATGGCTAGTAGATGTCTCCAGTGTAACATGCCTCAAGTTGAACTCCTGATCTGGCCCTAAAGTCTGTGTTCTGTCTCACTGATGGCAGGTTCAGCCTTCCCCTTACTCAGGCTGAAAACCTCGATGTCATACTGATTCTTCACTTTCTCTTCCAGTTCTTCCAGATATCCTCCTGCTTCTGTCTTCAAAGTACTACTCATCACTTCTCCTGTTACTACCGTGCATCTGCGTGAGCACCACCTCCCCTGTTTTACTGCACTAGTCTTCTCACTGGCACCCCTGTTATTCTATTCTCAATTTATAGGTGGAGGAGCCTTTCAAACATAAATTAGATCAGGTTACTCCTCTCTGCCAGACTTTCCAATGGCTTCCTATTTCACTCAGAGTAAAAACCTGCATCCTCAGCAGGCCCCCGGAGCTCTAATAGCCTGGCCCATAACCTCATCCTTTACAGGCCTCTCCCTCCCCCCAGAATCCCTGCTCTTTAAACACTCCAGACATGCCACCATCTTAGGGTCTCACCCTGCTGTTCCCTCTGCCTAAAATGCTCTCCCTACACAGCTGACTCCCCTACACTTCTCCCGCTGGATCTTTTCTCAGATGTGACCTTCTCAATGAGGTTTGCCTTGACCATCCCATTTATTATGATAACAGCCACTCCACCACTCCCAAGCCCCATAATACCTTACTTGCTTTATCTCTTTGCTCTTCACATTTGTAACCACCCTGTACCATTTACTTCTTTGTTATGTTCACTGTCTATCACCCCCAGCAGACTGGAAGCACCATGAAGGCAGAGGGTTTTTTTCCCTCTGTTTTGATCACTAATGTATCCTAACTGCATAAAACAGTGGTGGCACATAAGTGGGGGCTCAATAAATATTTGTGGAATGAATGAAATCATCCCAGTCATAATGTTATCGGACTATACTTTTATAAGCCAGGAATATTTATGAAGAGTACATGTTCATGGCATCACTTAAGCCACATAAAACCCCAGTGTAGCAGACTCTACTGTAACCCCAACTTAAAGAATGAGAAGAAAATGCAAGAGAATTGAAGAATGTAATTGAGCCCAGCAAGGAAGTGCTAGGACCAGGGTGAAAACCTAGGTCTCCCCTTCTATAGAGCCCAGGTTCCTTGGCCCTGCTCTAGCTCTCAGATCTCACTTCTGTGACTCTTCCGTATAGCTGTGACCCCTTCTTAGAGTCATCATCTCTCTCTTAACTTGAAAGACTCCAGTGTTCTTTCCCACTGCACAAGTGTGCCTCTCTGTATTTGTTCCATGTATTTTTTTAACAGTCTGATGAACTTAGAATACAAAGCTCCTGGCTCCTGGTTGAGTGCTCTTTTTGTTCCCAGGCTCACTTGAATATGTGTATATAAACTGATGACTGAATTCACATATCATAATATAAACAGATGTATACAACAAAATCCCAGCAATGCACATGAAGCTTTGCCTCTATTTTGAGAAGTTATTATTCAGTTCCAAGCAGAATTACTTTAAACTCAACTTGTTTTTCATGGGGTACTATCATACAAAACACTGGGGAAAACTAATCAATAATCAAGCTTTGTTGACTAAGAAATAAGTTCGTGTTGCCTTGGAAGCTTGGGTAAGTTTGCTTTCTTCTGGGTCACTTTAAAAAGATGTGTTTTTACTTAATAGTAATGTCCATAAGTTGGGTCAGGTCCTCACAACCTAGAGATTGTAATGAAGTAGATATAGCATTTGAGGTATATTTTCAATCTCACTGACTGATAAATAAATCATTACCATGAGTATTAAAATGTGGTTTCCACCATTATGATGCAGAGTGCATGGGAGGAACAAATCCCTGATCACTAGGGCTGTCAGGTTGTGGTCATCCGTCTTCCAGCTTGCCTGCACTGATGTCTAGCTATGGAGATTACAAGTGCTGTTTACCTCCATCAGATTCTCCCAAGACTGGAACAGTGCCTGTTCTGCCCACAAAATCTACTTAAATCCAGCCTCCAGCTGCTAGTTCTTCCCTTGCCCTAGTCTTTTTTTCCCTCTTAACTCTTCACTTGAATAGTTTTAACCTGCTTCTTATATTTTCCTTCTTTCTACTTTAAAAAGTGCTTTTAAAAATAATCTATAGGAATAAAATTAGGAAAACATCAAGGGTGTCTATTCATTCTCCATTACACATTTTACAGGAGGTTCTAAAGAGTGCAGTAAGAACAGAAATCAGTGAATGAATGCGTTGCATGAATGAATGAATAAAAGCGGATTAAAAAGGAAGAAGGAAGACTATCAATATTCACAGACAACATGAGAAACTCTAGAAAAACAGATAGATTCCAAACAAAAAGAAAAGCTGCTAGGACTAATAAATTTAGAAAGTTTGTAAGATCTGGGGTGCCTGGGTGGCTCAGTTGGTTAGGTATGTGCCTTTGGCTCAAGTCATGGTGTTGGAGTCCCAGGACCCAGCACCACCTTGGGCTTCCTGCTCATCAGAGAATTTGCCTCCCCCTGTCCCTCTGCTCCTTCCCCTGCTCATATTCTCTTGCTCCCTCAGCCTCTCAAATAAAATCTTGAAAAAGAAAAAGAAAGCTTGTAGATATAAGATCAATATAGAACATTCTATTATATTCCTATATACTAGCAAGGAAAAATCAGAAATTTGAGTAAAATATTCCAATAAATAGCATCAGAAAATGAAATACTTAGGGAAAAACCTAACAAAAGATGGGAAAGACCTGCACACTGAAAACAGTAACACTATGCTGAGACAAATTAAAGAACACGTTAAGTAGTTGGAGAGAGAGATACATCACATTCATGAGTAAACTACTCAGTGTTGTTAAGATACCAGTTGTTCCCAAATTGATCTGTAGATGCAGTGCAATCCTGATCATAATCTCAGTAGTTAGCAAGCTAATTCTTAAACTCACATATACAAAAAAGAGAGCCTAGAAATAAACCCATGTTTTTACAGTCAATTAACTTATGACATAGGAGGCAAGAATATACAATGGGAAAAATACAGTCTCAGATTAATAGTGTTGGACAAACTGGATAGCCACATGCAAAAGAATGAAACTGGACCACTTTCATACACCATACACAAAAATAAATTCAAAATTGGTTAGAGACCTAAATGTGAAACCTAAAACCATAAAACTCCTGAAAAAGAACACAGGCAGTAATTTCTTTGACACAGGCCATAGCAACATTTTTGTAGATGTCTCCTCAGGCAAGGGAAACAAAAGCAAAAACAAGTTACTGGGATTACCCCAAAATAAAAAGCTTTTACACTATGAAAGAAACCATCAACAAAGTGTTAACGGCAACCTAATGATTGGAAGAAGACATTTACAAATTATATATCTGATATGGGATTAATATCCAAAATGTATGAAGAATTTATGTAATACAACACCAACAGAAACCCCAAGTAATCTGATTTAAAAATCATCAGAGGACTTGAATAGACTTTTTTTCTAGGGAAGACATACAGATGGCCAATAGACACATGAAAAGAGTCTCAACATCACTAATCATCATGGAAATGCAAATCAAAACCACAGTGAAATACTAGCGTACACCTGTCAGAATGGCTAGAATCAAAAAAGATAAATAGCCAGCATTGGTAAGGATGTGGAGAAGAGGGAACCCTGGTGCACTGTTGATAGGAGGGTAAATTGGTATAACCACTATGGAAAGCAATATGGAGGTTCCTCGAAAGGTTAAAAATAGAAATGTCGGGGGGCACCTAGGTGGCTCAGTGGGTTAAAGCTTCTGCTTTCAGTTCAGGTCATGGTCCCAGGGTCCTGGGATCGAGCTCTGCATTGAGCTCTCTGCTCAGCGGGGAGCCTGCTTCCTCCTCTCTTTCTCACTGCCTACTTGTGATCTCTGCCTGTCAAATACATAAATAAAATCTTAAAAAAAAAAATAGAAATGTCGGGGCACCTGGGTGGCTTAGTCGGTTAAGCCTCTGCCTTTGACTCAGGTCATGATCCCAGGGTCCTGGGATTGAGCCCTGCATCGGGCTCTCTGCTCAGCGGGGAGACCACTTCCCCTCTCTTTCTGTCTGCCTCTCTGCCTACTTATGATCTCTGTTTCTCTCAATAAATAAATAAAACCTTAAAAAAATAGAAATGTCACATGATTCAGTAATTTCACTACTGGGCAGTTTACCCAAAGAAAACAAAAACATTAATTCGAAGGAAAGATATATGCACCCCCATGTTTATGGCAGCATTATTTGCAATAGCCAAGATATGGAAGTAGCCCAAGTGTCTATCAATAGGTAAATGGATAAAGAAGATATGGGATATATATACATACACTATTATTCGGCCATAGAAAAGGATGAGCTCTTGCCATTGATTACAATGTGGGTGGACCTGGAGTGTATTATGCTTTGTGAAGTCAGTCAGTCAGAGAAAGACAAATATCATGATTTCACTGATGCATGGAATGTAAAAACCAAAACAAATGAGTAAACAAAGGAATGATAAGCAGAATCAGACTTATAAAAAGAGAACAATCGGATGATTGCCAGAAGGGAGGGAAATGGGGGCAGAGGCAGAATGGTGAAGGAGAGTGAGAGACACAGGCTTCCAGCTATAGAATAAGTCATGGGGATGAGGGTACAGCACAGAGAATAGAGTTGGTGGTATTGTAGTAATGTTGTATGGTGACAGATGGTAGCTATACTTGGGGTGAGCACAGCATAACATAAAGTTATCAAATCACTATGTTACACATGAAGCAATGTAACACAGCGTGACAGCTAGACTAAAAAAGCTCACATGTAAATGCAAAGATGTAGCATAGACAAAACAACTTTGACAAAAAGCACAAAGTTGAGAGACTAACAATCACATTTTAAGACTTAATATATAGCTATGGTAATCAAAGCATGGAGTTATTGGTATAAAGACTGGCAAATGCCAGCTCAATGGAACAGGACAGGGAGCATGGAAATAGACCCACCATATACATGGACAGCTGATTTTTGACAAAGTGTAATGATAATTTTGTATAAAGAGTAGCCTTTTCAAAAATTGGACATTCATATACAAGGAAATAAATATGTTCAATCCACAACTCACACCATGTACAAACAGAAACTCAAAGGGGATCACAGACTTAACCACAAAACGTAAGATTATAAAACATCTAGAAGAAAACACAAGTGGAATCCCTTGCAATTTTGAGTTAGTCAGAGATTTCTTAGCTGTGACACCAAAACACAGTCCTTAAAAGAAGAAACTGGTAAATTCGATTTCATTAAAATGAAAAACTTATGCACTTGGAAGACACTGTTGAAAGAACGAAAAACAAATCACACACTGGGAGAAAATACATGCAAATCTGTATCTGATGAAGGACTTATATGCAGAATACTTAAAGCACTCACAAATGCTTTTTGTGTATTTTGTGCACAAAAGACCTTGCTGAACTGTGGGCAAAAGATCTGAACAGACCCATCATCCAAAAAGGTATACAGAAGGCACATAAGCACATGAGAGAGATATTCAGCATCATTTGTTGCTAGGGAAATGTAAATTGAAAACACAAGATGATACCAGTCACCTATTAGAATGACTAAAATTAAAAAGACTAACCATACCAAGTGTTGGTAAGGATGTGAAGCAACTGGGTTCTCATTCACTACTGGTGGGAATGTAAAATGGTATAACTGCTTTGGAAAAGTTTATTGGTTTCTTCAAAATTTAAGCAAACATATACCATTTGCTCCATCTTCTCAACTCATCAGGGTTTACCCAAGAGAAATGAAGAATGCATGTCCTACAGAGATCTGAGCATGAGTGATCATAGCCAAAACTGGAAATGACTGAAATGCCCGTTAGTAGGTGAACAGATAAGTGACCTGTGGCTTATCTGTATGCTAGAATATTACTCAGCAATAAAAGGCATAAAGCTATATTATAAAGTATAATATGGATGAATCTCAAAATATGCTGAGTATAAAACCCAGATAAAAATGGTATATTCCCTCTATGTTAACATTTAGAGAATGCATACTAACCATCTGCCAGATGGATGGTCCTCTGGAAGTGGGAATGAAGAACTGGGAGGGAGGGTTTGAATCAGCTCCTGGTGATGACAGATACTTCACTATCCTGATTACGGTGCTGGTTCCATCTGCGTAAGCACAACGTCAGAGCTATCAAACTATGTTTTAAATATGGGAAAGTTAGTGTATGTCAGCTTTACTTCAGTATAGCTATTTAAAGGACATCGAAGGGAACGTCTTTCCCCTTATATTCTCTTGCTGACTCTTCCTAATGTAGTTAGAATGGCAACTGAGACTCGTATTTTCCTTGTATGATAATAGCTTCCTCTGTGAACTCTCATTTAAGATTTTACAGGCTTCAGAATATTTCACTCTTCTTATTTCCACCCCTTTGTTTTCATTTCCTTCCTTTCTTTTTCCAGACTAAGGATATAACTTGACACACTCTATATTCATTCTGCCCCTGCTAGCTTCTTCCAGAAGATGGTTAAATCTCCAGGTGTTCTTGTAAACATTGGAAGAATTGCCTTTTCCCAGAGGCAGGCCATATGCCTTGAGGATTCTCAGGAAGAAGCAAGATGAATGAAATCCTTCCCACCACATGTGAGGACATGCCAAGGACAGTCCTCTAGGTGTTTCTCTACTTTCCCTCCACTCAGCTGGACTCTGCCTAAGAAAGACAAGGTCTTTGGGAGATGCTCCCTTTCCTACATTTGCTGTTGCCGGAGGGAGGGAATGGCACCAGCCTCCCACCCATCTCTGGTCTCTGATTTTCATGCCTCGCACCTTTGTGTCATCAGTGGATGAAGTAGTATGAACAAGTAAGAGTTAGTACTTTCTCTCATCGAGCCTCTAGGGAACGTCTCTGCAAAGTTCTATGTCCCAGCTCACTGAGTGGTTAAGAAGTTAGCAAAAGGAGTTTAGAGAGAGAAACTGACATTTAAAACAAAAGCCATGCTAAAAATGAAGACTAGGTTAGACTCTTACTTTAGGCACATGTTTTTCTACCCCTTCCTATCTAGGCTGGGAAGAAGCTAGCAAGTTCAGACAGATGGTACCATATCACACTAAAGGAACACATTATGTATTTTTAGGGTCTTTTTTCCTGTGAAAGCTATACAATGAAAACTAATGCCAATTTTGCATGTAAAATTCCAGTAGTTTTTTTTTTTTTTTAATTTTCTGGTTTATAATTTTTATTGTAGAGTTAAAAGTAGAGTTAAAAGACATAACTTAGGATGATGTGTTCTTTCACTTAAGGAATCCGGACAGTTACTGTGTTTCTTAATGTGTCTTAAAAATTATCACACAGTTTTTCATGTGTCCTTTTTCTCAGATTGTAAGGTACCACTTGTATGATATGCTTCAGAGGAAGCTACGGTATTACTCCTGAAGCTCTGGTTTGGAGAAATGAAAAGGCTTTGGGCTTAAAGTAATATAGATGCATGTTTATGTCTTGGCCCTGCCAGTCAGTGGCTGGGGGGCCTTGAGCCTTCTTTGTAGATATCAGCAGAATAAGGTCAACAAATACGTTCTATAAAGGGCCAAATAATAGTTTAGACATTGTAGAAAAGAACACCTCTGTTGCAACTACTGCTCAGTGCCACAGCTGTTGCAGGAAAGCAGCCATAGATAGTAAACAAATGGGTGTGGCTGTGTTCCAATACAACTTAATTCACAGTCACAAGCTATGGACCAGATTTGGCCCATGCACTGTAGTTTGCTGATCCTCAATACAGGTAATGCTACCTTCCTCTCAGCATTGCAATGAGGGCTGCATGGCATATGTAAGATGAGGCGAGCAGGGCCTCACATGACAGCAGCTCTGAGTCAGCTCCTTTATCTCGAACCTCTGTGAGTCCCTGTGCTGCCACTTGTGATCCCATTTATTATGTACTCAGTGTGGGAACGTGTCTGTCAAGCAGGGCATCTGAATGCTCAGGAAAGAGCTTCTCTTTGCATCCTTCTTGCTATGTGTGAAAGTACTTTCAAAGCTCTGAGCACAGTACTAACGCCAATTGTTTGGGCCTTTTTTTTTTTTTTTTTTTTCCATCCTGGTGGCAGGGCAAGGAGAGAGGAAAGCATTCCCAAAGGAAATGACCCATTGGCCCAAAGCAACATCTTTTTGAAATCTTCCTGTTCGAGTTTTGAGAAAAAGCAGAACTGATTTGACAGTGCACCCCTCCCCCACTTCTGGATGTGTTTTCTGATTTTGTCATAAAGAGGATCAATGTATATGTAAGATTTTAGTTTGAGAAAATGGTGGCAGGTTCAACAATTTCTATTTGAGCCTCAGCCCAGCATGGTAAGATAAAGATAGATATACAGGAGATTCACTGTTGCATTGGAATTGGTAGCAAGAAATAGAATACGCTCTATCGCTGGTTTGGAGACTGACCCTAAAATAAAATTTGTGGGAGTTGGGGGAAATTGGAAGGGGAGGTGAACCATGAGAGACTATGGACTCTGAAAAACAATCTGAGGGGTTTGAAGTTGCGGGGGGTGGGAAGTTGGGGTACTAGGTGGTGGGTATTATAGAGGGCATGGATTGCATGGAGCACTGCGTGTGGTGCAAAAATAATGAATACTGTTATGCTGAAAATAAATTAAAAATAGATTTTAAAAAATTAAAAAAAATAAAATTTGCTGGGAGTCTTTTGTAGTTTTTATTATTTTTTTAAAGATTTTATTTGTTTATTTGATAGACAGAGATCACAAGTAGGCAGGGGGGGGTGGGGAGGCAGCCTTCCCACTGAGCAGAGAGCCTGATGTGGGGCTCGATCCCAGGACCCTGAGATCATGACCTGAGCTGAAGGCAGAGGCTTTAACCCACTGAGCCACCCAGGTGTTTTTAGAAAATGATACATCTTTACTTCACAATTTGGAAAATGGAGGAGAGTATACCAGCATCTAACAAACTAAGAAACACAACCCAGCAAAGCTTTCCTCTCCCCCTGGAATGTTGATGTTAGGTCTTTTACTCCTTCTCATCTTTCACAATAGATGGAGACTCTGCCTTCCTTTAGTTTACAAAACTGGGATCATCCCTTGTGTTCATGGGGTTACAGCTATAAGTTGCTCTTTTCGCAATAACAGTATGAAGTAAACACATTCTTGTGTCTACAAAAACTTTCTGTGACATAATTTTTAATGGCTGTAGAGGCTTCCACATGTTGAGAGAACACATTTATTTGGAGGCTGATCTTTTGAGACTGCCCTTTAGGAACTTGAACTCCTCCTTAGCACCTTTGTCAGAATTGAAGAAAGGAAAAAGGGGAGTGGGTGGGCAGGGAAGAAGCGAGGGAGGGAGAGATCCATTAAGACTCAAATCACTTTCCTTTGTAAAGTGGTGAAAGGTTTGGTGCCGGAAAATGGTAAAGCCACATGATAGTCTTCTCCAGCCCAGTCAGAGAGGCAGCGAGGCAACTGAGTGGGAGTCTGATGTGGCCACGGGCCGGCAGGATCCCTGTCTGTGCTGGCGGCAGCCTGTGGTCCTGGGGAATTGCCTCAGGCACGGGACCGCCTGGTAACAATTTGGGAGTTGACAGCATGTGTTCCTGGTGCAGAACCACCACACGCTGCCCTATCTTGATGAATTGGGTTGTTTGATCTCAGACATTCTCCTGTCACAGAACGTTCTGTGCTTGTGCTAGCGATAATGAGTTACCCTGGGGATAACCTCTTCAGAACTAATAAATCTCTAACTCTTAGAGTGGTGAATACATCAGCCCTTGTCTAAAGATACAAAGCGATACATTAATAACATTTAATATTATAACATTTGTGTCTGGATGGGAATGAGAGGCTGTATGTTAGCAACTAATCCCTTTGTTTATGTCATTAATGAATGAGATTAGAGTTGGATTTAAGGATTTGTTAAATGACAAAGTCCAGTGACCTTAATTACTCTAATCTTATCTGACCTAGATGAATGAGATGCTTTTCTAGCACATAAAATGGTAAGCATTGTTACCTAAATGCCTAAACTGCTGGTGAGATCTCTAATGTTAACAACAAAAGTGGAATGAGAAATGTTGAAACATAGACTAATTTATACATAAATCTCCAAAAAGAAAACTAAAGGACCTCAGATCTGGGCCACATAACACATCCCTTCAGTCCTTCTCTAATTTCTGAATAAAAATCACTTTCTTACCCCGACTATAGAAGGATTTTACTTACCCACTGTGAAGACAACAGATGATGAAAAAAAAAAACTTGTAGAGAGAAAGTAAACAAATCCACCTTCTAATTACCCAAATATAACCAATGTTCACATTTTGATTTATTTCTTCTAGCATATTTTCTATTAAAAATATATATATGGTTTCTTAATATTTTATGTGTGTGTGTGTGTTTGTGTGTGTGTTTATATATATATATATATATATATATATATATATATATATATATATATACATGTATTTTCCTAATATGTAGGAATGGGGGCATGTTATACGTATTATTAATAACATTCTCTTTTTCGGATGAACAATATGTCTTGGGCCAGTATTGTTCTTCTTCCTCCCTTCAGAACACAGAGACTTAATTGCTTTTGTTTGTCTTCAGAGCAGCTGCTACTGCCCCAGCTTCTTGAGGGCTGTCCCCCAGACTCACTGCAGAAGACAATACAGCCTCCCAGATCCCACTTTCCTCACTGTGTGTGAAGGTCACCACATAGACCATTGTTAAAGATTTCACTGCTAATTAAGTAGGAAAACAGATGAAGGAAGAATAGACAACACAGTAGGTTCTATAGGTCTGACGTCCTAGACTTTCCTGGTTCCCTGGCTGGGTGGTCCCTGTGTGGCATGAAAAGCTTGTTTGTCATCTTTGGTCTTGGGAAGAAAATTCAGTGACTTCCCCTCACTTATGCCCTTTTCTACCTTCAGCCTCTATAGATTCTCAGACTACCTGGGAGAAGATCCAGTTGCTTTTTACTTTGTTTTGCTTTTAAATATTCTTTTTTTGGGGTAAAAGACACACCATATGAAATTTACCCTTTTGTCATTTGTAAGTGTACAGTTCAGGGTCATGAAGTACATTCACCATGTCTTCAAAAACATTCACCATACATTCAAGGACATTGTTGTGCAACTATCACTACCATCCATCTCTATAACAGGTTTCCTTTGCCCCAACTGAAACTCTGCACTGTTAAACAATACTCTCCATTCTCCTCTTCCCCCCAGGACCTGGCAACCCCAGTTCTACTTTTTGACTCCCCCAGTTTGACTATGCTAAGTACCTCGTGTAAGTGGAATCATACAGTATTTGTTCTTTTATGAATGGCTTATTTCACTTAGTATGTCTTCAAGGTCCATTCAAGCTGTGGCATATACCAGAATTCCCTTCCCTTTAAAGCTGCATAACATTCCATTGTATGGAATATACCACATTTTTCAATCCGTTCATTCATCAGTGGATACTTGTGTTGCTTCTACCTTTTAGCTATTGTGAATAATAATGCTTTGAAAATGGGTGTACAGGTATCTCTTTGAGTTGCGGCTTTCAGTTCTTTCAATCCAGTGAACTGTTGGATCATGTGCTAATTCTGTTTTTCAGTGTTTGAGGAACCACCATACTGTGTTCTATAGAGTCTATTCTATTTTACATTCCCATTAGGGATGAGGCTTCTAATTTTTCCCTTGCCAAACATGTTATTATTCTGGGGGCTTCTGGTTGGTGGTGTTTGCTTGTTTTAATTATGTTAGTCACCATATAGTATCATTGGTTTTTAATGTAACATTCCATGATTCATTGTTTTAGTAGAACACCCAGTGTTCCATGCAATACATGCCCTCCTTAATACCCATCATTGGTTAACCCATCCTCCCACCCCCCTCCCCTCTGAAACCCTGTTTGTTTCCCAGAGTCCAGAGTCTCTCATGGTTCATCTCCCCCTCTGATTTTCCCCCTTCATTTTTTTCTTCTCTTTATGTCCTCCATGCCATTGATTATGTTCCACATATAAGTGAAACCATATGATAATTATCTTTGTCTGCTTGACTTATTTCACTTAGCATTATCCTCTCCAGTTCTATCCATGTCGATGCAAATGGTAGGTATTCATCCTTTCTGATGGCCGAGTAATATTCCATTGCCTATATGGACCACATCTTCTCCATTGAAGATGTCTGTTGAATGGCATCTTGGCTCTTTCCACAGTTTGGCTATTGTGGACATTGCAGTGTTGTTTTTGATAGTAGCTATCCCAATGAGTATGAGGTGGGTATATTTTTGTGGTTCTGATTGTCATTTTTTCTAATGATTGGTGATTCTGAGCATCTTTTCATGTGGTCATTGGCCATTTGGGGATCTTCTTTGGTGAAATGTCTATTTGAGTCATTTGCTTATTTTTAAATTGTTTGGTTTTTTGGTTGTTGTTTTGCTTTGCTTTGTTTTTTAACTTCACTTCTATTATAAATTGATACTTTTATAAAATACAGTAAAATCACTATCTGTGAATTACTGGATACCAAAATGAAGGATGTTAAGTCCTAGGACATCTATTTCTAGCTATAATGAAGTAAGAGGGATCACTTTAGCCCTCCACCTGAAATAATTAGGAAACCAGCAGAATATATGAAATAATGGTTTTCAGATATTGGACAAAAGTCCCTTTAGGAATATGATCCTTCCACAGTAGGGAAACAAACACAGTGAGTCCTTTTTGGAGGCAGCCCAAAAGCATGCTTGAGAAGATCAAACTGATCACTGGTAACATACCTGTATTTCAGAGCAAAGTTGACTGCTGTATAAAGGAATATGGCTAACGCCAGCACCCAACAATGAAAATTCACACTCTCTACAGTCCAATTAAAAAGTTACAAGGTATGCAAAGAGGTAGGAAATGTGATGTAGAAGCAGAAAGAAAAAAAAAATCAACTATTAGAAGATGAACAATAATAAAAATGAAATAGAAAAATGTGACACATAAAATATAAACCCCATTTTAAAAATATTAAATTTAATAGATAAAACTTCACTCCATCAGATTGCTATAATAGTTTTTCAGTGCTTATTCTCAAGTTCTGTACATATCACTCCATGGACTGGTAACAATTCACCGGCTATCACCCAGGCCATTGAGAAAATTTGCTCTAGCTCTGCTTAGACCTTTTTTTTTTTTTTTTTTAAACTCCAAGAAGATTGACTTGGATATGTGGTTAGGGCAAAAACCACTTTTGACTACATTGCCATCCAAGAACCTTCATGTCTCTAAGTGAATAATGTATCTCAAGGAATTCCAGACGGAGTGGCTCCTGCCTCACTGGGTTTTCAGCACCATGCCAGACCCTGAGGGAGCATCTGAGGTGCGGTCCTTAGAGTGAAGTGTGGCAGGGAAGTTTATGAGAAGCCTAATTAACATTGTCATTTTAGATATGTAGAGGCCCAAGGTTTTAAGTAAAACACTTCTGAGCCTAATTATTTTTTATTTTAGCATGAACTTTAGAGGAAACTGTACTAAGTCATTTTGGGAATAGCTCCTCGGTTCGCAAGATGCTGAGAACTAATTATTAAATTGTATGCATATTGTAACTGCACAGTTTAAAGACATGATAGGAAGCGCCATCTTGAAACTCTCACCAGCTAGCTCTGTGAGCCAAATGTCCATGGATACATTGTTCCAGATGAGAATGGAGTGTTTTGGGTTCTGTTAATTAGTAGCTTTCCTTTATAGTCTTGAAGATTGCTGCTCAGCCTGTCCAGGTCACTAGTTAACTAATAAATGTTAACTATCTATATAACTCCATGTCCATATTTACTTATTCTCTCATTTATTCAGATCTGCTCAAGAAATGTATAGTATCTAAGTGATTCATTTAAAAATTATACAGTTGGCCTTTCTAAATTAAAAGATCTGATATAATTTTATAGGATATAGACCTATTGAATTCAAGTTAGGTAGTTTTTATTATTTTCTGTGGCAAAAGCACATCTGTCTAAGGGCAAGCGATTGAGACCTTACGTGTGGACTTTGGAGTCATTTGGCAAGAGCTAGTTGCCTAAAAATGACTTTATCATCTACGGAGGTTTACCATCCCCTTTGGTTTCCCTCAGAATTATTTGTGTCCATTTCCTGTGATGGGGCCATTTTGGTATGTTGGTGAGGAAACAGGTGGCAGAGCACTGAGTGATGTCTGTCTTGATTGAGCTTTAAGTCACAAGTCAGGCTCTGCACTGGGTGTAGAGCCTACTTAAGATTCTCTCTCACCTTTTCTCTCTCCTCACCCTACCACCTCTCTCTCACAAAAAAAAAAAAAAAAAAAAAAAAGAGTAAAAGAGGAAAAATAGTCTTTTCATTTTATAATATCAAGTCCATATCCTTTTATCCTGCTGTGCAAAATAGAATCTCATGGTGATTACAATCACATCTTAGAGGATGCTCTGCCAAAGTACATGAAGACGTGTCTCTGACTTGGGCATTTGTATCTGAAACTCTTGCTGAGTGCCCAGCCTGGTTGCAGACAATTGTTAGCACATCTGGGAAACAGCACCTTTCCTGTTCTTAGTGGGACACTGATTGGTGAGTCACTAAGTTTCTCTTTGAATTTCAGTTGGTGTTCCCTAAATACATGCGGATGCTTCTCATGAAGTGACAAGTAGCCTCTAGGGATGAATATTCTGGTTATTTTGGTAACAGTAAATAAAATTACTTTGAAATGGATTGGAAGTTTTGTCTATGGAGGAGGAACCCTTAGTTATCCTTAGACTTGGATAAATTGGCTTTCTGAAATGAGAATATAATATTCCTAAGAGAATGAGTGTCTTTCTCATTTCATTTAAATAAATCACTTTCATTTTTTTAAAAATTTATTTATTTATTTGACAGACAGAGATTAAAGGTAGGCAGCGAGGCAGGCAGGGGGGTGGGAAACAGGCTCCCTACTGAAGCAGAGAGCCTGATGCGGGACTTGATCCCAGGACGCTGGGATCATGACCTGAGCCAAAGGCAGCGGATTAACCCACTGAGCCACTCAGTTACCCAAATAACTTTCATTTAAAAATAATCACTGAGGGGGATAGAGGTGAATTCTTGTGTTAAAATAGAGGTGGCCAAAAATTGGATTATAAGGACTCAAATTTTTTTTTCCTGCCTTCTTCCTTTCCTCTTTGGCGTTCTCTGAACTTCTGTTATTGGTCACTTTTTTTGTTGTTGTTGTTCTGCCTTTGTCCTCTCTTGACACCCTCAGCCAATCCCTTGGTTTCAAATATCACCACTGCTTTGTAAAAGACAATCAAATCTTTCTTTGTACCTATGGACTTCCTGTTATATGAGTTAATAAATCTCTATCAGCAAAGCCATCTTGATTTGGTTTTCTCTTACTTACATCCAAAAGAATCTCTTTTTCTTTTAAATAGTAATGGGAGAGTGAATCACTCTGAAGCCAAGTCATGATCATGTCAATCTCATGTGCAGTAGTTACATCTTTTATAGTTCCTGACTCCCTACCAAAACACTGCAAATTTAGTCCCAACTTGCCTTTCCAAGCTCATTTCTTTTTTTTTTTTTTTTTTAGATTAGTTTATTTACTTTAGAGAATGAGAGAGGGAGAACATGCATTTAGGGGGGGGCATGCGTGGGGGGGGGGGGGAGGGGCAGAGGGAGAGAATCTCAAGCAGACTCCTGGCTGAGCGGGGAGATTGAGGCAGAGCTCAATCTCATGACCCTGAGATCATGACCTGAACTGAAACCAAGAGTCAGATACTTAACCAACTAAATCACCCAAGTGCCTCCAACCTCATTCTTATATGCTTCATTTACAAGGTCCCTTCCAGTAGTTAAAAACACTTTAAGAGTGGCAGGGGCTTGGAGAGGAGGGGATGCTGGCCTAGCAGCTGGCTAGGCCCTGGACCTAAGCCAGCTGCCCTTTCCCTGCCCTGACTCCACCTCCAGAGACTGAATGCGGAACTGGCTGGTGTTGGCCCAATTTTGCCTAGAAACTCATTTCTGTTTGGGAGGTGGAGATTATCTTAGAAAGTTATTCTGTGTCCCATTGTAGAAAAAGAACAAATCAAATGTTCTCAAATGTGTGGATTGCCTTTGAGAATGATTCCTGGACCCCTAAGCTGTAGGATCAACAAGCTCTCTGTATTGTTGTGCCCTCAAGAAACAAGATTCTCCTGTGTCAGCAGGAGGCTCATCTAGAGAATGGTATAGCAGCAATACCAACTTCAGTGCACATAGGAACAAAGAGGAACAAGGCATTTAGGTGGCTAGCATGAGGGGACATACCCAAAGAGCATCAGCTCACTGTCACATAGCTGTTTCTGCTGCCGTCTGAAAAGAATGCAGAGACCCTGTTCTGTCTGTGACTGCAAGCTCAGGGTTTCAGTCAATTCCAGTAACCCTAAAGAGAGAAACTCCCCATCATAAGAGAGAGTTAAAACCCAAGTTAAAGTAGGAGGTGACGGGTGCTACTCCTACAGTGATATCCCCTTCTGCAAAACACTGCCTAGTTCCTAAATTCTATGCAGATTAAACCTGGAAACTAGCCAGTTAACCCCAGTCTCCTTCCCCTTCTCCTTGTGTCTCTAAGAGTGGGAGCCATACCCCTCAAGCACTCGTTGGATCAAATGAGATCATGGGCCTGAAGAATGGAACTGGAAATGGTGCCAAGGAAGCAAGATATTTTCATCCACTCCTTTTGTCAGAGAGCTCCCAGGACTAAAGAAAGTAATTATGCTGACCACAGGAAGTCCCAGGATTCTTAGCACATTGATGACTCTATTAAATTCCATGATCCACAGGTCTTCCAGACTTTCCCATAGCCAGACTTGTCCAAATCCCACACGTGCTCAGAAAATGTTAGCCCAAATGGTGCATATATTTACAGACTACAGAAGCTGCACTGAAGTCAAGTTGAAACTGCCACTCCTTTCCAAATCCAGGAAATCCCTAGGACCAAGACAGAGAGAACCAAAGCCCCTCTGAACACACAGATAGCTGCCTTTGGAATGATCCAAAACCTCTCCTACAACAGCCCCCAATTCCAGCCAACCAGGGCCGTATTCCTCTCTGAATGACAACTGCCTGTAACTCTGCATTCTGGCACCAGCACCCAGACCTGTTGCTGCCATGTGTCCGCTGGCCTAGGACAGGCCTGTAGAAAGCAAACTGATAGAATGTAGCTTGGTCAGCTCTACTCCACTGCTCCTACATGGTATTGGGACAAATAAATTTGACACCTCCAAACCAAGCAGTTTCTTTTGACTCCTACCAGGGCAATAGCTCTTTGGAAAATCCTTATATCTTCTGTTGGGTGGAGATCCCCCTACCCTGGGAGAGAATCCTGATGGACCATCTCATGAGCAGCTAGAATATCATTAGCTTTCCTTTCAAATTCTCAGAAATAGGCAACATGTGCTTTTACCTAATGAGAAAGTATTCACAGTAGCACAAACGATGCAGAATGCTGGGGTGTTATAGGGAACTTCCAAGAAACTGTAACTTAGATTTATACAGGTCATAATGATTCAAAATCAATACCTGGTTAAGGGACTTGGGGCCCTCACCGATATGGGGGCTCTGCTTGTCCTTTCAGGATATAGACATGTGTCCTATTCTGCAGCTAATATGGTTCTACATCCAATGAACTCCCATGTAGGCCCATAATATCCAAACACCCAGGTCATATAGCTCCTGAGCAAAGAGTTCGGCCATAATTTCAGGAGGCATTTTTATAAAGAGTAGTAGAGGAATCAGGGACAAATGGTTATGCCACAGTACTCCCTCCAGGTCTGAATGTTTATTGAAATGGATTTGCAAATTGAGTCAGGAGTTCTTTGATAGTAGCTGACTCCCAATGAAAGCTAGGTACCAGGGCAAGAAAAGCCATCTTTTGATAGTATTGCTATGCCACATTCTCTGCCCCTAGGGCCATTACCCTCAACCCCAACATGTCAGGGGACAGATAGGCCTCCTTGGATTTGCAGGGATGATAAGCTCAGAAATAGAAGGGACAGATGTCCCCAGTTGTGCACCTAGACCTGATCTTTCTCAAGCCCAGCATGGAGATGACCAGGATGATCCTAGGATTTCAATGAACATTCCATTTTCTCTCTAAGTTTTCCCAGTGATAACTTTCTAAAAGAAATTCCCCACAGATGGGCCCTGGTTGGGCTTTGAGTTTGGGATGGTCCTTAATGTCATAAAGGGAGATGTCAATTTAAACATCAACACAGGATCCAACTCTCAGATGATACCTTAAAAGATGAGAGGCTTGGTGTGCCCTGGAGAGATGATGAATTACACTCAGGTGGCTCCAAGATGCTCTTTGCTTAGCAGAGGATGATTCCCAGCCATATGGTGAGCACCCCGCAGGAGGAAGGCATGGGCCTCAGGCCATTCTTTCCTGTGTCTCAGGAGGCAGCAATGGTTTTGCAAAATCTCAGCCAGTCAGACCCACCTAAGGATTAATGGCCAGCTTTGTCATAGTTGCTGCTACTTGTCAGTTCTTCTAGAAACTCCATTAGCTTCCATACAGATACCCCAGTTTGACACATCCAGGGCAGAAGCCTATGAATAAATCCGTGGCAAGCCACCATGTGCATTCTGCTCATATTATTTCTCTGAAACCTCCCACCTTGTGTAGCCCTGTCATCAGTGCCAAACTTGCCACTGGGGAACCTCAAGCTCTTCCAAATTCCATTGTATTGTGGTGGGCCTGATGGTAAGCTCAGACACTAATACTTTCATTAAATATCACCATCTTAGGGTTTGCTGCTGCTCTGCTTGTTTGCTTCTGTGAATATCCAGATGTCTTCTCTCTGGTACAGCTTGCCTCCAGAGCCTTTCCTTTCCCAGACCTGCTCTCCATTATAATGAATTGAATATCCAAGTTTGCAGTGCCCACTTCTACCTGATTATACCATCATACCATCAAGATTGCAGTTGACTTAGATGACAACTCCCCTCTAACTCTTACACCCAACTTGCCATCAGTGAATAGCATGCCAGGAATGGGCGTTAGTACACAAAATCCTCAAATTTCATGTTCTAATGCCAACTGTCAGTCCAGTGGGAATGACCCAGCCACTTCTCACTCCAGCCCTATAATCTGCCTGAATACCATGGGAACCAACATGTTTTTCAGTGGGGCTTGATTTGATGTCACACAAACCTACAATGAGTCATGAGAGCAGGTGCCATTTCCTTACCACAACCCCAGTAGGGGCAGAGGAATTTCCCAAAACACAGTGGTATCCCAGAAGAAGGCACACATGACCATCCCAATAACCTGCCTCAAAATTCAGCAGAGGCAGCACCTTACAAATCTGGAGGCCCTAGGGGTCCTGACTCCTTCACTATGCTGAGGAATTGTGTGCCTTCTATGTTTATGGACCCTGATCTCTAGGTTACAGAGTGTCTAAGGCCATTAGAAGTGGCCTTTAGCATTCCATCTGAGAAGTCCAGCCAGATACTGAAATTGTTCCCATAAAGGGAAGTACCAGGCTATGCACAGCACTGGGTTCCTAGACTTGGGTTTTTGCACAGAGGATAATGGCAAACCAACCTTCAGAATGGCACTAGCATTACCTGGCAGGGTGGGGCTGGGGTCAGTAGATGTTCTGGCCACCCTTCTGGGTAAAGGCACATCCATGCCACACCTCAGCCCAGTGAGGTCACTGACCTCTCTCAAGTAAGACCTAACTATTACTAAAATGCACCCCCCCCCCCCAAAAAAAAGGAAAGAAGAAAAAAGAACTAAGTTATTAACAAGTTGGGTCTAGTGTAGGGATAGCAAGAACATCTTTCTTTTTAAAAAATCTTGAATTTTTAAACTTCTGTTTTTCAGTTTACAAGCTCCTCAACACTGTCGGTCTCTTTAAATATACAAATATAGCTCCTTCACCCTTTGCCATCTGCTCAACTAAGTGTTTCCTTCCCTTATGCCTGCCCCACAGCCTCACACCCCACCCCACACCCCTTCTGCTCCCTTCCTGCTTCCCTCCCCCCTCTTCCTGGCAGCTCTTGTGGGGACAAAAGCAGCAGTCTCAGCTTCCCAGCTGCAGTGTCCTCCCAGTTTGGGGAGGGGGACTGAGGTCTGTCCTTGGGCTCTCTATGGCTTCTCTGTCCCCTGTGACTTTTTATTCACCAGTATGCCCTTCTTTCCCGCCAACTCTTGTTCTCTGTTCTCCTTTTTGTCAGAATTCCGAGGTGAATTTTATTAATGTGGGAGTGGAACAGATGCTAAACGTTATCCAGGATTTTGTTTTTGTTTTTGTATTTTTGAATTTTGTGGTTACTTCTCTTTCTTCCTCCTCCTACGCACAAAACATTGTGTGTAACTTCCATTAAATTTGGTATAAAACCACTTGCTGGGGCTGTGACATCAGAAAAGGGAAATATATTGTTTCTTACAAGACTTTTTAAAGAAGAATACTTTAAGGCTCAGTCAAAAAATGACTTTCATGAGACTCTTCCTGATCTCCCTGGAAAGACCAAATGTCATTTTCCCTTGGAACTTGCTATGGTACTGACATCTAACACTTTCTTCTGTCCTTTTTTTTTTTTTTTTCCTTTTTTCCTTTGTTTAAACATCTTTCCTGTAAGTTGAAACTACATCAGAGCTGGGTCTGAGTCTGATTCAACTTTGGATGCTCCACGTCCAAAGTTTTTTTTTAACATATAGATGTTTTGCATATACATGTTCATTGAATGTTAGGCAGATGCGTAAAATTTTTTCTTTAACCACTTTAAAGTATCCATCACATGGGGAATGGTGGAGGGAGCAATTAAAACAAGTTGGGACATGGTACTCAGTTTATGAAATTAGAAAAAAAAAAAAAAAGTAGCCTGGAGGAGGACATAACCTGAGCTATAAATAGCTTCAGAGAAACCAGGGAGCAGAAGATAGAGGCATTTCCATGAGCTTACAAAGTGCTGAGGGGAAGAAGCTAGCATTCCTTAAAAGGTAAGAAAAGTTTATCAAGATGAGGGCCTACTGTGTGACTTCATTAATTCAGGCTGCTGTCACAAAATACCACAGTAGACTCAGTGGCTTTAAGAAACATTTGTTTCTCACAGTTCTGGAGGTTGGAGGTCCAACACCAAGGCTCCAGCAGATTTGGTGTCTGATGTTGTCTGCTTCTTGGGTCACAGATGGTGGTCCCCTTCCTCTGTCCTCACAGGGATGAAGGGGTTGACGGGGGTATCTCTTTTATGAAAGCACTAATCCCACTCATGAAAGGTCCACCTTCATGACCAGCCCACCTCTCACAGACCTTACCTCCTAATACCAGCACACAGGGAAGTAGGTTTCGGCAGGAGAATTTGGAGGGGACACACACACTCAGTCTGTAGCACCGTGGTTCTGCTCTGAGCCAGGTCAGATCAAGGGACATGTGGAGAGCCATCCTGATGATATAGCCCTATGCTACCAGTGGATCCTCTTGAAGCTGTGGAAACAAATCTTTTTGCTTGATACAGATCTTTTACACAGTGTCCCTCAGGAGAAGTTAGAGGTGAAAATTTTATCAGGTCCTGTGGCATTCTAAGATGACTCTCTTGTGGCATCCCCAAATTATTTTCTTAATCAGAGCAGCTTGTTTCGGCCATCCCCTTCTTTGTTAAGTGAGGACTTAGAAGTATAATTGTCTATGGAGAAGAGAAAAAGGCCTCTGTGTGTCTCCATTTAAGAAAATACAGTTGGGATGCCTGGGTGGCTGAGTTGGTTAAACAGCTGCCTTTGGCTCAGGTCATGATCCCAGCGTCCTGGGATCAAGTCCCACATCGCGCTCCTTGCTTGGCAGGGAGCCTGCTTCTCCCTCTGCCTCTGCCTGCCACTCTGTCTGCCTGTGCTCGCTCGCGCTCCCTCTCTCTCTCTGATAAATAAATAAAATCTTAAAAAAAAGAAAAGAAAATAAAATAAAATACAGTTGACCCTTGAACAGCAAAGTTTAAACTTTGTGGGTCCAATGATAGGCAGATCCCCCCCCCCCCAATCAAAGCAGTGTAGTGCTGTAAATGTATCTTCCCTCCCTTATGATTTTCTTAATGAGAGTTTTTCTCCAGCTTACTTTACTATAATATGATAAGAATATTATATATATATATATATATATATGTGTGTGCATATATATCTCATGCAAAATATGTGCTAATCGACTGTTTCTGTTATCAGTAAGGCTTACTGGTAGTAAAATTTTTGGAGAGTCAGAAGTAGTATGTGCTCTAGGTAGTTACAGACAAATGGGCACAATAAATACATGTTTTTAAGAAATTTCATGTCCAAGATTCTTAGCTTCTAAATGCACTGGTAATGAGGAAGCCCCATGACATTGATGTGGGGCACCAAATGCAAGCAACCACCAATTCACCAGAGATTTTGTCCCTCTCCTGAGTTTAATGCTCTCTATTTATTCATGGGTGCACTTCACTTTAAATAAATACAACTTAAGAAAATTTCAACTTGCCGAATAGAAAAGCTGACAAAATGTTATCTGCTAAAGGAAGGGATCCTTTACCATGCCAGTGCTTAAAATAACAAGCTACTTTAAAACATCTTAAAGTTTGAAAAAATTATTTCTCAGGAACTCTGGGCTTTCTGGAAATGTGATGATATACCTCTATATAAGTCTATATAATAGACTTATTATATAGAGGTATTAATACCTCTATATAATAAGTCTCTTCATTGCTCTTGCATGGACCTTGACAATTTCTGAAGCTAGTGGGAAGTAGTGTAAACAGCTGTGTCTTATATTCTGTGGCTCATAAGTCCAAAATAAGAAACCTAAGAGAAAGAAATAACTACTCTAGCACTGATATGCTATGAATTCCTTTTTGGCCTCAAAAAAGCTATTTTATTTTGTTCACAGACAACCGTATTAAGCAGCCTACTCCAGGTAAAGTAGTTTGGGTTTCTGTGAAAATACCATTGGGTCTGGCAGAGAAGACAGAGGAAAATCGGATCATCAGAGAATTTCGCAGTTTAAATGGTCCTTAGCATTCTCTTACTCAACCCAAGTCCTTCATATCATAGATGCAGAAAGTATGGTGGGCATCCTAGTTCTGTCTGCCTTGCATTTTGTCTTTGTTCTCCAGTCAGCATTAAAAGATGGGTCCACTTCCAATGAAGAGTTCACAAGGTTTCTGGAATTATTTGCATCATTAGTAAAAGACTTGTGAGGCAGCTCCTCTGAAGTTTCTTATCTTAGGTCACCCTAGGGACACACACTTTTCTCATGTCCAGTGGGTACCAGGGAAAAGCAGTGCATCATATGAATTTAAAGAATGCTACACCTTTATGACTATCATCAAATAAAGCAAGTTTTCATTTTTTGTTTGTTTTGATTCACTTTGCTTTGGCCCAGGGTGGGATGGAACTGAGAATGGAATTACCAATTAAGTGGCAAAATCATGCATTGACAAACATACAATTTAAATGTAGCCTTGAATGTGAGTTAGTCTTCACAATGTCTAAGTCACACCGCCCTTCCTTCTATAGTCCACCCTAGAAAAGTGAAAGATAAAACAGTCTCTGGGTTGAGATCTAGGTCTTCCACTCTGATCCACAAGGATGAAGAATTTGTTGCAGTGGCTTGTTATAGAGACATGTTCTGTCTGGAAAATAACAAATAAGATATTTGTGTTAAAAATAGCTACAGAGATTAGTGGTAGATAAATCTGATTAAGTTTGGAATCTGGGTTAACTTCATATGAGGGTTCCAGGAGTTCTGAGGCATAAGGACAGATTGCAGAAATATTTGGAGGGTAAGAGCTCATCAAAATCAGAAAAAAAAAATACATGGGCTTTAAGGTCTTTTCAAACATATGCACACATGAATGCACACACATGTATGCATGTATACATGTATGCATACATGTGTGTAGACATATATAGAAATCTTTATCCATATATATTTGGGAACAGTGCATGGCCAAGGATTTAAGCTTTCAGAGACTCGTATCTTGTCCACCTCTGTGGGAGAAGAGAACGCTATACTGATCCCTGCTCATTGGAGCAAGCAGACCAGACAGAAGAGCCCACTGTGCTTTCTCAATTGACTCCCCTAAAACAGGGAGCTATCACAGGGAGCTAAAACAGGGAGGCGACCTGTCCTGGGTCAAACCAGTCTCCCCATCATAGTGTTACGTGGCGTACTGGAATTATTCAACCTCACAGTCTCCATTCCTTCCACTGAAAGCCAGAGGGGAGCAGAGACAGTGGTGTGAGGATGGATTGGCTATCCCAAAACAAACTTGAGAACCCTGTTTAATTTAAAGCATAATAAAAATTTTAAAAACACCAAAACCCCAAAGTAGAAATGTACCTTCATACAAACTGGCTTTTTGTGTTCCTAGAGAGTCCTGCCTACTCTGGACCTTTCAGGACTGGGAGCCCTGCTTCAGTATTCTATCTATTCATTCCTGGTTCAGTAGTTATTTATGCATTCTAACACAGGAAGAGATAGTGGTCCATAAAAGAGAATCCTAAAAGAATAAATGAAACAAGATGGGATCTGGAGGGAGACAAACCATAAGAGACTCTTAATCTCACAAAACAAACTGAGGGTTGCTGGGGGGCGGGGGAGGAGAGAGTGGTGGGGTTATGGACATTGGGGAGGGTATGTGCTATGGTGAGTGCTGTGAAGTGTGTAAACCTGGCAATTCACAGACCTGTATCCCTGGGGCTAATAATACATTATATGTTAACTAAAAAAAAAAAAAAAGAGAGAGACTCCTAGACTTACAGAAAAAGAATTGGTCTTCAAATCTGATCTATCCTTGGGGCGCCTGGGTGGCTCAGTGGGTTAAGCCGCTGCCTTTGGCTCAGGTCATGATCTCAGGGTCCTGGGATCAAGCCCCGCATCGGGCTCTCTGCTCAGCAGGGGGCCTGCTTCCCTTCCTCTCTCTCTGCCTGCCTCTCTGCCTACTTGTGATCTCTGTCTGTCAAATAAATAAATAAAATCTTAAAAAAATCTGATTTATCCTTTATCTCCGACCTTGGCAAAATCACTATATTTCCTTGCATTATGATTTCTTTCATGTGGACCAAAATTGGTGTCTCCCCTGGCTAAATTCATATGTCCAAGTCACAACCCCAATGTGATAGTATCGGGAACTGTCGCCTTTGGGGGGTAATTAAGTTTGGATGAGGTCATGAAGATGTAAGCCTCATGAATGAGGTTAGCATTTTTACATAAAGAGAAAGGGATCAGAGCTTTCTCCCTCTTTCTACCATGTAAGGCACAATGAAAAGGTGGCTGTCTGCAAGTCAGGAGAGAAAGCTTGCACCGTGAACCAAACTGGCCGCCACTTTGGTCTTGGACTTCCTAGCCTCCAGTACTGTGAGAAATCAGTGTCTCTTGTTAAAGGTACCTAATCTGTGGTATTTTGCGATAGCAGCCCAGGTTGACTGAGACAGATGGGAATAAGAACCAACCTATTTTAAACCAACCTATTTTAAAGAGTTGTTAGGTCACAAACGAGACATTTGTATGTAAAACCACTGTAAAATTTCTATCAATAAGCAAATTACTAGTACTATGTTAGGACATGGACAGATGGAAAGGTGATCTAGACATAGATATTGTCCTCAAAAAGGTCATCGCTTCCTAGGTGAGGTAAGACCCACATATCACCAACAATGGTATAAAAGAAAAAGGGCCAGGGGCACCTGGGTGTCACTCAGTTAGGCAGCACTCTTGGGTTCAGCTCAGGTCATGATCTCAGGGTCCTGGGCTCAAACCCTTTGTCGGGTTCTGTGCTCAGCAAGAGGCTGACTCTCCCTCCATCCCTCCCCTCTGCTCATGCACATACTCTCTCAAATACATAAATTGTTTTAAAAAAGAAAGAAAAAGAGTTGTATTTGTTCATTCTTCATTTATTCATTCAGTTACCAACTATGTATTAAGCACTACTGTGTGCCTTTCTAGATTTGGGGCAACAAATCTAACTGAGGCTGTTAGTTGTCACATTCTGGGAGGGTCGTAAATTTAACACAGATTTTTAACCATGCAGGGTGTTGCCATCCCTAATCCCTATGCTGTTCAAGGATCAACTGTATTTTATACTTTCTACTTGTTGCTTGTTTAGATCATATCTCATTACTTCCTGTCCATAGGTATCTATTAACAGCAATTATCCAACCCTTAAAGTCTATCTCATTTCAGGCTCCAATAAACATAATAAATGGACATTGTTATTGGTCTTCCCTTTCCCGTTTCAGATTATTGTAATTATTACCATCCTCAGACACAGAATCGATTGTAGTTGAAAACCTGTACTTTGGAGTCAGCCAGACAGAAGTTCACACCCCAGTTAACTGCTTACTAGATTTCTGACCTTGAGAATATCGCCTAGGTTTTCAGAGCTCTAGTTTGTCTATTTGTAAAATGAAAGCAGTTCTATCTAATGAGTTCGTTGTGAAAATGAGAATGTTCTGAGATTTTCCAAACATAAACAGTATTTAGCACAATACCTACATAAAATAAATAATCACAGTAATAATTTATTTTTTAAAATTATTTATTTATTTATTTACTTATTTATTTTGACAGACAGAAATGAAAAGTAGACAGAGAGGCAGGCAGAGAGAGAGAGAGAGAGAGAGAGGAGGAAGCAGGCTCCCCGCTGAGCAGAGAGGCTGATGTGGGGCTCGACCCCAGCATCCTGGGATCATGACCTGAGCCCAAAGCAGAGGC
This sequence comes from Mustela nigripes, assembly GCF_022355385.1. Lineage (NCBI taxonomy): Eukaryota > Metazoa > Chordata > Mammalia > Carnivora > Mustelidae > Mustela > Mustela nigripes. The sequence continues at coordinate 95,349,202 of NC_081568.1, forward strand.
TTTAACCCACTGGGCCATCCAGGTGCCCCTCACAGTAATAATTTAGAAAAGAAAGAGAGATGGTTCAGTCAGTTAAACGTCGGGCTCTTCGTTTCAGGTCAGGTCATGATCTCAGGGTCATGAGATCGAAACCCTCATTGGACCTCATGCTCAGTAGCGAGTCTGCTTGGGATTCTCTTTCTTGCCCTCTGCCTCTCCCCATCACTCACTCTCACTCTCTTTCTCTAAAAAAATTTTTTTATAAAATAATAATAAAATAACAGTAAAAAGGAAACAAGAACAGAGGTGTGCTCTCTTTACCCATTATCCCTCCTGGATGTGGTATTAAAGATTGCTCACTGATGCTATTCATTTGTGTCTTCTTTTTATTAAAATATTCACAGACATCAGAATATAAAGCAAGAAACACAATCTAAGTTACACTATGCAAAATTTACCCAAAATAAAGGGAAGTGAAAGTATGAAGGGAAGTAACAAGAAGAAATATTTACAAGTCGTTACTGCATAAAAACGCTTTTAAGGACATTAATCTGTTAACTCATTAGTAATAAAGTTGGAGCCTCAAGATTATTCATCTTACCCATTTTACAGACACAAAAATACAACTCAGATACTTTGAGTGATTTTGGCTAAAGTTGTACAGCTCGTTAAGTGACAAGGGCAGGGCTCATGTTCAGATCTTCTGATGCCAGGTCCTTAGGGGTGGTTCCTGGTGCCCAAGAAATCCTTGCAAGAATGGGGTAAATTTCATGTGATTAGTTGGGTGCATGCTGGGCCTCCTTCCTAATTGTTGATTTTTAGGATTATTCAAGAAATTTACCTAAGCTTCACAGAGCACCCCAAATTCCTGGGTATGTAACAACTGAGAAATATGCAAGGCTTCCTTTAGAATGAATTGCAGAGGAGCTGGAGGTTAGCAGCCTCAATGGAAAGGAAGGGTGTGTGTAGAGTGGGCTTATTTGATCACCTATCTGGAGCTCAGTGAGGACAGTGACCATATCTTACTCCACTTTGCACCCCAGGTGCCAGTACAGAGCCTGGAAACAGGAAGCAGTTGGAGGTAGCGTCGGACCACCAGGCTGACATGCACTATGATTGATTCCAGGATCACAAGTTAAACTCCATTTCTGCTGTGTGAATGGGGCAGATGTCAGCTGTTTTGAGAAAAACATATCATGTATTAATTTTTCTCTTTAAAATTATGAATCCAAAAAAAAAAAAATAAATAAAATAAAATAAAATTATGAATCCAAAGGACATCTGGGTGGCTCAGTCCATTAAGTGTCTGCCTTTAGTTCAGGTCATGATCCCAGGGTCCTGGGATCGAGCCCCACTTTGGGCTCCTCAATCAATGGGAAGCCTGCTTCTTCCTCTGCCTCCCTTTAAACTTAAAAAATAAAATAACATAAAATTCTGAATCCACACCACTGGCCTGGACAATGAGATGAGAGAGCCCTTCAACCTGTTTATCTCCCATCAGGTCTCCTCTCTTTCTGGTGTCTTATCAGACAAAGCTGCTTTTGTAGAAGTCTGAGCCAGAACTACAGGCCTAGTTTCCCTCAGTTGGGAAAATAATTTTAAAGTCAGGACATTATCCACTCGTCCGTTGAAGGGCATCTTTGTTCTTCCCACGGTTTGGCGACTGTGGCCATTACTACTGTGAACATTGATAGACCTTCTTTTCACCATATCTGTATCTTTGGGATAAATACCCAGTAGTGCAATTGCAGGGTCATAGGGAAGCTCTATTTTTAATTTCTTAAGGAATCTCCACACTGTTTTCCAAAGTGGCTGCACCAACTTGCATTCCCACCAACAGTGTAAGAGGGTTCCCCTTTCTCCACATCCCCTCTAACACATGATGTTTACTGTCTTGTTAATTTTGGCCAGTCTAACTGGTGTAAGTTAGTATCTCAGTGTGGTTTTGATTTGAATCTCCCTGATGGCTAATGAAGATGAACATTTTTTCATGTGTCTGTTAGACATTTGTACGTCTTCTTTGGAGAAGTGTCCTTTCATGTCTTCTGCCCATTTTTAAAATTATTCTTTTATTTTTTTTTATTAACACATAATGTATTATTAGCCCCAGGGGTACAGGTCTGTGAATCACCAGGTTTACACTTCACAGCACTCACCATAGCACACACCTTTCCCAATGTCCATAACCCCACCACTCTCTCCCTCCCCCCTCCCCCCCAGCAACCGTCAGTTCATTTTGTAAGATTAAAAGTCTCTTATGGTTTGTCTCCCTCCCAATCCCATCTTGTTTCATTTATTTTTTTCCCACCCCCCAAGCCCCCCACATTGCCTCTTAACTTCCTCATATCAGGGAGATGGTATGATAATTGTCTTTCCCCGGTTGACTTATTTCGCTAAGCATAATACCCTCTAGTTCCATCTATGTCATTGCAAATGGCAAGATTTCATTACTTTTGATGACTGCATAGTATTCCATTGTAGATGTATACACCACATCTTCTTGATCCATTCATCTGTTGATGGACATCTAGGTTCTTTCCATAGTTTGGCTATTGTGGACATTGCTGCTATAAACATTCGGGTGCACGTGCCCCTTCGGATCACTACATTTGCGTCTTTAGGGTAAATACCCAGTAGTGCGATTGCTGGGTCATAGGGTAGTTCTATTTCAACTCTTTGAGGACCCTCCATGCTGTTTTCCAGAGCGGTTGCACCAGCTTGCATTCCCACCAACAGTGTAGGAGGGTTCCCCTTTCTCCGCATCCTCGCCAGCATCTGTCATTTCCTGACTTGTTAATTTTAGCCATTCTGACTGGCGTGAGGTGGTATCTCATTGTGGTTTTGATTTGTATTTCCCTCATGCCGAGTGATGTGGAGCACTTTTTCATGTGTCTGTTGGCCATCTGGATGTCTTCTTTGTAGAAATGTCTGTTCATGTCCTCTGCCCATAGAAATTTCCAGATTAATGGAAATAATCTTGATTGGATTATTTGTTCTTTGGGTGTTGAGTTTGAGAAGTTCTTTATAGACTTTGGATACTAGCCCTTTATCTGATATGTCATTTGCAAATATCTTCTCCCATTCTGTCAATTGTCTCTTGGTTTTGTTAACTGTTTCCTTTGCTGTGCAAAAGCTTTTGATCTTGATGAAGTCCCAAAAGTTCATTTTCTCTTTTGTTTCCTTTGTCTTTGGAGACATATCTTGAAAGAAGTTGCTGTGGTTACTGCCTATGTTCTCCTCTAGAATTTTGATAGATTCCTGTCTCAAGTTGAGGTCTTTTATCCATTTTGAGTTTATCTTTGTGTATGGTGTAAGAGAATGGTCGAGTTTCATTCTTCTACACATAGCTGTCCAATTTTCCCAGCACATTTATTGCAGAGACTGTCTTTTTTCCACTGTATATTTTTTCCTGCTTTGTCAAAGATTATTTGACCATATAGTTGTGGGTCCATATCTGGGCTATCTACTCTGTTCCACTGGTCTATGTGTCTGTTTTTGTGCCAGTACCATGCTGTCTTGATGATCACAGCTTTGTAGTAAAGCTTAAAATCAGGCAACGTGATGCTCCCAGTTTTGTTTTTCTTTTTCAAAATTTTCCTTAGCAGGGCGCCTGGGTGGCTCAGTGGGTTAAGCCTCTGACTTTGGCTCAGGTCATGATCTCAGGGTTCTGGGATTAAGCCCTGCATCCGGCTCTCTGCTCAGCAGGGAGCCTGCTTCCCCTCCCCCCCGCCCCCGCCTACTTGTGATCTCTTTTTAAGCCTTTTTTTTTTTTTTTTAAATCTTGAAAAAAAAATTTCCTTAGCAATTTGAGGTCTCTTCTGGTTCCATACAAATTTTAGGATTGTTTGCTCCAGCTTTTTGAAAAATGCCGGTAAAATTTTGATCAGAATGGCATTGAAAGTATAGATTGCTCTAGGCAGTATAGACATTTAAATCACCTTCTACTTGGAGTCTCTTCAATATCAGTGTTGATTTCAGCCTTCCCTATGGAGGAAAGAGGTGCGGACTGTCAGGGTGGTGAATGGCATTCACAGGAGTCTGGAAAGGAGCCGTACTAGGTTGAAATGCCTGCACTATCACATAACAATGGCTGAATTTACGGATCAATTCCCGTACAGATCACTTTGACATATTATTTCATCCTTGATGGAGTATTCTGATGATGATTCCTATATTCCAGATGAGGAAGTTGGAACAGAAAGGTGAGGTGACTTTTGTAACGTCCCGAAAGTAAGTGGCAGACCTGGGGTGAAACCAAGCAGTTGGACTTCATGGTTCCTGCTCTTGACTACATGACCTCAGACAAGGAAATGACCTTCACAGCAGCTCCATTACCTCCTCAGTAAAGTGAATGGAGGAACAACCACTTCCTTAGATGGTTAGGAAAAGTCACTGGGATCCTGGATGAAAGCTGACACTTAGTAGGTGCTTAGGATATGTCCGTTCTCTCCCTCACGTAACCTGATTGAAGAGTATCATCTCTTGAGCAATCCTTTAGAAATATAAAGCTAAAATTAATCCAAACCACGCCAGAGCCAATGACAATAAAGTCAATTTATTCAGACTTACTATTTTGTTTCAATAAGAGACCTGTCTCCAGTTTCCTCAGCAGACCCACAGAGCCAACCCAAACTGAAAACACATGCAGCGCTTGCAAACTCGTTACTGAAACACAACAGACATTTCAAGAATCAGGAAATTCCTTTTTAAAATGATTAGCTTCTTAACCGAAGCAAACAGGGTTAAACAATCCAGCAGTGCAGCTGTGGCCTTCAGGCGCACAGTGGGTCTTCATACTCTGGAACAAATGGAAACCCAGGGCCATGCTTGCCAGCTGGCACTGACGCTCTGGGGACAAGATATGCGTGGCCTTGGCTTCCAAGTTGAGAGCAATTGCTGGCAGGACACTGTGAGCATGTCAAGTTAAGGGAATCTTTTTTTTTTTTTTTTAAAGACCCATCACTGTTTTTCTTTTTTTAAATGGTAGCCACTGCAAAGTTATGCAAACACCTCAGCTGTGGAATATTTAATCTGACACTTGGCCTGGCTCCCTTGTTGACCCAAGATGTGAAGTATGTGGTCTGTGCCTTGCAGTGGTTTCACTGCTTACTCAAAAATGATAAACCAAATACAAAAATTGAATTTTTCTTCTCTTTGGTTTTAACTGGGTCCCTATCTGGATCCGTCTTTGATGATCAAGTAAGGAAGGTGACAATTATGGACCACAAGGCCATAAGATGAATAGGTCATGTTACCAGGTGGGTGGATTTAATCCCCCGCCCCCGATTTTGGCCCTGCTGAAAAGTTTAGGAGGCCCTGTGGTTGTGGTTTTCTCAAGGGTTTGGCAGTTCTGTTTGGGTCTGGTGTCTCAGCGCTTCACAAGCTCTTGTGAAAACATTGCCAGAGCTGTCTTCTCATTTTGCGTGCTGTTGGACTTTTAGTAAGAGGAGAAGGAGCACCTTGATGAAGTCTTCCACGCATTCATGTTGAATGTATGTCCTGACTTTACGTGTTCTTCCTCTCTATCGAGGAAGTCTGCTCACTCTACTTCTTCAGAAACTATCCACCTCAGAGATTTGGTTTCCTACGAAGGGGAATGTCCTGCCAGTTCTCTTTGAATACCAGATGCATGGTTTCTGGTCTTCAGCAGGTAGGGAGTACATTGCCAATCCTCAGGAAATGCATGGGTTGTAGAAACCTGAGTTAGTGGGCAGTTCACATTTCTTCCTGAGTGCAGGGGAGAATGCAGGCCTGGCCAGCATTCCAAAGGGAAGGAGAATTTTCCAAATGTTCCTAAGCTGAAGGATGTTCAAGCAAATGTTCCACTGCTTAATGGAAACAAACACAATTCCTAAAGTTCCATCCTTCCTGCAAGGTGGGCCAGGAAGACCAAAAAGCACTAGAAATCATAGTAAAATATAGGCATTTCTTCATTTTTCTCCATGTCAGTGCTCATTGAGCACAACACTGATTTAAGCATCGGGTTTCTGTCACCCAGCCTAGGTGATGGCATCATTCTACTTCAGACAAATAATGAAACAATGCTTGTCCTTCTAAAAAGTGATGGGTGCTGGATCTCAAGTGCCTCTTCATGGTAGCATGTATAAATAAGTACTACACTCACAATGAAACAGTGTATAGCAATTAGACTGAACTGTTGGCTCTGTGCAAAAACAGAGACTCCTCTCACAAAAATAACATTAAAGGAAGGAAGCTGAAAAGAAAAATAAAAGCTGTATGATTCCTTTTATATAAGGAAGTCAAAGCCAATCTGTGCTGCAGAAGTCAATTAATGGTTAATCTATGGTGGGGTTCAGGGAAAGGAGGTACTTTCCAGGTGGGAGAGTTAGTGAGAACTTCTGTGTGTATAAACATTTTGTTTCTTGACCTTCATGATGTCACAAAGTATACTTAATTATTCATTATATGAAAATCAACCAAATTGTACTCTTATGATGTGCCTACTTAAATAGTTTTTTAAATGCTGAAGTAAAATTCAGGGCAGCAGTCAAGCGGACAATTCAATGCATAGATGTTGTAGAAAGGATACCTTGTGTAGAAGGGGACTGGAAATAACTGAATAATGTTGGACTTTGCTAGAAAAAGTTTTAGATAAGTATTTGTATTAAAAATTTAGTAGTAATAACTAAATATGTAATACACGCCACAGCTTCAAAGTCATCAGAAGGAAAAAAAAAACCAGAATAAAGAAAATTTCATCAGGGCGCCTGGGTGGCTCAGTGGGTTAAGCCACTGCCTTCGGCTCAGGTCATGATCCCAGGGTCCTGGGATCGAGTCCCACATTGGGATCTCTGCTCAGCAGGGAGCCTGCTTCCTTCTCTCACTCTCTCTCTGCCTGCCTCTCTGCCTACTTGTGATCTCTGTCTGTCAAATAAATAAAATCTTAAAAAAAAAAGAAAATTTCATCAATAGAAGGTAGGAAGGATGTGAAAAATGAAATAAAATGCATAGTAAACAGAAATATAAAAAGGTCATAGAAATTTCTCAAAATATATCATTCTCCACAATAAAAATATGAATGAATTAAATTCCTTTTTAAAATACACAGATTATAAAATATTAAAACATCCACAGTCCAGATCCTGGTTCCAAAACAGTATTCTCTAATAAAAGTAACCTTGGCTACTTGGAGACATGCTTGATTTTCAAGTTAGGGGAAGATAAACAACCTATGAGTTCATGATAATATAAATAAATAACTGAATGGATAAATAAGGATGAAAGGATTAGTCTTCCTTACAGAAGAAATCTGATTAATAAATGTAGAAGGAATGAGGAAGGTAGAAAATACCATAGAACATCATAATAATTGCTGTAGGCAACATCCATAAATAATTACTAAATTACTGGGTAAAGGTTTAAGAGAAACAAGATATTGTGTAATTTCAAAGTATCATCCATTCCTAAAAATCCCATGCCTGGGTGGCTCAGTAGGTTAGGCTGCTGTCTTCAGCTCAGGTCGTGATCCTAGGATCCTGGAGTCAAGTCCCACATCAGGCTCCTTGCTCGTCAGGGAGCCTGCTTCTCTCTCCGCCTCTACCTGCCACTCTACCTGCTTGTGCACTTGCTCTCTCTCGCTCTCTCTCTCTCTGTCAAATAAATGAAATCTTTAAAAAAAAATGATTCTCGTTAACCTCCTCACTGGCACTGGTAAGACCAATATCCTGTAAACCTCGATGGGATACACTGTGAGGGGCAAGTCTCTCTGGTGTCTTCCCAAGAAAAAGCTTCATCAATCCTGAGAAAATATCAGACAAAACCAAATGAAGGGACATTCTACTAGACACCTGATCGGTACTCCACAAAAGATCAAGTTCATAAAAGATAAGGAGGGGATCAAGGAATTGTCACAAATTGGAAGAAACATGACAACTAATTAGATCCTAGTAAACGGTTGTGAAAAACTGGTAAAATCCAAATGAAATCTATAGTTAATAGCATTGCAAAATATTAATTTTTTTGTTTTTGTAATGTTTCCATGGTTATATAAAATGTTAACATTAGGAGGAGACGAATAAAGGGTGTATGGGTACTCTATACTATTTCTCTATTGTGTAAGCCCAAAATTATCTCAAATAGATTTTTTTTAAAAGTCATACTTGATTAATTCAACTGTAGAGACCTCAATAGCTTTTGAATTTCTCTATTATAATTGATTAATCAGGTTTCTTCCATACTTTTGAGTCACTACTTGTAAAATATTATTCTAGAAAATATGAATTATCAAATAACTCAATAATAAGTAGCTCAGTAGCTTGATAACTATCAGAGTGTGAAATTATACCAAAAATAATTTTCCCACCAAAAAAACCTCATCTGTCCAAACTGATTTTTAGGCAACTTTTATCAAAAATTATAAGTTACAGGTAATTCATATATTATTAAAATAAACTTGTTAAGATGGTTAGAAAAATAGAGGAAAAAATCTAACTTATTTTGTCAGGGGAGTATAACCTTGATACCCAAATCAGATGGAAAAAGTTTAAGAAAAAATACCTAGTTTACTAGAAACTCGGGTTAGTGGAAAGCATTGTGTGCCTGTGAGTGTGCTAAAGTGTGTGTTTACTTGCACGTATATCATGCCAACGTAGAATTTATCCCTGGAATACAACAATCTATCAGTACCTTTTAGGATTTTCTAAGAGGCTAAATAAGAAAAAAAAAAAAATGAAGAAACGCTCTTCAAAGAAGAATTATAAGTAAATCCATCTGACAGATTATTTCATGGTATTTAGCCAGAGGGAAACACATTTAAAATGCCACATTTTTTGGCCAATTGGGAGAAATGGGTAAGACTGAACCCATGTGTTGATGTTGCCCCCATGGGTTAAGAATGCATATTGTTACAGTGTTCTGGAGGATCTCTTTAGAACAGATTACATTTTTCAATATTCATGGATTTTGGTCTCTGAAAATCCACTCTTAAGAATATGTTTTAAGTAAATAACTGGGCAAGAGTACAAATATCATCTATAAGCATGTTTCTTTCTTAAATGACACTGACAACCAAGGGGATGTTTCCTGTCACTTTCAACTCTGAATGTGACACCTGACTTGGTATACCCAATGGGACCTACGGTGAGGACCTGACACAGCTCTATGCATCAGAAGACAACTCATGGGCCCAGTATGCTTCCGCTGTGCTACTCTGTGCAGAAGACAACTCATAGTGACTGTATCCCTATTTCTGTTATGGTTCGGTTAATGTTAGTTGTTTACTCTCACAATGTTAATTATTAACTATTAACGATCAACATATGAGAAGATCTTAGAAATAGCCTCAACTGGTGGCCCTCAAACTTGAGTGTACATCAGAATCACTTGGAAGTCTCATCAAACCACAGACTGCTGAGACAGCCCCCTGCCCAGAGTTTCAGATTTAGAAGACCCAAGAATTTACTTTTCTAACAAATTCCTGGGTGTCACTGATGTTGATAGCTGAAGGACCACATTTTGTGAACTACTGTTGTCAGGGAAGCCTCTTGATTCTTTCTCTTTATTTGTGGAGTAATTGACCAGAGAGAAAGTAGAATGAGACTCTAGGACAAAAGCCACTCCTATTTCCACCTCTCCTTTGATATCTGCCTTTATTTTACTTTCAGAGTATATTAGAGTATCCATTCAGCTTTTGTGCTCTGAAACCTCACTGTTATAACCTCTTGCTGTAGTAAAAGCAAAGAAGAGTAGGGGCTCTTGGGTGTCTTAGTTGATTAATCTTCTGACTCTTGACTTTGGCTCAGATCATGATCTCAGGATCATGAGATGGAGCCCCATGTCAGCTCCACCCTCGGTGGGGAGTCTTCTTGAGATTCTCTCTCTCCCATCCCCTGTGCTTCTTCCACCCCCCCCCCAGCATGTACATAAGTAAATCTATAAAAAAATAAATAATAAAGAGGAAAAATAAAAAACAAAACAGTCAAACCTGAACAGGCCTGAAGCAAATTCTTGCAGCTTATCTAATGGGATCTAATTACCAAAGTACCAGAGTCTTTCCAAAAAACACACAAAGACACTTAACTCTACTAAAGTCATCCTTTTAAGCAAGACTCTGCCTTGTATTAGTCTTCAATATCTTGGGCTACATTTTTCCAACAATCCGTCAACTTATGGGCTTCTTATCAAAAGGAAAAGAGAAGTAATGATAAAAGATAACAATAAAAATATAATTTGTCTCTTTGACTTGTAACATAACCACTTTGAGAAAAGATACAAAGAAAGAAGCATTTGGCACTTGGACCAAAATGTGGCAAGGTCATGGTCTGATCACCTCCATGAATAGGGATGATTGGGAATCTAGTCTTTCCAGTTGATCTGTTGCCAGAGAACACATCAGCACTTTGAGCTGATGACTGCACTTCATGGTCTAACTTCACATTTCATTAAATTACAGAACGTAATTCAATATAACTGAGGTAATGAGGCTTAATGTGTTGGCTTAGTACATACTAGAAGATGCAAATCGCTGGCAACCATAATTCATCCAATTGGTGTCTAACTCACCATCCTAGTCAGATCCCTCCAGACTTAGAAACTTTTTGTTCTCCCTTAAGTACTGACATTGTGATTTTACTTATTTAAATGCATCATAAATTTCCAACTCTATATTTGCTAGACCAATTTTTAGTCAGAAAAATTGACACTAATTCTTCCATATTCTTTTTTTTTTCCCCTTTTATCTTTATCAAATAGCTCAGCAGTTAAGAACATAGTCTCAGAACCTTATCACCTGGGTTCAAATTCTGGCCTTGCCATTTTTAGCAGTGTGACCTTGGGCAAGTCAGTTTTCTTTTGGGTTAGTTTTATTTTCCTCAAAATTTTCTCATTGGATAAATTAATTAATATAAGCAAAGTACTTAGAACAATATCTAGAATTTGGCATGTACTTAATAAATGTTAGCTCTTATTAAATATTAATTCCTTTGATGTTTTGGTAGCAGTTTCTAGGACAATCCTGTTTAGGGACATGGTCTCCTAAATTGATGCAACCTCATTTCCTAATTGAGTGGTTAACTGTAGGCCTTAAATAAAAGCTGTTTGACACAAGTTGATTGTAATATAGGAGACTAAATTTAGCTTCCAGCATTATTTTTGGTAATGTATAAAAATGGAAAATCTTTTAGCATTATGTATTGAATAATTCATGGGTGACTTATGTGTCAGGAGCAGTCTCTGGATAGCTGACCTGAAAGGTACTAGTGTAATTGGGCTTGCTGAGACCTGCCTGCTTGAGAAGTTGAGGCTCCTTCCTGGGCTGGACACCTTACGGTCTTGTTTCCTTAGGGACCTGTAGACTGACAAGAGAGTCCCACCCACCCCTTTGGCAAAATCTTAAGCCTTCTGTGTGGCCTGAGGGTGAAGACCTGGACAATCAGAAAATAGAAATCTGCGGACTGAAAACTCGTGTTTCCTGAAACTGATATGATGAATTCATTCAGATAAATATTATATATTTGGTTGCTGGCCACTGTGATAGATTTTAAGTTCAGTGATGGGCAGTAAGTGATAAATACCTTTTCAACAATGCATGAGAGGAAGTCCCTACCTTAAAAAAAAGGTCTATTTACTTATTTTCTAGCTCTTTTGACATAATAATTGACTTGTAACACTGTGTAAGTTTAAGGTATACAGCTTGTTAATGTTATACACTTATATATTGGAAAATGCTTACCAAAATAGTGTTAGCTAACACCCTCATCATGTCACATAATTACCATTGCTTTTTTGAGGTGAGAACATATATCTAGTCTCTTAGCAACTTTAAAGTGTGTAATATGGTTTTATTAACTACTATCATCAAGCTGTACATTAGTTCCCCAGAACTTAATCTGAAAAGAACTTATAATTTAGAAAAGAAGATGAGAACTCTCCATAATTATTTTCTATTCTTTACCTTCATTTGCAAATATAAAATATTCTTTCAGCAAATTCATGATCTGCCAGTATACAAAAGTTTATATTATATAATGTGTTCTTACATTATTTATGTAAAACTTCAATTGTTATAGCTTCATCCCTATGCTAAGGAAAAGAAAAGCAGTATCTCATTTGTGTTTTAATTACATTTTATGATTACTAGTGAGAGTGAAAATTTTATTGTTCTTTTGTAATTCTTCTTTTGGGAATTTCTTATGGTTTCTGCTTCTTTATGTATATAGGCGTCTCTCTCCTCTCTCTGTTTTTATTAATTTAAGTAATCTCTACATCCAGTGTGGCTCAAACTTAGGAGCTCAAGATCAAGATTCACATGCTCCTCCAAATGAGCCAGCCAGGTGCTCCTAGGTATCTCTCTTTTTAAGTTAAATGACTCTATTGTATGTTACATGTTACGAATATATCCCTTTTATTTTCTGTCTATCATTGATGATAACATTGTTATTTCACATATAAAAATACAATTTTATGTTGACCAATCTATTATTTTTCCTTTTATGATGACTCTGACTTTGACTTGAAGCTTTTAAAACTTTCATCATTCAGTATTTACTAATACATAAAAAAACAACTATATGCTATATTGTTTGTACTTTAAGGGTGTTGTTTTTTATAACACTTTTAATCTATGTTAAAAGAAGATGACTAATTTTTATTTTTTATTTTTTTTTTTAAAGATTTTATTTATTTATTTGACAGAGAGAAATTACAAGTAAGTAGAGAGGCAGGCAGAGAGAGGAGGAAGCAGGCTCCCTGCTGAGCAGAGAGCCCGATGCGGGACTCGATCCCAGGACCCTGAGATCATGACCTGAGCCGAAGGCAGCGGCTTAACCCACTGAGCCACCCAGGCGCCCGACTAATTTTTAATTAGCCAGTCAACCTGGTACTCTGAATTGAATAATCCAGCATTACATTTTAATATTTTCAAAGATGATTTTTTCTAAAAAATTACATATTTTTTACTTATTTCCCTTACACAGTTCTGTAATACTTTTTGTTCCTTTGTCTCTTGGCTCTATACTTTTGAGCGATCTCTTTGCTTGATAGTAAATTTGTAATACTTCTTGGATAGAAAGTAGAAAGATAATTCGGTCTTAACTTTTGGCATGGTTGATCACACACAAATTTTTTTTAACTCAGAATGCATTATGAGAATGCTACATAGATTTTTAGGATAATAGTTAAATTTTAGAACACATCTATTAAGTTACTGTGTACTGTAAGAATTCATTACATTTCAAGTCTTCTTATGCTGTTACAGTCCTACTAAATATTATGAACTGATGAGACTCATCAACCAATTTATTAAGTCTAGATTAGTTTTGAGGGGATTTGATTTTAAAATAGCACTTTTTCCATTGGACATTTACTGTAAGAGACTCTTAATCTCAGGAAACAAACTGAGGTTGCTGGAGGGGAGGCGGGTGCGAGGGATGGGGTGGCTGGGTTATGGACATTGGGGAGGATATGTGCTATGGTGAGTGCTGTGAATTGTGTAAGACTGATGATTCACAGACCTGTACCCCTGGGGCAAATAATACATTATATGTTAATTTTAAAAATAGCACTTTTCTTATTTTAACAGTATCATATTGTCATGTAAGAATGACTTAAAATATGGTAAAATGTAAGGAAAATTGTAATTATTATGATTACAAAAACTAGAAGGAAGTATTTTAACTTTTTAAATAGGAGAAATCTGAAAGTTATATTTGAATTACATAGAGTGGAAAGAAACAGAGTTGAAATTTTTTTTTTTTTTTAAGATTTTATTTATTTGACAGACAGAGATCACAAGTAGGCAGAGAGGCAGGCAGAGAGAGAGGAGGAAGCAGGCTCCCCACAGAGCAGAGAGCCTGATGCGGGGCTCGATCCCAGGACACTGGGATCATGACCTGAGCCGAAGGCAGAGGCTTTAACCCACTGAGCCACCCAGGAGCCCCCAGAGTTGAAATTTTTAAAACTACTAAATTTTAGCCAATATTCTTTAAAACTAGATAAAGCAAAACTTGAGCTATTGGATTCTAAAAATTCATCCTAAGATAAAAACAATAAAAGTCATTAAGATATTGGGGTTGTTTTATTTTTTTTTCAACTGCATGCTTCTTATGGGAGAAGAAGTTTAAATCTTACAGAAGGTAAAATGTATCAGTTGTCTCTAAAAGAAATTCAGAAGAAAAAGCCAGAAAATATCTGGAAAGAAAGGAATATACTCAGCTTCCAAAAACTTCCCTTGCAATGCTAAGGTCCATTTACTAACCCCAGGTCAAGATACTCCCCTCATCATGTGCTAATGATAGTTATACGGTACAGAGCAATATAAGATTGGGCTGTCACATGATACTGCGTTCCTATCTCATTTTTGCTTCTAGTTGTATGTATTTTTTTTCTGGTTGTGTATATTAAAAAATACCTCAAATGAGAATTTTGGGGAGTTTTCATATCTCTGTATGTCTCACACAGTTATTTTTATTCATTGTAGTCTACTGGTGTACAAGGACAATTACCTGTTTTTTCCCAATGTCTATATCTTTGCCCAATGACTTATTCTCTGCCTAGAACTGTGACAGGCACCCTTCTGGGTGGCTGCTCTTGGGAAAGTACTAGCAGGCAAGATAAAGATCTCCACCCTTTGTGCCTGTTCCCATAGGCCCTGCCCCATGTTGTTTTCCTACAGCTTCCTGATCTTTCAGGATTATTCCTTCCAGACTCCTGAACAACCAGCAAAACCACTCACCACTGCCCAATAATCCACATCTATCTTTCCTCAACTATTTCTTTTTCTACACAGAGTCAATGTCTAGATACATTGTTCCAAACTCCACCCATTAGTAGGATTTTTCTTCCCTGCTCTTTCTCTGGACCATCCCTGAGTAAGACTGTGGTACAGTTAAGAGTCAATTTTCAGTGGGTACCTACATTCCAAACTGACTCATCTGTGAATAACCTGTCTTTCCCTGCTTCATATGGTCTGAAGGACTCTTGTACAGTCACAGATGTGAGCTAAAGGAGAGAAGCTAGTGAATAGTGTTTGATGGCATGATAATCTGGGTTACTGGACTATGCAGCTTACTTTGGTGGCCTTGCTCATTTCTGATCCTGGATGTGCCATTTGCAACTGTAGATGGACACTACTGTGACCTTATAACCCATGGCGTGGCAGAAAGAACCCAGCTAGAATGGACATTTTGGCTTCATGGTCGCTCGTGGCCCAAGTCAGAAGCTCAGTCTCTTCCAGGGCCTTACAGCAAAGTAAGAGCTATATTTTGCATGGTGTGTACGTTTCCAGATTTCAGATGGCATGACCTTGCTCCAGACTTGTAGCAGTCTGCATTGTGATTTTCCTGTAAGGGATGACTATAACTGCCTCAGAGTGTATCCTTTTGCCACAGATGCCTCTGGTACCATCATGTCTGTGGATTTTACTTCACAGTGCCGATTGTACCATGACTTGTTATTTGCTGCTTTGGGTTCCACCTGAGGCTCTCAGCCTTGTGTTGTTCAGTAAATGGATTAGAGCAGTGTGCCCAGGAGTGAGATATGCTATCTCTAGATGTGCTTCCTTCTTAGTAGGAGAAGGGGTAAGATGCCATAATCTGTCCTGTTCCTTAAAGGAATGTCTAAATATGCCCTGGGCCTCTACTCTTAAAAATTACATTGATGCGGAGGAAATGCAAATCGTCAAAGAGTTTATCTCCCATACTCAGGAGCAAAATGTTTTACGATGGCCCTCAAATCCAATGCCATCATGATATTCTGTGGAATGTCCCTCCCACCACATTATGACAGAGAGTTGCAGAACTGACAGAACCCTGAGGCAAGACCTTAAATACTGTCTTTCCTGCTTGAAAGGGAATTGCATCTGATCCTGCTTCTTGAGAGGGATGAAAAAGAATGCATCTGCCCAATTATATTCCTGAGGCCATGTTAATCTATTTGAACAGAAATACCAAATCTAGGGTAGGCTGTACAGTTGAGGTTAATTCTTGGTTGAGGTAGTAGAAGTCCATTCTCATCTGCTGGGATTTACCTGCTTTTTCTAGTGGCTGGACTGGTGAACTAGAGAGGGATAAGAAAGTGACCTCCGCATTACATGTTTAAGGGAATCACTAACCACTGGCATTCTACTCAATGATGCAAAAGTCTTTTTGATTTACTCTCCTGAATGGAGTAAGGGGCAGTTTCATCAATTTCTATTTTGCCTTTCCCTTTATAATAGCTATTTTACCATAAGCCAATGAACCAATGTAGGGTTTCTGCTAAATACTAAGCATGATCCTCCAAAATCGAAATACATTTACTGAATGGAGACATGGCCACTAACTGGACGCTTTGTGAACCAGACATTGGACATGACTGCATTTATTACCTGGCACTCAGACAGCACAATGCTAACAAGGGCTATGCTGATGATTTAAGCCCTTGGCTATTAGTGTTACCATAGAACCTTTGCCAAAGAATCCTCCAAACATTTGGTTATGCCCCTTTCCACGGTATATAGTTACTCAAGGAAGAGGATATTGTTCCCTCCTGATTAGAAGACATACTCCTGTGCATTCTTGCTATGCTGCTGTAGGTCCTTTCATATTAGAACATGGCTTCTCTTTCTGTCACTGACTCTAGATCTAAGACACAGCCTTAAGTTTAGAAATTGATCTTTATGAAGCAGACTGATGGGGCTTGAGAATTCAACCTTCTTTTAAGCTCTCTTGCTCTTATAATTAAGTAGTGGGCCTGGTTCTAAGATTGTTCTACCCTTCATTTTTAGAGTTAAGTGTCTTTCTGTGCTGCCAGTGAGACCTTTTAACATTTATAGGTGGTCTTATGTTAGAGATTAATGTCTTCAGGATTTTTCTGTCTCTATCCAATATACCAGTAAGACCAGAAGAGCCATCAAGTCTCATATGCTTACTGATTACTGCTTTTCCCATACTTCTCAAGCTATCCTCAGATATTCCTCCAACAAGTGTGTTCTTTTTAGCTCATGTCCCATTTCCCCTCTCTGCTGGTGCAATGAGCAATCACATCAGTACAACACATCAGGGGCTATTAGGACTCTACCTACCACTAGTGAAGGGGTTTCCTCGCTGAGCTGGTTGGCAGATAATCTAATTCAAAAAATTCTAATTTAAAGTCTGCTTCCTAGAACCATTGTTGGTATCAACTCTCTTTTCTTTTCTTTCTTTCTTTTTTTTTTTTTTTAAATCAATTCCTCAGAAAATAGCCTCTCAGTAGAGATTTGTATGCAGGAAGTTTGCAGAGGAAATGAGAGAAGCAGGGCTGTGTAAAGGAGAAATTGAACCACCATGTGGTTGCAACAGAGGTGGTTTCTGGTTAGCTGGTTTCTGTGGCATCTTTGGCACTGTGATGGTGCCTCAGAGCTGTCCCAAATTGAAGCAAGGAGGTCACCAGACCCGGTCATTGGATGTTAGGTTCCTTTGTCCACTAATACTAACCTGAGACCCAGCTGTGAACCATTAGTGGTCAGCAAACATGGCAGCTGAGGAAATGAGTACCTTGGTCCTGAAGGGGGCATCTGAGTGGTGTATGACGGTATCCCTCATCTTGTGATCCAAGCATAAAGATCCCAGTGAATGCTATAGCAATTTTAGTTCTCTGTTGAATTTTGAACCTGGCAAATCTATTGGGGAGGGGAAGAAAAAAAAAGATCAGCTGAAGATAAAGAACCTGAAATTTAATGGAATAGGAAAATATCCTGCTGGGGCAATATAAGCAAAATCTTTACTCAGAGATAGATCAGATTTCTTCTGGTTTATCTAAGAATTAACCCAGACATTTGAAAAAGGAAGTATGTTTTTGAAACATTAAATAAACTGTCTACAGCCTGTGAGGGTAAAGGCTACCAGGGAGAGCTAGAGCTTTTTTTGGATAAGTGTACATTCTTCCAGTTGTTCTCCAGGCAGAAGTTCCAACTGTGTTTGCCAAAGATAACAAAGTTTCTTTAAAGGATGAAGTCTTTTTCCTTCCCTTTTGCTTTTCCCTTCCACTCTTCCCCCTCTACATGCATTTACTTCAGTATGAGTCTATTAAGATGCTCTCAGTTTCCCTCACAGTATAAACCTCTAAAGACTGGGGCTAGTTCATAATGGCCATGGTTTCTTTTTTCCTAGGCTGGACAGAAAAAATTAAGCACACATCAAGAAACTATAAGGAAACAAATGATTATGGAAATGGAGAATTTAGAGTCTTGTAACCTTTCAACACTATGAAAGTCAGGGGAACATGATAGGCCAGCCATAGGATGAGATCCCTATGCATATCAAGTATTCAGAAACAGACCTGTGCATCTGTCAACCAGAATGTTAGTCGGTTATTTCTTTGGCCAAAGTCTGGAAAATTTGTGAGAAGATTCAGCATTCTGTGATCTCCATGGCTTTAATAAGAAGAGCCCCTAAGACATTAATTGAATGTAGAAATAATTAAAGTCCTAAAGTTCTGATAAGAAAATGCCTAGAAAACTGAAGATCATTTACACACACACACGTGCTCTCTCTCTCTTTCTCTCTATCTCATATACTCCAGGCATGACAGAAAGGTTGACAGATCAACCAGTGACACTAAAAACTCTATGTTTGAAGTTATAAAATGAAAATAATTACTGTTATGTGCATAATGAAATGTCCTCAGTCTCTGACAGCATAGATCTCAGTATCAAAGTACCTTGGCCTTCATTATGTAAAGAATATTAGAACACTCATCTAAGACAGTAAATCAGGGATTGTAAACTGTCATCCCATAAAATGAGTCTGGTCCATTGTTTTTTTGTTTTCGTTTTTGTGGGGTTTGGTTTTTGTTTTGTTTTTTGGTTCCTAGTGTCTGTTTTAATAATTTCTGAAAAATCAGAAGTCCTGGCAACACCAGGCTTACCCCATGGGGCACAAGGACTCATCATTTCTTCTCAGCCTTCTACTGTGTGCTCTCACCATTCTGTTTAGGGATTTGTAGGTGCAATCCTAGAAAAAGGTATCATAGTGGTTAATGAGACAATTTATACTAAATGAAAGTTACAAGAAGTTAAGGATAAATTGTATTGTTGCTTACCTAACCTTAAAGATGTGACCAAGAAAAGGAAACTAAATGAAAATCTTGTTATACAAGGACTTTTGTATAAAGCAACTAATTTGACCAATCAGCCATGCATGTGGTTAATACATTAGACAATTTCTTCAGCTAGAGAAAGACAATGCCTTCTAGACATGCATGTTGTGGGAGCTGTTGCCTAATGACATAAATAAACTGTACAACAAGCAACACACACACACACACACACACACACGCAATTAGTATTTAGTTCTCCATAAAGTGGTTAAGATAGACAAAACACTCATAAATAATTATAAACAGGCTTCTTCAAATTGCGAGATTATTAGCTAGGGCTTATTAACCACAAATGCTGAAGGGATAGTCATTTGGCAATTGTACCAGGAACACTCTTATTAACTTAGAACCAATTCTAGGAACTAGAAGTCAAAACCAGCACAATGAACACAGGACTGGAGAGCTGTACTTAGGAGGATGGACTTGGGAAATCCAAGTTCTTTGAGATTGCGGAGACTTCAGAGAACCTGTGAGGATAGCACATTCACAGTAGCTGCATTTGAAGGCCTGAATACAGTTAAGCCATTGGTGTTGTGTATTACAGAGGTGGCATCAGGTTCCTGTCATCCTGGGTCTGAAATGAAGGAGACAAGGACCTCATGACATTTGCCACACCATATGGCAGGTGGTGACCGCTCAGGGTGTCATCCAACATCTCCTCAGGGCAGGAACTGTTCTAGTGACAGTCACTTGATACTTGAGGCTTGTGGAGGCATTCACATTCTCACAGATGATTACATTAGCCTGGGGAGAAGACAAAACTACAGCCTGAGAACTTTGCAAGAGGCACACCAAGAATGGACTAGCAATTAGGTGCCCAGCAAAAGTCACAGAAGCAACAGTCGATGGGTCAGTATTTACCGAGCTCAGAAAGAAGTGGCTGAGGGTGTGGGACCCAGGTCAGACTGTGTTGTAATATTACTTTTGTAATTGTAATTACAAATTGTAATTTGTAATTTGTAATTGTAATTTTGTAATTGCCTTACCATTGTAAGCGTACTTACATGAATTTCCTCCATGCCAGGGACTGTGTTTTCTTATTTTCCTACTTTAGGCTGTTTAAGGGACATTCGGTAAAGGAAGGGTAAGCTAATTATTCCAGCCATCCTGCAAGGATTGCAAGGGTGAGAAGTTAAGCATGTTGCTTGAACTGCCATAGCAAATAAGCAAAAAGTCAAATCCAGTTCTGCCTCATCCTAGATCCCATGATTTTCACATTCTGATGGTCTGTGCATAAGGCTGAAGAAAGTATGAAGTTGCAGAGCACCAGGAAGTGCTGAAAGAGTAGTATAGCAGTGGAAGGAGCAAGAATCGCTGAAGAAGATCACCACGGAGGATCTAAATGATGGCAAGTGTCCTGGAAGAGACCAGAGAAGGAGGGATGTGGACAGATGGAAGCTCAGTAAGGTAGACATGCTGGACTGGGCTTAGAACTTAGTCTCAGACCCTGGATGCTAAACATCTGTTTGTCACAAGGCATGGTAATGTGCAGGTTATCTCCAGCTGCCGCTCTCTATAGGATGTTCTACTTCAAGGGCTGAGAAGGTGGAAGGGATGGACAAGAAGCTTGTGCAGAATGGTTGTGGTACCCGGCGCAGGCCATTTTTGCTTCTGAATACCTGCATGGTTATTGGCTCTGAAGTTAGAGGTTTGCATAAGGTTTTCTCTCACTTTCTGCACAGAATGAGCTCTTAAGAAGGAATTATCCAACAGCCACACTTTGTCCCACCACTTCTATCCTCACAAACATCCATCTGTAACCAGCTGTGGGAATTATGAGCTGGGGTGCAGGAACCCATTTGGCATTATGCCTGCAGCTCATCATGACCCTCTCCCCCTTTCTTGAAGAATTCTCAAACAGCTCTTCCTACAAAAACCTAGCAAGTATGTTTATTCTCTAGGGGGAGTTGGGCTGTCTGTCCCAGCCAGACAGCATTTTTTCTTGCCCCAGTCAGTATATTGGAGAACATGCAAGTTATTATGGCCAGCAGCTAAGCCATTAGGCTCTGGGATACAAGAGGTGATCTGTTACCAGTGCCAACTTGCTAATATCTTCCCGTGTGGCACAAATGCAAGGCAATTTGAAGCTAACAGTTTGTTTTACAAATCTAACTGGTTCTCAATTTTCCTGACTAATGAGGCACAGAAACTGCCTGAGAACAATAGTAGATAAGTCTCAAGCTATACCCAGCAAAACCTATTACCTCTAGAAGGGTTACAACAAAGCCACAGAAAGGATATGTGTCTCTGCTTATATGTCTGGACTAGATTTTGAAATTCTATTTCCAAGTCATACTAATGTTAAATACTAAACGGTAGCAAAAACAGATGGACTGTCAGAGAACCCAACCTAACAGATTGCTCTAGCCATATAAATAGGTCAAATAGGACCTCATGCATGTTTTTAGGGAAAGCTCTGAGAATAGTGTGTGTGTGTGTGTGTGTGTGTATGTGTAGACAAACAACTAAGAAAGTGATAGAAACCCTGTTTGTTAGAGGCTATGTTACTGTGGTATGGGTGGGTGGATTCCAAAATCCTTCTGATACTTTTGCTGTAAGTGACCCCTTTGGAAGGTGTCCTAAACTAGCCTCAACAATCCTGAATTCCATACAAGTGTTCCTTGTATCCTAGAGAAACTCTGTGCTGTGAGTCTAGAATACCAGTAAAGGAAAGGCAACATGTTAAAACAATTCTGGATAAAATTCCAAGCATGGGAGCATTTCACCTACTTCATTATGGAAATCTGTTGCAATTATTACCAACAAAATCAAGTATCTTCTATTAGTTAAGTCTGTTCCAGAGGAACATACATTGTTTCCAAATTACCCTGGCTTCCTCCACTCTTGTAACTTACTATAATTTTTTCCACAAGGGTTATTATGTATTTCTGTTTGTCTAAAGCTGCCCACAAAGCATCCCGTCCAAAAACTATTCTTTTGAATTTTTATTAGGTTTAGAGTATGTTGAATGATGCCTCATCGCTAGCCCCGATTTATGAATCCTATTAAATAACACAGTAATGGGGTGGTTGGGAAGTGTGGGGGAAGGAGGCAGATGTGAGAAGGCAGATCTATGAAAAAGACTTCCAAATTCTTACAAGGAAGTAGGTCATTGTGGCCTTTCCCAGAGAGGCAGGATCACATGCTGATGTTTGCAGTGACATTGCCTGAAGTGACACTGGGACATTTGGGCCCTATACCCTATCACAAACTCATCTTACTTGAATTGCCATACATGTCCTTTTCTCTTCTTCATCCATGAGGGATGCTCAGGGTGATCCAGGTCCCATTTTAGAGCTTTAAAATTTAACTGTTTAGCTGCAATAGAATGAACTCCCAAAGCCCCCAACCAATTCTCTCATTCTGTGATTCTTTCTCTTCTGCTTGGTCTTCCATTTTTCTTATTTTACTTTCTTCTAATATTGACCTTGCAATATGAAGGTGTAAATACTGGAAATCCAATCAGAAGAGCTGTCGGAAGAGTATATGCTGTTCAGTAGGGTAATTTATCTAGTCATTGCTTGTCGGTTCCCATACTGTGACTTCCTGAAGGTCAAAGTCAACCATACAGGAAGTTGGCTATAAGAGCAAGTTACAAGAAGTGAGAGTTCAGAATGGGAAGAAAGGTGTCTCTTTTCTTTGTGATGAGTAATTATTGTTTAAGGCACAATGAAAAACTGGGCATTTAGTTTCTTCTTTCCTCTGAGTTCTCCCAAATATTTCCCTTTTTAAAAAAACTAAACATTTTAGACCATTATTGTCTCATGAAACAAAATGAACTTGTTGGGCTGTATCCAGTATTTTCTTTTTCTTTCTTTCTTTCTTTCTTTCTTCCTTTCTTTCTTTCTTTCTTTCTTTTGTTGTTGTTGAGAGAAAGAAAGAGTGCATGAGTGGGGAGAAGGAGCAGAGGGAGAGAGAGAATCTTAAGCCAGCTTCACCATCAGCATGGGGCCTGACATGAGACTAGATCTCACGACCCTGAGATCATGACCCAAGCAAAAAATCAAGAATTGGACATTTAACTAACTGAGCCACCCAAATGCCCCTGATATTTTGAAAATAATAAAGTATCTCAGGAGTAAGGATACATTCTTTCATATACACACACAGGAAATAAGTATGTACTGGACAGTGCCCTGGAATGCATTTATCTATCTACCATAGATTGAGCTAACTTGCTTTTTTTTTTCTTTTTTATTTTTTAAAGATTCAAGAGTCTATATCAAAACACATAGTCAGAGAACTGCAGGGGCCAGGCAGATAACATAAATTTTACTCAGGCCATGTACCAATCAGAACAACACAGGAGATATGGTATATAACTAGAAATTAATGCCCTTTGTAAAGGCATGAGCAATTTAGTATTTTTAAAAAAGAAAATCCATTGTTCAGGCCTAAGAGAACACATTCCCATAGCATTCCCTTATTTCAAGGGTCTGCTTAGATGCCACCCCCTTAAGGAAACCTTTCACAAATTCGATGAGGATCGCCTATTATCTGATATTCTAGCACCATATACTTTCCATTGAATCACATATCACAATTTTATCTAATTTTCTCAGTGTCTGTTTGATGATTGACTATCTGTAAAATCAGTGTCTGTGTCTGCTTAGGTCACTTCTGAGGCCACACACAGTTCCTCACATGATGCCTGGCACATAATAGGCACATAATGAATAGGATACATAAATAAACCCTTTTGGAGGGATAGTAAGGACTACAAGTTCAGTAGTGGGTAGTGAAAACATTCTCAGAAATAATGTCACTGCTTATTAATTTATCTGGCAGGTCATACGGAACACCTACTGGGTTTTCAGTCCTGTACTGTATATTGAAGACAGAAAATACACTGCCCTCCTGGCAACTCACAGTCCAATTATTCAGTGTTTTTTATAGTTGATTTTCCACATTTCAGTATTGCTGAATAAGATGATCAAAGTTCATTATAAAAGAAAGAAAAATATTTTCCAAATATTTTGTAGAATGTAGCACCTAGCTTACTCTCACCCTGCTTCTTTATGCGCACTAATGGTCCTTATGACGTTATTTTTCATTAGGATAACTCTTGGCCAATCTAATGGATTCATGGAGAAAATAAAAGCAACACATTCAGAACCATGCTTCTGGAGTACTTGAAAATTCAAAAGAAAAGAAAGGACTAATATGAAAATATTAGTTTATTTGCATTAAGTGAAATAGGCTCTGAATCCCTTTTACTATTAGTAAATTCACTTGGAAAGGAGGCAGTAAACATCTTGTCCAATTAGAAGATTCAGTTGTCTTCTGGAAGAGGAAAAAGGTAAAAGCAGAAATGGAAAATGGAAGTTTATGACTGCCAAGAATAACCAGAACATGAGTCTGAATGAGTCTTTGGCTATTACAGAAGTAAGGAAAGGTGAGGAAAAAGCATTTTTCAATGGTCCAAGTGATCATTTTTCCTTGCCCTTAGGAAAAGAGTATGATGGTAGAAATAATTTGGGGCCTTAATCCCAATTCTTTCTCATTTTTTCTGTGACTTTGGACAAGTTACTTAAATAATGTTAGCTTTCTGCTTTGCAAGATGGAAATGTTAATAGCTATTTTATAGAGAAGATTATAGTTACTATATTTTAAATATGTAACACATGCACAGACCATAGTGTTACACAAATTGGAGCTCTAATTATTATTCTGTGGTGTCCACAAGAATACCATAATTTCAACTTATTTTAATGATAAACCAACTCAATTCAGAAAAGGAGTTATAAGAGATATTCTTACTTTGGTTTTTTATAAAACCTTTGGAGATTTTTGAACAATCATATAATGAGAAGTTATGTACTTGATTGGGAGGGCCGTCTGATAATATCAATGAAAAATGTTTCTAAAAACCACATACGAAGCCTCAAAAATTTTTAAAAATTGGTTATACAGTACATGCCCCCCCCCAACTATAACAGGATAAAATTAGAAATCAAAACACAAAGAGGAACTTGGGAAAGTCATAAAGATGTGGATGTTAAAGAGCATACTCCTAAATAACTAATGAATCAATGAAGAATCACAAAGATTAGTAGAAAATACACTGAGTGAATAAAAATAAAGACATTATAACTTAAAAATTTATGGGATGCAGCTAAAGAAGTATTTGGAGGGAAATTTTTAGCTGTAAATACCTATATTTAAAGAGAATAAATACCTACATCAATAACCTAAACACCCACCTTAAGACACTGGAAGAAGAAGAGCAAGCTAAACCCAAAACCAGCATATGGAAGGAAATAAGAATTAGAATGGAAATCAATGACACCAAGAATATACATACAATAGAGAAAATCAACAAACTAAAAAGGTGGTTCTTTGAAAAGATCAATGAAGTTGACATAGCTAGACTGACCAAGGAAAACAGAACACTTTAGGAACTCAGATTACAATCCAAATACCCAACAAATGATGAAAAGATAAGTACACTCAAGTATATCCATACAAAAGAGTAGTATCCAGCCATAAAAAGCAATGAAGTAATAATGCATGCAGCCATGTGGATGGACCTTGAAGACATTATGCCAAGTGAAAGATTCTAGATACAAAAGACCACAAGTTGTATAATTCCATTTATACGAAGTGTCCAGAATAGACAATTTCATAGAAACAGAGGTAGATGAATGGGTCTCTACTTCTGAAAATGATGAGAGGGTTGAGGAGTGAAGGCCAAAGATAGGAGATTTGTATTTAGGGTTTTGAAAGTGTTCTAAAATTGATTGTGGTAATGACTGCACTATGTACTAAAGCCACTGATTTGTGTACTTTAAGTGAGTGAATTTTATAGTAAATGAATTAAATTTCAATGAACATGTTACCAAAAATTTGTGTTTAAACCCTCCTTTATCCTTCTCCTTTAAATTTTTGATGTCTATTCTAGAAAAACACATACATTCTCCATCAGTTAAGCACAGAATATTAATAAAAAATTTTCTAAGTCTATCAATGGGAAATTTAAGTAATTTATAACAAATTTATACTACGGAATACCACACTTACATTGAAAAGAAAGAGGTAGATAATTTTCTGTATTAACACAGTTGTATCTTCCACACATTGTTGAGGCCCATTCATGAAAAAACTGTTTTCATTTATCATGTATGTAGGTAAATACACAGAGAAAGGATTTATGAGTGTGTGTCAAACAATTAACAGTGTTTTCTTCAGGAATGAGATCAGTAGGTAGATGGGAACTAGAACGGGGAAGTTGGATGGGGGAGCTTGCACATTTTATTGGATAAACTTTTGTCTTGTTTCCATCTTTCCAATGACGAAGTGTTTCTGTAACACCAATATAACATAAAAACAGAAAGCTACATAAAGTGGATGGGACCCAAACCAAATCCCAATGCATTTTATACCATCACATTGTGGCTGAGCGGAATAAACTGAGGTATTGGTGCAGGACTCACATGTTGCTGGCTACTCTTTTTAGAGCAGAGTTTTATTCTATGTGATATTTATTTTGGTAGAACAAGGAAGATGTCATACTTTGACAAGAATTCTATCTGGTGCATGTTCATGCCTGTGTGCTTATTGTTCTCTCTGTCTAGAATCCTCTTCCTGCAAATATCCACATCTAGTCCTCCCCACTCCTTTAGACCTTTGCTCAGATATTTTTTCTCAGCCATTCTTACCTGCCCATCCCACCTGAACTTTCATACTCGCCCTCCCATTAGCCCTTTCCACTTCCTGCTCTGTTTTTCTCCTTAGCAGCTTCAACTATCAGGTTGCCTGTAGCATCCACTTACTTGTCTAATGTCCATCTCGTCTCACTACAAATTAAGTTTATGAAGGTAAGGACATTTGTCAGATGTTTCATGGCTGTAACTCAAGATCTAGAATGATATCTGGCATGTAATACGTGTTCACTGAATTTTTCATGATGCAGCAGAAGAACGATTTAATAATGGCATTTGAATCAAGGAGATGGTGATTATGAGTGCTACTGGCACAGCTGGAATGGAAAAGGGTTGCCTTTATGAACACTCAGCAAACCTTGCCCATTGAGTGAAATGATTTAAAAACTAGACCTGGGTGGCAACAAGACAGTTTCCAGATTGTCTGCAGTTGGCCAAGACTCTTGGCTCTCATTCATGCCCTACTCATCACTGAGACTCATAAAGAGGAAAAACATGAGAGCAGAGATGACATTTCCCTATCTCTCCACTTCTAGTCAAGCTGAACCAATCACAGAATCACACAACAAAATCTGTACTTTAATTGGGAAGGAGGTTTCAGGGATTTCTAAGCTTAACTTCCGCTCACCAGGGCATTGTAGTCCCCACCTAAGTTTGGAGTTGCAATTGACATAGCTCTATTTCTTTAGTAATCTGACTTTTCCATCTTATCTGTGAATGTGTCCTTCTTAGTGAGTCCTTATTTAATTACACTATTTCTTTCTCCCTATTTCTGTATATGTATGAACATGAAAATGCTTCCTTCAGTTTACAAACCAACCAACCAAGATAAACAATACAAACAAAACAAGATACGGGTGCAGTGATGGGGTAAGTTCTTCGATCTCTCTCTCTGCATGTGAACATAGGAAGCTCAAAGGCAGAAAGTATTAAGCTGTGTGTATAGTGCAGAGGCAATTTTGCAAGACCACAGAGAAGAAAGAGGAGATTAAAGAGGATTAGCAGCAAAAACACCTAAAGGAAGAGCACCCATAGGTGGGATAGGAGATATTCATAATTGATTTGGAAAAACTAATTTTTTTCTCCATAAATCCACAAGGATTTCATAAGAACAGGAACGACATAAACCGTGAGGCACCATGTATTCTTAGAGGTTTCTTTGAGATCTTTCCAAGTGCACTGAATTTAGATATTCCAAAAAGGGTGAATGATAAATCTATATTGTCATTGTTTAAAATTCCCCTAAGGGACTCTGAATTCTCTTAGAAAGACAAGCCATTCTTATATTTGAGAGAGCCCTAAATTCTTGACATTTCATTGACATCTCTCTTATTTCCTTTTAGCTGTAATGCCTCTTCTGTAGTGTTTGGAGTAAAGAGAAAGACTGCCTTTCTTGGGGAAATGGAAGCATCATCTTGGTGCCTCCGAGCTCTGGGGTGGGTTGGCTCATGGCTTCACTCAGTGTGTTTTATACTGAGGTGGAAAACACGGTGTTCTGTAAGCATTTCTAAGCACTATTATGAAGTACTAAGGCTGTTCTGCCAATCAGATCCCAGATGAGCTGCATACTCCCCACCTTGTCACAACAGAGTGCTTGTGGCTCGCAGGTCTACCATTAAAATGACAGAGCAGTGCTCCTAAAGGGGTTGGGTGAAGGAGCAGGGGCCCTGTGAGTCCCCTTTGTGTTCATTCTAACAGACAGCTTGTGGAAGTGAGGCTGTTCAGGGTCTGGGTGAGTGGGTGGGCTGCTCTGTCCTCTGTCTGAATAGCTCAGAAGGAGTCTGGAGCTGCGCGCATCTGAGTGGGTGTGCAGGTGGGGCCGATCAAGAATCTGGGGTTAGAGTAGAAGCAGTAATTTCAAAAACTCCTCAGTCAGCTGTGTGGAACCCAGTGTCTCATTCAGTGCAAATGGCATGAGCCAAACCGCCAGACCAAGTTTGGGGAGCTTAACTGTTGTTTGGGCTGTTTTTTATCCTTTGGGTTTTGTACAAATTTGAAAACCACAAACAAGAAATCAGTAATTTTTTCTTTCATACCCTGTCTCCGTTCCCAGTTTCAGTAGATTCCACTCTATCAGTCGAATGAAGGAAGTGTGCTGTTCATATCTCGTATTTCCATAAGCACATCTTTTTTACTCGTAGTACAAAGTAGTAATTATTCCAGTGAAACAGTGATGAAATATTAATGATGATGAAATTAGGAGATTGACACTGCTGATGGCAATACAAAGATTTTTTTTTTTTTCTATCACGGAAGTGGTTTGTGGCGTACTCCTTGTCCCAGGCCTCAGGGATAATTAAAATTCTTTGACTACACAAGTGTCTCATGAAGTGTGTTAATGAGATTGTTTCTGATATGCAAAAATGTCCTGACATGGTTTTCAAACGCCTGCTGCACATCCCCAACCAATTATCTTACAAAATGCAACTCTTTCTCTTTGTCTATCCTGCTGAATAGACAGCATTCAACCCGACTGCCTAATTCTGACTTCATTTTCGGGTCTGATCCTATAGTAATGTTGTGAGGCATTTACTTAGCAACGGGGGTCAGTGTTTGTTTTAAATACGATATCCCTTCTTCCGCCTCTTTGGAAACATGTTTCAATTAAGCAGTGTGCCTTCCGTTTCTTCAGAAGAGTGAGCATGCGTTTGCATACACACACTGGCTTGTTTGCTCTTCCTCCCTGTGGTGATTCTGATGAGGTGAGGTTTTGTGCTGGCAGAAATCTGAAGCGTGGACCAACTGTGCTGCACTTTTATTAATGCAGGATGGAAAATATCATTTCTGCCTCCTCAAGCTTTGTATTGATCATTGCTACATACAAATCATTGCTAGGGATGCTCTAAGAAGGTGCCACACACTGGGTGGCTTCAATAGCGGAAGTTTGTATCACAGTTGTGGAGGCTTCCAAGTCCGAGATCAACCTGTTGGCAGGGCTGGTTCTTTCGGAGGGCTGGGGAAGAGAATCTGTTCCATTGCCCTCTCCCAGCTTCTGGTGGTTAGCTGACACTTGCGTTCCTTGGCTTGCGGCAGGTCTGCCTTCCTCATCACATGACATTCTTCCCGTGTGTGTGTGTGTGTGTGTGTGTGTGTGTGTGTGTGTGTTCGCGCACGCGCGCGCACATGCCTGTGTCCAGATTTCCCCTTTTCGTAAGGACATCAGTCCTATTGGATTAGGAACCGCCCTCCTCCAGGATGATCTCATTTTAATTTAACTAATTATATCTGTCACGACCCCATTTCCAAATAAGGTGCTATTCTCAGATACCCGGAATGAAGATTTCCGCATATGCCTTTGGGGGAGAGCACAATTCAACCCATAGCAAGCTTTAAGTAACCGACCATTTAATTCCATGAAGATACATTGAATTGTAAGTTCAAAATAACAAAGCAGAGAAGTTGGTGTTTTGAGATTAGCATGACATTTGCTTTTCATCTTCTAGTAACTCCCCGCAAAGGACCCTTGGGTGTCTTCCTTTGCCAAGCATTAGGAAGAAGGGTCACAACCAGCAGCAAAGGGGGTGCTGTCCACAGAAATTTGGTGTATCCTCTTCCAGTATAAGATAAAAAAATACTTCATTACCATGTTCTTTTCACTCCAGTCACTGCTTCTTTCACTGCTTCTGTTCATTTTGGTAGACATATGAGAATTGCTTCATTAGAGGAGCATAGCCTTCATTGTGGTCTGACCCCGTTCAGTCACAAGATATCTGTTAAATGTGCCTACAAACCTTTCACGGTCTGTGGATTCATGTAGTGCAGTAAGTTAACGGTTTAAAACTCAGTGCTCATAAGCTATCTTCTCAACCCTGAAGAATATTGTCACAGGATACTGAGTTGGAATATTTGTAGCAGGGTCATAGTAAGTGTCCTATATTTTAATGGAAAATAGAAAGATTTTCATGCTTGCTGCCTTTTTTTTTTTTCTGTTCATTGGACAAAAACAGATGTATGCTTATAGGTCAGGGCATAATTAAATCAAGTTTCCTCATTTTCTTCAATATTAGATCATGATGAGAAACTATTCTGGGGGCACCTGGGTGGCTCAGTCAGTTAATTGTCAGCCTTCGGCTCAGGTCATGATCTCAGGGTCCTGGGATTGAGTCCCATGTTATGCTCCCTGCTCAGTGGGAAGTCTGCTTCTCTCTCTCCCACTGACCCTCGCCCCTGCTCATGCTCTCTCTTTCTCCCAAATAAATAAAATCTTTAAAAAAAAAGAAAAGAAAATATTCTGCTATCCGTTCACTTTACAAACAGTGGAGTTCTAGCAGTCTCCTTTAAAGTCCACAGCAGCATATATAAATGATGCCTTTTGATCCTGATCCCAACACACCTACCTCATGAAACATCTTTTTAAGATGAACATGTTAATTTATTTATTTATATTTTTTATATTTTATTTTTAAATTGAGTTTTTAATTCCAGTTAGTTAACATACAACATTATATTAGTTTCAGGTATACAATATAGTGATTCAACAATTCCATATATCACCCAGTGCTCATGATGACAAGTGCCACTTTAATCCCAGCCCTATTTCACTCATTCCCCCCTCCCACCTCCCCTCCAGTACCCATTAGTGCTCTGTTATTGAGAGTGTTTCTTGGTTTCTCTCTCTTTCTTTATGTGTTCATTTACTTTGTTTCTTATATCCCACATGTGAATAAAATCCTGAGGTATTTGTCTTTCTCTCACTTATTTCTCTTAACATAATACTCTCTAGCGCCATTCATGTTGTTGCAAATGGCAAGATTTCACTTTTTTTTTTATCATTGAATAATATCCCACTGTGTGTAGGGGTGTATGTGTGTATGGGGGCATGTGTGTGTGTGTGTGTGTGTGTGTCTGTGTCTGTGTCTGTGTCTGAACACACACCCCATCTTCCTTACCCATTCATCACTTGATGGACGCTTGGGCTGTTTCCATAATTTGATGGTTGTAGATAATGCTGCTATAAACATTGGGATGCAGCTATCCTTTTGAATTAGTATTTCTATAATTTTGGGGTAAATACCCAGTAGTGCAATTGCTGGGTCATAAGGTTGGTCTATTTTTAGCTTTTTGGAGGAGTGCCCATACTGTTTTCCATAGTAGCTGTTTTCCATAATTTGCTTCCCCACCAACAATGCACAGCGTTGCTTTATCTCTGCAGCCTCACCAACACCAGTTATTTCTTGGTATTGATTTTAGCCATTCTGACAGGTGTGAGATGATGTCTCATAGTTTTTATTTGCATTTCACTGATGATCAGTGATGTTGAGCATCTTTTTATGTGTCTGATGGACATCTGTATGCCTTCTCTGGGGAAATGTCTGTTCATGTCTTCTGCCCATTTTTAAATTGGATTATTCATTGTTGAGGTGTTGAGTTTTATCAACTCTTTATATATTTTGGATACTAACCCTTTATCAGATATGTCATTTGCATATACCTTCTATCATTCTGTAGGTTACCATTTAGTTTTATTGATTGTTTCCTTTATTGTGAAGAAGCTTTTCATTTTGATATGGTCCCAACAATTTATTTTTTCCTTTGTTTCCTGTGGCTCTGGAGACATATGTAGAAAAATGTTGCTACAGCCCCTCATGAATCATTTTTAACTATTTGTTAATGCTTTTTAAAATGTCCTCTTTTGATAACATGCCTTTTTAATATTGGCATAATAGTATGTTGATTAGTTTTTCTTCATATATTTTCCATATAAGCTGAGAAATGATTCAGCGATCTTAGCCAAATGTGAAGCAAAATGTTTGCTAGCAACTATAGAAGCTTGTACACATTTTGTGGTATGACATTACTAGTATATTATTATCACTGCTTTAACTTCTAAACTGCAGAACTGACTCTGTTTCCTGGAATCACTAGATTCCAGAGGTTTATGGATCATGCTTCAAGAAACAGTGCTACCTTGATGGGGAACCAATAAAGCTATTTTAAGAATTATGTTAAAAACATTAAAGGAAAGGGCGCCTGGGTGGCTCAGTGGGTTAAAGCCTCTGCCTTTGGCTCAGGACATGATCCAGAGTCCTGGGATCAAGCCCCACATTGGGCTCTCTGCTCAGCAGGGAGCCTGGTTCCTCTTCTCTCTCTCTCTGCCTGCCTCTCTGCCTACTTGTGATCTCTACCTGTCAAATAAATAAATAAAATCTTTAAAAGAAAAAAAAAAAAGGAAGTGACATCAAGAGCAACTCAAATCCTGTGACCAAGTGGCAACCCTCATCCCCAAAAGGAATCAAGCGATTGAGAATCAAGTGCACTCAGGTCAGTGACACTAGCCTTTCCTTGCTAGGGGTCCTCTCAGAGCCTTTGTTTATTCTACTGTTACAAGTCACCCGCATTGAACCTCTGGGGCAGGGATTTGCATGTTTGACAGTGCAACAGCCTAAAGGTCTGTGCTCTCCCAAAATGCATATGTTGAAACCCAGTCCTCAGTAACGATGGTGTTTGTAGATGCAGTCTTTGAGAAGTGATTAGATCATGAAGGGGCACAGTGCCCTTATAAAACGAGTTTCTAAAAAGCTTCCTGCCTCCTTTTTGCCACATGAGGACAGGGCATGAAGATGGTGTAGAAAAAGGAAACGGACTCTCACCAATATCAAATCTGCTGGAGCCTTGAGTTTAGACTTCTCAGCCTCCAGAACTATTGGAAATAAATTTTCATTGTTGATAAACCATGAAGTCTGTGGTATTTTGTTTGCCTGGACTAAGATATAGAGTGAACAGTTTGAGTGGAGTAGATTATTACTTTTATACGCCACACAAGTTTCTGCCTATGCTTCTCTCTGTGTCCCATTTCCTAGCACAGAGTGTAATGCTCGCCACATTAATACAGTACTGACTCTATAGGCTACTTGTTTCTCAGCGTGCTTTCACACTTATTATTTCATTTGGATGTGGCTAATGTGTCTTAATGTCCAAGCAAAGAACATTTCCCCCTCAGTTGGAAAGAGGTTTTTGAAACTACTATTCAGTCATAAAACCTCCTCCCCTTTGAAAAGAAGCATTTATATAGTTGATAGTCTCTGCAATAGTAGGGGGAAAAATGAGAGCTTTCTACCATTTTACCTGTTTCTGAAACTTAGTTTTTGCCAAAAGAAAAGATGTGAAAATTTGTAAAAATTTATTGGGATGAAAACAAAGTTTAGGTCATTAAGAAAGGAAGACATAGAACTCTCCAAACAGAGGTGCAGCTCAGAAATCTTTACTCATCCACGTATTCAGATTTGCTGCCATGGCAGCATATTCCTCAGCACTGTGGAAGCGTTGAAGTATTGTACTGTACTGAAAACACAAATTCCTCTAGTTCAGGCATGTAGCTTAAGAGTCTTACGTCATTGCTGCTGCAAGCAGCTAAATCTTTAATTATATTGATGATCTCTTCAAGACTTGGACTTTAAGAATGTGGAGTCATTCTCAAGGACACCTATATTTATGCTCCAAATACCCAGTTTCTGGAAGTGGGCTAGGTTTTCTTTTTCTCTATGGGTATTATAATGATGGATAAGAGCTGCCTCGTTTTTCCCTTCCTTCCTCCCTTTCCTTCCTTCTTTCTTTATTTTTTCCTTTATTTCTCCCATCTTCACCCTCTCCTTCCTTTATTGTTTCCAAAGTTGTTTAGCACCTGCCATGCAACAAGTTCAATGCTCCCCTGCACAGATGATGAGATAAATATATCACTTTCCCTCTCCTAAAGATGCTTATAAACTAATGAAGAGACAGATACTTCATCCGTGTGTTATCAACTCAGGAAGAGTCTTTTCTTGCCAGTCTCTTCCTTCACGTGTCATTAATATATTCCTGCTTCTTTAAAGGAGGTTTGAACAGCTGTGAAACTCCATCCCATCTCACATCCTCCGGGCAAAAAGCAATGAGTTCTAATTGGCATATGATACAGCTAGTGAACATAAAATATAATTAAGGTATTCCACATCTTAATTTGAGCCCCAAATTGGGGTGTGGTTTCTCTATATTCATGCAAACTTGAGTTTCGGTGCTTCCTATTCCATAAATAATGTGACTTCAATCACCTGAATCCCTTCCCCAAGCACATAAAATATAACATGGTTCAAAAATGTATGGTTGAAATATCAGGAATAGTAAAAAAAATGCCCACATGCCAGGTAATCTGGGAAGCAGGGCATAATCCCAGTAGGCACAGGTGAGGTTCTTCTTGTTGGTTAATCCTGGGTGGGTGTGTGTGAGAGAGATCGGGATTAGTATGAAGTACCTAAGTACTTTAATTTTAAGTACCTAAGAGCTTTAATTTTAAGATGCTCAGGAGAACAGAATAAAGTCTGCAAGCCCATGAGGGCAGAGCTGGAAACCTAGAAGGTCTATACCTTAGTAAAATACAGGACTGAGTACTCATTTCAGCAGTACATATACTAAAACTGGAATGATACGGAGAAGATTAGCATGGCCCCGGCGCAAGGATGATAGGCAAATTCGTGAAGTGTTCCATTAAAAAAAACAAAAAAACAAGATTGAATGAACTGTGACCAGTGACGCAGGAAGTCAACAGGAAGTTTATCTATCTCTGCCCAAATTCCTGGAGAGTTGTACTTTGGGTCTTCCATGCACAATTGTGGGGTTTAAATTTCTACTACTTCAAAGTCCTCAAGGTTTAGGAGTCCCCAAACTGAGAAATTAACATCATTGTGCTCCTGTACCAATGATAATTCTGGGGTTCTTCTTACACGTGGAGACAACACCACTCCACAGCATATGTGTCCATGACTCCCATAGATGAAGTATCTCTCACACTGAGCTCTTTCACAAGAAAATAATGCAGAGTGTGGGAGGAATGAAAGACACAAACAGGTCACATTAGAAGATAATCTTAAAAACATAAAATTTAAAAAAAAAGAAGATAATCTTTTCATATGATAGCACATTTTAAAAGACAATATAAACTAATTGTGTTCAAATAAAGTTATAAAAATAATCAATTATAAAAATACACAATAAACAACCAAAAAAGATTAAAGCAAATGAAATATGACTTTTAAAATTAAGCAATAAACTTGTGAAACATATTAGAAACAGCTGAAGTAAAAAAAATACTGAACCAGAACATAGGTCTGAAGAAATGAAGACAAGATGTAAGTGAGAAAGGTAAAGAAATTAAAACCCTGAAAGGAAGATTCAGTGTCATGAGGGAATTAATGAGAAGATCTAATATATGTCCACTGAGTTTAAGATGATAAAGAAAAAGAATGATGAAGAGTCAAATAGTAAAATAAAGATGGGTGAGAATTTTACAAATGGTGAAAAACATATCTTTAGGTCCAACAACAAAATGTTTCAAGTAAAATAAATAAAGAAAAAAACTACTGGCAAGATTTGTCATGGCAACAGTAGAGGCCAGGGTACAACCGAATAATATTTTCTTGTTGCCGAGAAAAAATAACTGTCAACCAAGAATTATAAACTGAACTATCAATCAGAGGTGGAAGTATAGTAAGGACAATTTTAGACACACAAGAAGACACAGAGGCACTACCACCCACATATTCTCACTAAAGCAGTTATTCAAGGATTTACCTCAGAAGAAAATCGAACCCAGAAGGAAGAAGAGGATTTCCAAAAGCAATAGTGGGCAAAACAATTGGCAAACATAGGATAAACCTAAACACATGTTAATAATATGAAAAATGAAAATAATTATGAAGAATGTATTCATAAAAATCAAGTTGGACTAAAATTTTGAGAAAAGTGACATATAAGAAAGGAGTGGGTAATCATAGTTACCATTCTAAACTTTACCAGTTTCTAAACCGGTAACATTTGGAAATGTGGTAAAATTTTTTATACACTTGTACTTTGTTCAGACGGGCATGCATTTTTTTAAATAAATGGAGAGGCCA
Source organism: Mustela nigripes (assembly GCF_022355385.1). Lineage (NCBI taxonomy): Eukaryota > Metazoa > Chordata > Mammalia > Carnivora > Mustelidae > Mustela > Mustela nigripes. Next base: position 95,385,779 of record NC_081568.1, read on the forward strand.
TAAAACCATAAAGATTAAATGTATAATTTCCTAACTGAAAGGAAAAAAAGAATTATGGAAACTAGTCATTCCAATGCTTGTTTTGGAAGAAGAAAAAAAAAGAAAAATATGTGAGAGAGAAGTCATAAAGTGATAAATACGAAAACTGTCAGCAATAGACTAACTTTAAATGAGCTATCTCATCAGTTGAAAGACAAGGATCACTAGTTTGGATTTAAAAAACAAAACCCAGCTATTTGATCTTTACGAAAGTTCCTCATTGTCTTATTCTGGGTATCTTAGTCTGTTTGGGCTGCCATAGCAAAATATCAAGCTGGGTGGCTTAAACAACAGATATTTATTTGCTCACAATTCTGGAAGCTAGAAGACCAAGATTAAGAAGCTGCTAGGGTCAGTTTTTGGTGAGACCTCCTATCCTGGTTCGTAGGTGTTTGCCTTCTTACTATGTCTTCACTTGGCTTTTCCTCAGAGCGTGCACAAATAGAGAAAAAGAGGAAGGCATAGAAACAGAGACAGAGACAGAGCTCTCTGTTGTCTCTTCTTATGAAAACACTAATCCTACCAGATTACTGACCCACTCTTGTGACCTCACTCAACTCTAGTTACTTCCCGAGAGGCCCTGTCTCCAAATACATCTATACTGGGGGTTGGGGCTTCAACATATGAATTTAGGGGCACGGAGCATAAATTCATTTTTATGCTCTTTCAGAAAGCAAAACATGAGGCAAAACTCCAGTGCCAACCCTTTATTTGGTGAGTGCTAACACATAACAGGAAAACGAGAGGGGAAAAAAGGACATAAAAAACTGTTTAAAGGGCGCCTGGGTGGCTCAGTGGGTTAAGCCGCTGCCTTCGGCTCAGGTCATGATCTCAGGGTCCTGGGATCGAGTCCCGCATCGGGCTCTCTGCTCAGCAGGGAGCCTGCTTCCCTCTCTCTCTCTCTCTCTCTCTCTGGCTGCCTCTCCATCTACTTGTGATTTCTCTCTGTCAAATTAATAAATAAAAAAAATCTTTAAAAAAAAAAAACTGTTTAAAAACAACAACAACAACAAAGTTGGAGAACCCATGATACCTGATGTTGAAATTTGCTATAAAGTTATAGTAATCAAGGCAACGAGGTGTTGGTGAAAGAAAAGAGAAACAGATGAGTAATACAGAGTAAAGACACACACAAATACAGCCAGCTGATCTTTGACCCAGGAGAGAAGGCAATCCGGTGGAGAAAGGGTAGTCTTCTCAGCAGTGATGCTGGATGGCAACAACTGGATGTCCATTTGCACGAGAAGGGACCTAGATACAGATCTTAAACCTTCCCCAAAATTTAACTCTAAATGGGTCATGTAGCTCAATGTAACATGAAAAACTATAAAGACTGTAGAAGACATTATGAGAGAACAATCTGTGAACTTAGGATTGGAGATGAGCTTTTAGCTACAAGGCTAGAAACAAGACCCAGGAAAGAAACAAAAACTGATTAAGTAGAACTTTACTGTTATTTAAAAGCTGCTATGTGAAAGACACTGTTGAAAAATGCAAAGACACGTCATAGACTAGAAGAAGTATTTGCAAGACACATACCTGGTGAAGGATTTATATTGCTCTGTGTTCTCCAGAAAAATAGAACCAAGAGGATATGTGTGTGTATATATGTTTATATATGCTATTAGTATATATAGGATATTTATTTTTATTCTATTATGTATAATATTAAATCTTTTAATAGTGATATATATTAGGAACAATGTAAAATAGAACCAGTTATAAAATAGAATCAATAGGAAGCGTGCATGTATATATATACACACACACACATTATAAGGACTTGACTCATAGGATGATAAAGCCTGAGAAGTTGAGAGAAGTCCCAGGATCTTCAGTCAGCAAGTTGGAGACCCACGATTGCTGATGATTTGTTTCCAGTCTGAGTCTGAATGCTGGAAGATCAGGAAAGTCAGTGGTGTAAGTTCCAGTCCAAGTTTGAATCTGAAGGTGGAAGACTGATGTCCTTCCTGGAAGACAGGTTGAGAGTCTTCCTCTCCTGGTGGGATGGCCTTTTGTTTTAGCAAGCTTTCACCTGAAAGGATGCAGCCCACCCACATTAGCATGAGCAATCTGCTTTACTGGATCTCCCAGCTCAAATGGTAACCTCATGCAAAAACAGTCTCACAGATGCATTCAAATATATGTTTGGCCAAATATCTTGGCGTCCCATAGCTCAATCATAGTGACATAAAATTAACTATTACAGACTTGTGTCCAAAACATACAAGGAATTCTTAAAGCTCAACAATAAGAAAATAGATCGTCCATATTAAAAATCTAAATCTCCAATTAAAGATCTGAACAGACACCTCATTAAAGGAGATATACAGATACGCACATATAAAGAGACATGTTATTACCTGTCATTAAAGAATTGCAAATTAAAACAATAATAGATACTAATGCACACCTATAAGAATAACTAAAATAATACTTTTCTAAAAAACACCGGCAATACTAATTGCTAGAGAGGATACAGAACAGCAAGAACTCTCATTCATTGCTAGTAGAATTGCAAAATGGGCAGCCACTTTGGAAGACTGGCTGGCAGATTCTTGCAAAACTAAAAATAGTTTTACCGTACAATCCAGCTCTTGTGCTCCTCAGTATTTATCCAACAGATTTGAAACTTAAGTCCACACAAAACCTTCTCATGAATGTTTATAGTAACTTTATTCATAACCCCCAAGACTAGAAGTAACAAACACATCCTTTAAATGGTGAATAGATAACTGTGGTATATCCATATAATGGGATATTATTGAAACCATGAAAAGACCTGCAAAGAGCAGCCTTAAAAGCATACTGCCAAGTGAAGGAAGCCAGTGTGAAAAGTCTACATACTGTAGGATTCCAATTATATGCTGAAATAGGCAAAAGTAAACAGTAAATGATCAATGATGCTGCTTCTGGAACAGAAAAAGGTATTAGAAATCTCAATAAACTATGAATTTCAGTCAGCAATAGTGTCTTGGTATTGGCTCATTAATTGTAACAGATTTACTGTAGTAATGTAAGGTATTAACAAGAAGGGAAACTGGCATGGGATATATGGGAATTCTTTGCACTACATAATTTTTCCATAAACCTAAATCATTCTAACACAAAATGTGTATTTATTTATTTTTAAGGAGGGTGGCAAAAAAGTAATAGAAAGAAAAGCAATGCCGTGTGTTACTGCACTGGCCACCTCTTACCAGCAAAGTCAGAGAGATAACAAATTAAGTTGCCATATTCACTTAGAAGACGGGTTTCCTCTAGAACGGTGTAAGGGATAACTTGCACCTTTGAATAGTTAATGGGAAAGGAAAATAGGGAGAATTTATCAATTGATAAGGAATATATAACTATTCTGAATCTATATTTACATAATAACACAGCCTCCAGATAGGTAAAGTTAAAACTTAAGAATTATAAGAAAAGGGGCGCCTGGGTGGCTCAGTGGGTTAAGCCGCTGCCTTCGGCTCAGGTCATGATCTCAGGGTCCTGGGATCGAGTCCCACATCAGGCTCTCTGCTCAGAGGGAGCCTGCTTCCTCCTCTCTCTCTCTGCCTGCCTCTCTGCCTACTTGTGATCTCTGTTTGTCAAATAAATAAATAAAATCTTTAAAAAAAAAAAGAATTATAAGAAAAAAACTTACAAATCTCCATTATATTTTAATTAAAATATATCTCACTAAAGAACTGATCTCATGTTGAAATAGAATTCTGTATCTCAACCACAAAATAAATCTCTATCCAATAAAAACTTAACAGATATCTGCAGCAGTAATTAAGGAATAAATATTTTATGCTTGCATAGAGGATTTATTAAAATTTTCTTATGTGTTAGGACATAAAACAATTGTTCAGAAATATTGAAAAGTTGATATTATATAGCATACCTTTTCTAACTGCAATACTATGGGCTTAGTTCAAGTTTCCTAGCAGCACAGCTTAAGACCAGAATTGGTTAGAGATAGTTTATTTTTCTTTAGTCCATGAGTACTAGCAAGGGGGTGAGGAAGGAGAGTGGATAGTTAGAGATTAATCCCAAAGAGCAACTCTGGTAAGTGATGTAAGCATGTCTGAAAATTATTCCATCTAAAAGGAGAGGGCCCTGAGGTGTATAGGTACAAACTCTTATTAATCATTAACTTGTGGTTGTTGCTGGTAATTCCCCAGCACTTTCAACCTGCCTGTATGTGGACAGAACAGTCTTCTGTGATTTCAGAATGGCTCTCTGGTTCAAAGCAGCTAATGGCATTCAAAATTTACTTGGAGCACAATGGAATAATAGTGTCTAAGGAAGGGACACCTGGGTGGCTTTGTTGGTTAAAACCATCTGATGTCGGCTCAGGTTATGATCCTAGGGCCCTGGGATCGAGCTGGCTGAGGGCTCCCTGCTCAGTGGGGAGTCTACTTCTCCCCCTGCCTGCCACTCCCCCCAACTTGTGCTCTCTTTCACACACACTTTCTCTCTCTCAAATAAATAAAATCTTTAAAAAACCTTTTTTTGTTGTTGTTGTTTAAAAACAATCTGCAGCCCCAGCATACCCCTAACTGACAATAGCTGAAGTGAATGTCTATCCCAACGAAAAAGGTAAGATGACACAAATTTCAATGATGGAAATAAAAGAAAGACTGGAAGTCAAATATAAGAGAGACTAAAAAATTCATAGGTAGTCACCCTTAATTCTGTATAATGGAGCAATGAGCATCACACTCACCTTCCCACTGTAAATACCTATCAAACAAAATATATAAAGAAGCTCTTCTCTTGGGCAACAGGCAGCACAGAGCTCTGACTCTCAGGTGAAGGGCTGAATATGAGGGGACAAGGTGAGCTTCACATTTGCCCAGTTCTCTGCCTGGGGACCCTTTCCAAAGTGTGGTATCAGGAAGCAGGGACCTATCAGACAGCAATGCTAGGTAGGCTTGCAAAAATTCAGATGTTGGAATTTGGGCATAGAGAGGCAGTTGGGATTTGTGTAAACATGGCCCCAGGAGGAGAGAGTTGTGCAGAGAAAGAACCGCAGAAATCTTCAGAAGCGTTAACTGGACTGTTTCACAAGCATTCAGCTGTGCATGCACAAAGCAAAACTCTGGGATGACAGTCAACAAGACAGGCTTCCAAGAGTGACACAGTACTGGGCAAGGAGAAGTGGAGAGACCTCAAGAACAACTCAGCCACTCAAATGAAAGAAACTCCAGAAATACCATGCCTGAGGAGCAGAGCTACTCTGCCTCCATAGTGAGGGTCATTCTAGACTCATCCTTAACATCTAAAATCAAGCTTCTACAGGATAAAGCTCATGTAGTATAATATTCTACCCTCCTTAATGAAGACAATATAAGCCAAACTCTCAACAGTTTAGTATCCGTAAAGTTGTGCATACAATAAAAATTACTAGACATGTAAAGAAGCGGGAAAGCATGACCCAAAGTAGGAAAGGAAACAGTCAGTGAAAACAGTTGAAGATGAGACAGATGTTGGAATTAACACAGAAAGATGTTAAAACAGTGAAAAAAGAAGTCTATTCAAAGGCTTAAAAGAAAGGCTGGCCAGAATGAGAACATGGGTGGGCATGCTCAGCAGGAAAACAGAAACTACATAAAAAGAGCCACACACGAATTCTAAAACTAAAATAATACAATATTAAAAAAAAATTTTTTTAAGCCCCTACATGGGCTTAAAAGTAGATTGGGTTTTTAGAGTACAGATCCTGTATCTCTTTGGTTAGGTTTATTCCTAGGTATTAATGGGTTTTGGTGCAATTAAAAATTAGGATCGGTTCCTTAATTTCTCTTTATTCTGTTTCATTGTTAGTGTATAGAAATGCAACTGATTTCTGTGCGATGATTTTGTATCCTGCCATGTTGCTGAATTCCTCTGAGTTCTAGCAATTTGGGGGTTTCCACATAAAATATCATGTCATCTGTGAAGAGTGAGAGTTTGACTTCTTCTTTTCCAATCTGAATGCCTTTTATTTCTTTCTGTTGTCTATTGCTGAGGCTAGGACTTCTAATACTGTGTTGAACAAGAGTGGTGAGAGTGGACATCTCTGTCATGTTCCTGACCTTGTGGGAAAAGCTCTGTTTTCCCCATTGAGAATGATACTCACTTTGGGCTTTTCATATATGGCTTTTATGATATTGAGGTTTGTTTCCTCAATCCCTACACTGTGGAGCGTTTTAATCAAGAAAGGAGGCTGTATTTTATCAAATGCTTTTTCTGCATCAATTGAGAGGATCATATGATTGTTGTCCTTTCTTTTGTTAATGTAGTATATCACATTGGTTGATTGACTTGCAGATAATGAACCACCCTTGTAGCCCAGGAATAAATCCTACCAGGTCATGGTAAATAATCCTTTTAATGTACTATTGGATCCTATTAACTAGTATCTTGGTGAGAGTTCTTGCATCCATGTTCATCAGGGATATTGGTCTGTAATACTTTTTGGTGGGGTCTTTGTCTGGTTTGAGGATCAAGAGAATGCAGTATGGAGTTCCCTCAAGAAGCTAAAAATAGAGCTATCTTATGACCCAGGAGTTACACTACTGGATATTTACCCCAAAGATAAAAATGTAGTGATCTGAAAGGGCACCTGCATCCCAATATTTATAGCAGGAATATGCACTGTAGCCAGACTATGGAAAGAGCCAATATGTCCATCAACAGATGAATGGATGAAGAAGATGGTGTGTGTGTATACACACACACACACACACACACACACACACACACAATGTAATATTATTCAGCCATCAGAAAAGATAAAATCTTACCATTTACATCAACATACATGGAACTAGAGGGTATTATGCCGAGTGAAATAAGTCAATCAGGGAAAGAAGATTATACAGTTTCACTCATCTGAGGTATATAAGAAACCTCTCAGAGGATCATAGCGGAAAGGAGGGAAAACAGAATGGGAAGAAATCAGAGAGTGAGATAAATCATGAGAGACTCTTAACTAGGGTAAAGAAACTGAGAGTTACTAGAGGGGAGGTGGGTGGGGGCATGGGTAACTGGGTGACAGGCATTAAGGAGGGCACGTGATATGATGAGCACTGGGTGTTATATGCAACTGATGAATTACTGAACTCTACCTCTGGAACTAATGATGTTCTATATGTTACCTAACTGAGCTTAAATAAAAATAAATAGATGAGGAACTGCAGAAGAATATTAGTGAATCTGAAAATAGGTCAATAGAAACTATCCAAATTTAGACACATAGAGAAAAAAAAAGTGAAAATAACAAATATGGTCTTAGTGTCCTATGGTACAGGAAGTAAACATATGTATCAAGGAAAGGAGAGAGAGATTGGGGCAGGAAAAAAAAAAAGAAGAAGAAATAATGACTAAAAATTTTCCAAATTTGGTGATAATCATAACCTGCATTTTTTTAAGTTTTTTTTTTAAATATTTTATTTATTTATTTGACAGAGAGATCACAAGTAGGCAGAGAGGCAGGCAGAGAGAGAAGAAGATAAGCAGGCTCCCTGCTGAGCAGAGAGCCCGATGCGGGGCGCGATCCCAGGACCCTGGGATCATGACCTGAGCTGAAGGCAGAGGTTTTAACCCACTGAGCCACCCAGGTGCCCCATAACCTGCATTTTTAAAAGATTTTAAAAACTCAGAGACTTCTGGGTGGCTTAGTCAGTTAAGCATCTGCCATTGGCTCAGGTCATGATTCCAAGGTTTTGGAATCAAGCCCTGCATGGGGCTCCCTGCTCAGTGCTTCTCTCTCTGCCACTCCACCCGCTCTCCCTCTCGCAAATAAATAAATAAAATTGTAAAACGAACTAACAACAACAAAACAAAAACTTTTAAAAAAAGGTTAGAAATTGCCAGCAGAATGAACACAAAGACAACCACACCTAGGCACATCATGATCAAATGGCTAAAAATAAATAGAAAAATCTTAAAGGCAGCCAGAGAAAAGCATTTAGGGATAAATGCTCTTTAAAAACCTACTAGTATCTTATTAGAAACAATGTAGCCGGAAGGTGACAGAAGGACATTTTAAAGTGCTAAAATGGGGAAAAAACCCAAAGTGCTTTACCTTGCAGCTTTCTCCCTCTCTTAAAACACAGCTCCAGCATTTTCACTGGTGGTTTTCTCTATGATATCTTCAAACATTCAAAATATTTTTCCAACTTTTCTAGTTCTTTCAAATTACCAAGTGTACCCCACCCCTGTCAAGCCCATCCCCATCCTTGAATAAAATAAACCTTCTTTCACACACACGTGCTCAAATAGCAAATCCAAAAACTGAAGACTCTTAAGGTCAATTTAGACTCTGAATTTAGTAGAACTTGAGTATTATTATAATTGTGATAATAAGGAAAAATGAAATAATGTCCCAGGTATCCATCTATCCAGGAGCAACTGACAAGCATGAGCAAGTAACAGCCTAAGTAGAAAGTACTTCCTGGTGATGACTAATAAATAGATGGGAAGCACCCTCAACTCTTAGGAAGGTATATAAAGTAGTCCCTGGAAGTACCTTTTGTCCCTAAAATACTAAGAGTCCTGAAAGCCAGGTGAAACGCTGAAGGACCATAAGTGGAAAATAAGAGACCCATGAAGTTCTACCAGATGTACATTGCTTCCAGTTCCAAAACCTCCCTTCCAGCCTGTACTAGCTGGGTGTAGTCACGTGACTGAACTCTAGCCACATGACTGTGAACCAAAATGATATGTAAAGAGTTTGAAACCTGCCCTTAAACAAAAGAATAGGACCTTTCTTTGATGAAGGCAGTAAAGTGGAGTAGCTGTTTTAAAGGACACAGTGGAAGCTAGAGGTTGAGATTGGCAGAGGAAAACATCAGGAGTACGGTCCCTGACAACCATCACAGCTACAGAGACTATTCTAGGAAAGGGAAATTCACTCTATCCTATGTAAGCCATTGGTATCTTGGGGGCTTTGTTCCAGAAGCTAAGCTGGTTAGCTAACTCATATACCATCCAAATGGCCCACACTTCTCTACTATGACCACACATGCACTGGTGAAAGAAATAGATAAGGGTGAGTATAAAACAAAAACAGAGATAAGGAACAAGACACCATTACAAAGTATCTTTTAGAGTCAGTACCCATTAGACTTTTTTTTTTTTTAGAAAAGGTGGGAGCGGGGCAAAGGAAGAGAGAGAATCTTAAGCAACCTCCATGCCCAGTTAGAGTCTGGTGTGAGACTCCTCACAGCCCTCAAATCATGACCTGAGCTGAAATCAAGAGTTGGACGCTTAACCAACTGAACCACCCAGGCTCCCCTAGACCTATTTCTTACTGAATGTCACTTCACACTAACGCTGTCAGCGTCTTAACCCTGTGGCCTGCCTCTGTTCAGTGCTTATTTTCATTGTTAGTATAATTACTTCCGGTTTAATGGCTAAGAACACTGGAAACCTTTTAAGTGTTTTTTCTTTTTTTTTTTGTACTTTTTTTTTTCAGTCTATGGTAAAATGAAGGGACTAGAATCTCTTTTTTCCCAAGAAACTGGGTATTATGACTTTGTTTTGGATCAGTATAATGGTATTTTTTTTCCTCTTTTTTACCCTTCAGCCATTTTTTACTATTAATCAGAAAAATCATTGCAGTGAATTTTTTCCCCCTTGGCGGGGGTGGGGGGGGAGACAAGGAATCCTTTCTGCAGCACATTATCTGTAATTTTCTGTGTGATCCTGAGTCTGAATAAGGGTTTCTGCAACCACAGTATGTAAAGCCTCTAGTCTGTCATTGGCTCTTGTCTCTCATTTTTCACTTTATCCAGATTGCCCAAAAGATAATGATATTTTTTTGTTTTTTTGTTTTCTGTGGCCCCGGGTTATTTCTGTTAGTTGGCTGATGAGTGGAGGATATAAAAAATACTCTCCAATTAAAATCTGGCTGAAGTCCCCAATAGGCAAAAGAATCAAAAGGTCAGCCTCAATGTGAAGAGCATATTGTCACGAACGATGCTTTCTTTCTAGTCTCATGCACTCTCCTCCAGTGTTAGTCACCCAGAAATTGTCCAAATCTCAGGAGAATTGAAATACTTATAAAATTCATCTCACTTGAGGTAACATGTCCACCAAATGTATGAAGTTTTCCAGCCTAGAACATTCCTACAAAATGATCCTTCCCTGTAAACTATTTTTAAGCCAAGAACTATATTATTCTTGTAAAAATTTTTAAAAGAAACTCTCAGAAAATTGCAAAAATACTCATGCTTAAAAGCTACTGCTTTTAATGTCCATGAGTCCTTTTTTAATCTTTGCTGAAGGACATCTAAACATCCTCAATTAAAATACTGTTCCGTTACTCAAATGGCTTTATAATTGTAGAGAAACCACTTAAAAATGTACATGTATTTGCTTTTCCAGGGAAGAACACGAGCGTTTGAGAATATAAAATGCTAAGTTAAGGGACTTGTGGTGAAGGGAAGCTGCACGTGGGCTTCGTGTCTTACTAATAATTCTCATTTCATTCCCAGCCAGCACCACTGGATCTCGGATTAAAGAATCGAGGCCTTGTTCTGTCATAAGTACAGGCTTCAATGTTTAAGGATGCTCTCTTCTATTTTTCACATTATCTTTTGCTTCTTTTCATTCAATGATGCTACAGTTTATTGGAATTTAGTATAAAATCCCAACAGTGTTTCATCTTTTCCTGATGAAAGACTAGTTGTGAGAAAAATCACGTCCTCAGGTTGGAGCTGCGCTGTCAGTGCCTTTAGAACATTCATGTTTTCATTGCTGAAATGGAGACAAATGTTGTGGCAAAAAATACCCTTTTTCCTTCACTTGCTGGCAGAAAATTACAAAGGCAGCTTTGAATGGAGACAAAGCTTGGAAAAGGAAAAAGAACATTAATTCTTAGTCAAAAGTAACACTTCACAAGAAATAAACACACCCCCTTAAGGTTTAATTAATCATTTTTGTGGACTTTAATTATCATCTCTGTCCTAATGGAGAATGGGAAAGCACATGTGTTTATAGTCCTATACATTTTCTTTTATTGTCCACAAAATATTGAAAACACAACCAAGACCAGAAGGGCCCTCTTGTGAATTAGGAAGGACACATTTGCCACAGAGCTGTCCATGGAAAGAACATTAGAGTCTCTGAAATAACCCTAGTGTCTTTAAAATCAATCAAGTAATCAGTGGGAATTTACTACGTGCCTTGAGCCACGCTCATCTCTGTAGAGGAAAACACATAATCCTTTGTTCATGAAGGAAACGAGGAGGAAATATGGCACACATTAAAAATAAGAGAATAATGACAAGTCAAAGAGTCAAAGAATTGTGTACCCAGAGAGCATTGTTTTGACCCAACTTACTTTTCTTGAATTAGACTTTGGAGTGTTACCATCAGTCTGCTTTGAAGGTTTTCTAAGAACTTGAAAGACGTTCACTACAGTATTAGTTGTAAAGTGGTTGAAAACATCATTTGTCTTAAACAAATAAGCTGCCAATTATTGAAATAACAAACAAGGAGATGTTGTAAGATTCAGATGAAAATGCCACAGGAGTGAGAGCAAATCAAGGATACTCAGAAGAGTATCTTCTTGGAGGAGGGGGGACTTGAGCTGTCCCTTGAGAAATTAGGGAAGTTGTGAATATCAAAATGGCACCTGAGAAGTCAGGACTGGAAATGTGGTCATTCATGCATTAATTCCACAAAGATGTATTAACACAGGTGTCCCATACACCAAGCACTGAAATGATCACTACAAAAAACAAACAAACAAACAAACAAACAACAAAAAAGACCCAAAACAGGCAGAGTTTCTATTCTCAGGGAGCTTACATTCTAGTAGAGAAAGAGCAAGATAAGACCATGAAATCGATAATTGGCCAAATAAATTGTCTATTTCTGCTTCTCCTGCATTTCCTGATGATAACATCAGGTAGAGCCAGGTACATTTATAGCTCAGAAAAGCTATAATTATTAGGGCAGGAAGAGAAAAAATAAACAGTAAAATTTGTTATTTTCTTTTTCATTCCTTGCATGTCAGGAAAATCAGAAGAAAGGCCGTGAGGGCAGGAGAGGATATAGGAGCTCATGACACATATAACACACATACACACACACACACACACACACACACACAGAGTCAGAGAGAAGGAAAACAAAACAATATAGATGAGGTGTATCTGCTGAAAAGACAAGTTGAGATCATAAGGTTGTACCTTGGACGAGGTCAGTCAGGGAATCAGTGGGTCGGGTAGAGGTGGGGGAGTCAAGTAGACAGGAAACTGTTAAGAAAAAGAGAATGCCAGTAACTAGTAGTGGTCAGAAACAGGGACCACATGGAAGGTGATCCGGTTGTCCATACACTTTTGGCCTTTGGGCTGGGAACACATGTTGGTTCTGCAGGGGAGGTGGCTATTCTTGGCATGGTGACCAAAGGGCATTCCATGGGCTGCTTCTAGTGTGTGTCCTGCCATGATCATTCAACTGAAGGATGTCTGCCTCTCGTTTGAGAATTTACAGAGCCTCTGTGAACTGCTCAGTATGCTTTTAATTTCCTGCCACATTCAAAAGGTGTGAGCTCTGTAACCCTGGGAGAGGTGTGGTGATACAGAAGGGAAGATCCCATCTCTGCTTCTTGGGTTAACTGAATAGTAGAAAAACCCATCCTTGTCACATACATGTGCATCTGCACCCACATGTGTGAACAGACGTGTATGCATGTACATAGGACTATAAAAGGGGCTGGTCAATTCAGATAAAGTTTAACCATGAGAATTTAAAAAATTTAATCCATAAATCCTGGAAATGTAGACAGGATAGAGAATGCTGATCCCAGTGTTTCCCAGACTTACCTGGGAAACTTACTCTTCTGGGGCAGTTGTTAAAAATGCCATTTCCAAGGTACCTGTCCTGCAGATGCTGAGGATTTGTCCCAGACTTGACAATCTGGGTTTTTTAGCAAGTCCTCTATGGTTCTTGTATTAGGAAGGCTTGGGAAACACTGCTTCCTCCAGTGCGGCCATGATGTTGCCCATCCCTCCCCAACCCTGTCTAACATCAGCCATCAGCAGGAACTGTACCAGTTAACCTTGGAGGTCCTTCCCACAGAGCCTGCAATACAGCTCCAGGTTTCTGTGCAACAGTGTTTCAGGAAGTCACTACCAATCTCTCAGAGTCACCGTATGAGAGAGGACAGAACCAATTCATCATCCCAGTGTAATGCATGGGTGATAAACACTTGATGTGAAATCTCGTAAGCCATGCCTTGTGCTATGGGAAAAGACACTCTCTTGCTGTGGTGACTCTAGTTGTCAAGGTCTGGCAGCCCTCTGAAGCCTACTTTTGGACACCGATTCCCTGATGCAAATGTTGGTACTAATCAAGCCTAAGCTATGATGTAATTGAGGCTACAGAGAGTTTCGCATTATGCTTGACTACAGGCAGTAATAGGGAGCATGTTGATAAAAGGGGGTGGGGGGCTCCACCTAACTGCTGTGTGTAAACCACATTGTCTGGGAAAGGGGCTAATTAACTAGCTTGGGAGTCCTCTGATTCAAGTGGATAATTAGCTAGTACCCTTCTGCATTTAAGCTGCTGTGGTTTTTACTTCTCTTTCCAGCGTGTTTCCATACAAGAAGGCGCTGCTTTTCCAGCTAGTTAACAAACTGATACGGCTCAGCTTGAAGTCAAACAGTCCTACCTTGCAGTCCCTCCCATTCAACTGCTTTGCATCTGTGAGTCCTGGGCACATGTCTTAACCTTTCTCATCTCTGTTTCCTTTCTGCAAAGTGGGGATAAAGATACTACCCAACTCATTGGCCATCTGTTAGGAGAGAACCAGATAATGAATATAGAGCACCTCGCCTTGTGCCTGGCAGGTCATATTGTCTCTGTGGAAATTTCTATCATTATTCCCAGTCAGAAAATTCGTCCTTGCTGTCAAAAGCTGCCCAATGATCCAGTGATTATATGTGCATGCGTGTGTGTGTGTGTGTGTGTGTGTCTGTGTGTGTGTGTGTCCCTCCCCAGGCTTCTGTGTGCTTTTGTTCCTAATACCAGCTTTGTTACTTTTTTTGAGGGACTCCCTGGGACATCTGGAGTCTCTTCTTTGGGATTTTCAGAGATCTGGACGTGCTTGGGGTTTTCTATCTTCCTAAACCATCCTTAACCAGTGGTCCAGCCCCCGTGCCCCCATAGGAGAAAAACTTGGAGGTTTAAGACATATCATACTCTCAAGTGACCCCTTACAGGATGAACTTGAAGCAACCAGGAGACTTTGCCTAGAGTCACACTCCTGCTGGGCTCTTTCCCCTTCCCTACTCTGCTTCCTGCATTCCCTTACAAGTTTCTCTCGCATATCTTTCATAAATCACCTGCACACAAATCCTCAACTCAGGGTCTGCCTCTGGGGAATCCAAACTAAGACATTACATAAAGTGTTTTTAGGAACAAACTGTCCCTGCAAAGTAGGAAATCTTTATTAATTTAGTATGCCCCTCCACAGCTTATAAAGACTAAGGCTATGGGGGTAAGTTATAGGTTGTGTGTGTTCTATCAGACACCCGATAGGAGCCAGAGATGCAGTAGTAAAATAAGAATACGGGAATAGCTCTTTTTGTGGTTAATAAATGACTGCGTGCAACACAGGCAGAAGAAAATGGGAAGATGATAGGGGCCTTTTTGAAGTAGAAAAATAAATCTCTATCAAGTGCACCTTCAATTTGCTGATACAAAGCACACTTGAGAGCACTGTTTTCTTGGTAAATGGGGATTAAAAAAACTTGGCCTTTACCCAGGTAATGAAAAGAAATGCATATTTTTCTTAGGTGTGCCTAAAGAATTTTTTAAAACCCTTTGAAAAGCTGAGCTATATAAACATGAGAGGAAAGGCCAAAGAAATTTCGGCTTTGTAATTGTGAAGACTGCATGCAAAGGAGAACAAGGATATTTGCAAGCTGTCAGAAAAGACCTGGGTGTGTGTGGGTGTGATTGTAAATCTGAATGTTTACAGGGGATTATGGCCATGTTAAAGGACTTTATTTTTGATAGCAAAAGAGAAACAGGGAATTTCTTCAGTGTGAAGACATTTCACAAAAGACCACAGAAGATTGCAGAGGGAAAAGGCATGAACTACATCAGAATCATCCTTATTCCCACTACATGTGTTGATACATAGAAAGGTATATATACAATTGTTTGAATGAAGTTTCCAAATGTAACCACTCTCTTAGGCATAGCTGAAATTACTCCTGTTAACCCTTGCATTAGAAAATAAATTCTTCTGGATTAAAATACTTCTTTATATGTCCTAAAGACTTGGACACTGTCCAAATTTTAGCTAGCCTGTAAATTATTCTATGGGAATAAAACTTTCTGGATGGCCATTTCTGCTCCTAAAACCATGACAAGTTTGATTTGATTCTAGCCACCTTGTGAAATGAAGAAATCTTGACTATACAGCTGGCATCCTATGACCTTGAAGATTTATATTCTTCTGTAGATTTTGTCCCATACAAGTGTTCTTGGGGTTAGACAGACTAAAGAACAGATAAACTTGTTTTCTTATATAATTTTGTTTCCTAATGCTGTAAGATATAGAAATAATCTTGAAACTTGGAAGAGGGGGAAAAAACATGGAGGAGAAAAAAACAAATATCCACAAAACTTGTGGGTACAGATCTCTATTGGAGTTGCCAAACAAAACAAAACAGAACAACCCTAGAGAATTAGATTCTGGGTTTACACTTTGGGTTCTGTAGTTCAGAGGTCAGGAATAAGCAGTGGGGTCCTTATTCCTTGTAGAGTAAAAGTCCTTTTCCAGTCAGATCTGATTACTTTTATTTCATAGCAAGAAGATTCTCTGGAATAGCTAATGGAACAGTAACAGAATTGAACAGACTCCATTATCCTTTTTATAATATCTCTGTCTTATTCTCTTTAATCTTTTTTTTTTTTTTTGAGTGAGGGAATGAGAAACTCTTTAGAGTAAAAATAAATGCTTTTGCTTTATTGAACAGACAAAGAAACTGAGATCCAGAAAAGTGAAGTTGTTTATCTGAGTTACAACTCAAGACTCCTGGTTCTCAGACCTATCTCTTCCTCCCAACCAACACAACTACTTTCCAGGACTTTGATATCATGTCTCTCCCCCCCACCCCCGGTCAATATGTCACCAGTGGTTTTGATGCATATTTGATTTGTTTCCAGTTTGGGGCTATGAATACATCTGTGTAAGCCTTTATATGACATATGCTTTCATTTATCTTCTAACTACTTAGGGGTGGAATGATACATGTTTAACTTTTTAAGAAATGTTCATATATTCCCTTCCCAACTGGCTGCACATTTACGTTCCCAAGAGCACTGCATGAGAGCTCCCAACTTCTCCCATTTCTCACCAACACTTGGTCTGGTGTTTTAGGCATCTTAATAGGTGTGTCATAGTATCTCGTTGTGGTTTAAATTTGCATTTCTCTTATAACTAATGATGCTAAACACTTTTTTGTGTGCTTATCTGCCATGTATATATCTTCTCTGTAGTATCTGTTGAGATTTTTTGGTCAATTTTTACAAAACCAGACAACTTGTTCTCTTATTATTGAGTTTTGAAAATTCTTTATATAATCTAGATATGAATCCCTTATCAAATATATGATTTGAAAGATTTTTCTTCCAATCTCTTATTTTTATTTTCCTGAGAGTATCTATCAAAAAGCTCAAATTTGTACATTTCCTAAAGTTTTATTTATCAGTATGATGGGTCACACTTTTGGTGTCACAGCTAAGCAATCTTCGACCAACTGAAGGTCACGAGTATTTCCTCCTTGCTTTCTTCTATAAGAGGTCTTTTTTATTATTTAGTTTTACATTTAGCCTATGATTGATTCTGAGTTTTTTATATAAAACAAAATATTCAAATTTTATTCATAACATACGGATATGCAGTTTTCCCATCACCACTTGTTGAAAAGATATCCTTTCTCCATTGAATTACCTTTGTACCTTTGAGGAGAAGTATTTTTCGTGGGAGGCCACGATAAGGCTTGAGACGAGGACCAAACCAGGCCCTGACTTGTGCCTCCTTTCAAGGCAGAATAGCCGAACAAAAGGCTTAGGTCGAGTAGCATTAAGAAAGGGTCTGTGCTACGTGTTGTGCGCTCGCCTAAGTGACTTCCCACACGTTTGCTAGTCAGATAGAGACGATTTGGCGGGGGTCAGAGAGAGGTATAATTGCTGTCCTTGCACGGGCCATAGACGACACCACTGTAAGACTTTGCTGTGCTTACACAAACTATGTCTTGAGCGGCCTTGAAGTCAGTACATCTGGCGCTAGAAGGTCTGCTATTGGTGCTTGGGAAATAGATAATGGGAAAGCTTGAAGGGTTTTCTGTGCATGTTACAAACTCTTT
Organism: Mustela nigripes; assembly: GCF_022355385.1. Lineage (NCBI taxonomy): Eukaryota > Metazoa > Chordata > Mammalia > Carnivora > Mustelidae > Mustela > Mustela nigripes. The sequence goes on from NC_081568.1 coordinate 95,403,181, forward strand.
AGTAATCAGCTAGAAATAGATACTTTCTAATGATTGTTTCTCTTAGCTGTATAATGCCTCACAGCCTTGAATAAAATTGGCACTATTGGACATCCTCCTTGGTGCTCCTCCTGCCCCCATCTCGTTGTCTCTTAATTTCTTTTCACCATCCTCTTACCCTCTCGACCCTGGTCAGTTTGTCACTCCAGCCGCGACACTCAGTCAGACAGACTCTGGATTTTGGCTCAGGTCAGGATCTCAGAGTTCTGGGATCGAGCCCTGCTTCTGGCTCTGTGCTGGGTGTGGAGCCTACTTGGGATTCTCTCCCTCTCTCTGACCTCCCCCAACCCTGTGTACTCTCTCTATATATACATAAAAAAGCACACAGTTATCCATGTATGTGTGGGTCTATTTCTGGATTCTATGCTGTTACATTGATATATTTGTCTTTCTCTGTGCCACCCAGTCTTGTTTAATGAAGTTTGTATTTTTTTTTTTTAAGATCTACTTATATGAGATAGAGACCACATGTGAGGGGGTAAGGGTAGACAGAGAGGTAAAGGGAGAGAGAATCTGAAGCAGACTCCCTGCTGAGCATGGAGCCTGACATGGGGCTCAGTCTCATGAGCCTGAGATCATGACCTGAGTCGAAACCAAGAGTCAGTCCCTCAACTGACCAAGCCACCTAGGCTTCACTTGATTAATGAAGTTTTATGATGAATCTGAAAATAAGTGGTGTTATTCTCCAACTTTGTTTTGTTTTGTTTTGTTTTGTTTTTTAGAATTGTTTTGACAATTGTAGTAGGTCTCTTATATATCCATAAGAATTTTAAAAGCAGCTTGCCAATCTAGGAAAAAAAAAAAAAAAGCCTGAAAATATTTGGGTCTTACTTTTTTTGTCCAGTCTGACACTTACTGCCTCAATATAATTAGAATATTAAGAACATCTCCATTAAATGTGATTACTGATGTAGCTAGGTATAATTCTGTCATCAGAATTTGAATTTATACCTTTCATTCTTTGTTCTCTTTTTTCTCTTTTCTCTTTCACCCTCCCTTTTTTTCTGCTCAACTGAGTATTTTTTTATGATTCCATTTTATTTACTTTTTTTATTTATTAGCCCCACCTCTTCGTTTTGTTAATTTAGCGGTTGCTTTGAGGTTTGGAGTGTGCATTGTTAACTTACCATGGTCTATCTTTAAGGGATATTGCGCAGCTTCATACATATTTTAAGAAGGCTACAATACTATACTTCAAACTCCCCCTACTTAGCCTTGGTAGTATTGGTGAGCTTTAATATCTTTTTTCTGTTATAAACCCAGTTCTACATTACTATTTTTTGTCTCAAAAGTCAGTTAGCTATTGAAGTTATTTAAATCACAAATAAATAATCTTATATACTCACTCATGTTGCTCCCACTTTGGCACTCTTCAGTCCTTTGTGTAGGTGCATATTTCCATTGTGTTGTCATTTTCCTTCTGCCTAGAGAACGTCTTTTCATGTAATTTTGCTGCTGATGAAATCTCTCAGCTTTTTATGTCTGAAAAAACTTTTCTGCCTTTATGTTAGTTTGAAAGATATTTTTCCGAAGCATAAAGTTTTAGCTTAACACTTTTTTTCTTTGACATGTTGGTCACTATATTTTTGCATTGTTTCTTACTTTAAAAAAAATCTGCTATATTTCTTGTCTTTATTCCTTTATATGTAGCACATCCATTTCCTCTGGTTACTTTTAAGATTTTCTCTTCATCACTGTTTTTGAGCAATTTTATTACGGTGTGCCCTAGTGTAGTCTTTTTTTTTTTTTTTCTTTTCATTTTGTGTGTGTGTACTGGGTTTTGTGTAACTTCTTATATATATGGGTTTATAGTTTTTATTAAATTTGGAGGGAAATTCTGCCATTATATTGTTAAATATTTATCTATCATCCCCTTTTTTGCAATTTTACTTATACACGAATTAGGCCAATTGGAGTTGTTCCACAGGTCACTGGTATTCTTTTCACTTTTTTGGATTATTTTATCTTTGTATTGAATTTTGAACAGTATCCATTACTATGTCTTTAATCCACTCTTCTTTTCTTCTGCCATGTCTAATCTGAAGTTTATGCCATTCAGTTTATTTTTTTCATTTTGAACATTTTAGTTTGATCTTCAAAAATTTTATCTGGGTATTTTTTATATTTCTGTTCTCAACTTAATCTTTTGAACATGTGGAATATAGTTCTAGTAAGCATTTGAAAGTGCTTGTCTGCTAATTCTTTTTTCTTTAATTTTTTATTTCTTTTCAGCGTAACAGTATTCATTGTTTTTGCACTACACCCAGTGTTCCATGCAATCCGTGCCCTCTCTAATACCCACCACCTGGTTCCCCCAACTTCTCACCCCCCGCCCCTTCAAAACCCTCAGATTGTTTTTCTGAGTGCATAGTCTCTCATGGTTCACCTCCCCTTCCATTTTCCCTCAACTCCCTTCTCCTTTCCTTGTCTGCTAATTCTAACATTTCTGTCAGTTATGGGTCAGTTTTTTTTAAATTTTTTTAATTTTTTAATTTTTTTATTTTTTATAAACATATATTTTTATCCCCAGGGGTACAGGTCTGTGAATCGCCAGGTTTACACACTTTACAGCACTCACCAAAGCACATACCCTCCCCAATGTCCATAATACCACCCCAGCAACCCTCAGTTTGTTTTGTGAGATTAAGGTCACTTATGGTTTGTCTCTCTTCCAATCCCATCTTGTTTCACTGATTCTTCTCCTACCCACTTAAGCCCCCATGTTGCATCACCACTTCCTCATATCAGGGAGATCATATGATAGTTGTCTTTCTCTGATTGACTGATTTCACTAAGCATGATACGCTCTAGTTCCATCCATGTTGTCGCAAATGGCAAGATTTCATTTCTTTTGATGGCTGCATAGTATTCCATTGTGTATATACACCACATCTTCTTGATCCATTCATCTGTTGATGGACATCTAGGTTCTTTCTATAATTTGGCTATTGTGGACATTGCTGCTATAAACATTCGGGTGCACGTGCCCCTTTGGATCACTATGTTTGTATCTTTAGGGTAAATACCCAGTAGTGCAATTGCCGGGTCATAGGGCAGTTCTATTTTCAACATTTTGAGGAACCTCCATGCTGTTTTCCAGAGTGGTTGCACCAGCTTGCAATCCCACCAACAGTGTAGGAGGGTTCCCCTTTCTCCCCATCCGCGCCAGCATCTGTCATTTCCTGACTTGTTGATTTTAGCCATTCTGACTGGTGTGAGGTGATATCTCATTGTGGTTTTGATTTGTATTTCCCTGATGCCAAGTTATATGGAGCACTTTTTCATGTGTCTGTTGGCCATCTGGATGTCTTCTTTGCAGAAATGTCTGTTCATGTCCTCTGCCCATTTCTTGATTGGATTATTTGTTCTTTGGGTGTTGAGTTTGCTAAGTTCTTTATAGATTTTGGACACTAGTCCTTTATCTGATATGTTGTTTGCAAATATCTTCTCCCATTCTGTCAGTTGTCTTTTGATTTTGTTAACTGTTTCCTTTGCTGTGCAAAAGCTTTTGATCTTGATGAAATCCCAATAGTTCCTTTTTGTCCTTGCTTCCCTTGCCTTTGGCGATGTTCCTAGGTTGATGTTGCTGCGGCTGAGGTCGAAGAGGTTGCTGCCTGTGTTCTCCTCAAGGATTTTGATGGATTCCTTTCGCACATTGAGGTCCTTCATCCACTTTGAGTCTATTTTTGTGTGTGGTGTAAGGAAATGGTCCAATTTCATTTTTCTGCATGTGGCTGTCCAATTTTCCCAACACCATTTATTGAAGAGGCTGTCTTTTTTCCATTGGACATTCTTTCCTGCTTTGTCGAAGATTAGTTGACCATAGAGTTGAGAGTCTATTTCTGGGCTCTCTATTCTGTTCCATTGATCTATGTGTCTGTTTTTGTGCCAGTACCATGCTGTCTTGAAGATGACAGCTTTGTAATAGAGCTTGAAGTCCGGAATTGTGATGCCACCAACTTTGGCTTTCTTTTTCAATATCCCTTTGGCTATTAGAGGTCTTTTCTGGTTCCATATAAATTTTAGAATTATTTGTTCCATTTCTTTGAAAAAGATGGATGGTACTTTGATAGGAATTGCATTAAGTGTGTAGATTGCTTTAGGTAGTATAGTCATTGTCACAATATTTATTCTTCCAATCCAGGAGCATGGAACATTTTTCCATTTTTTGTGTCTTCCTCAATTTCTTTCATGAGTACTTTATAGTTTTCTGAGTATAGATTCTGTGCCTCTTTGGTTAGGTTTATTCCTAGGTATCTTATGGTTTTGGATGCAATTGTAAATGGGATTGACTCCTTAATTTCTCTTTCTTCTGTCTTGCTGTTGGTGTAGAGAAATGCAACTGATTTCTGTGCATTGATTTTATATCCTGACACTTTACTGAATTCCTGTATAAGTTCTAGCAGTTTTGGAGTGGAGTCTTTTGGGTTTTCCACATATAGTGCATATCATCTGCGAAGAGTGATAATTTGACTTCTTCTTTGCCGATTTGGATGCCTTTAATTTCCTTTTGTTGTCTGATTGCTGAGGCTAGGACCTCTAGTCGTATGTTGAATAGCAGTGGTGATAATGGACATCCCTGCCGTGTTCCTGACCTTAGCGGAAAAGCTTTCAGTTTTTCTCCATTGAGAATGATATTTGCGGTGGGTTTTTCATAGATGGCTTTGATGATATTGAGGTATGTGCCCTCTATCCCTACACTTTGAAGAGTTTTGATCAGGAAGGGATGCTGTACTTTGTCAAATGCTTTTTCAGCATCTATTGAGAGTATCATATGGTTCTTGTTCTTACTTTTATTGATGTGTTGTATCACATTGACTGATTTGCGGATGTTGAACCAACCTTGCAGCCCTGGAATAAATCCCACTTGGTCGTGGTGAATAATCCTTTTAATGTACTGTTGAATCCTATTGGCTAGTATTTTGTTGAGTATTTTTGCATCTGTGTTCATCAAGGATATTGGTCTATAGCTCTCTTTTTTGATAGGATCCTTGTCTGGTTTGGGAATCAAGGTGATGCTGGCCTCATAAAATGAGTTTGGAAGTTTTCCTTCCATTTCTATTTTTTGGAACAGTTTCAGGAGAATAGGAATTAGTTCTTCTTTAAATGTTTGGTAGAATTCCCCCGGGAAGCCGTCTGGCCCTGGGCTTTTGTTTGTTTGGAGATTTTTAATGACTGTTTCAATCTCCTTACTGGTTATGGGTCTGTTCAGGCTTTCTATTTCTTCCTGGTTCAGTTGTGGTAGTTTATATGTTTCTAGGAATGCATCCATTTCTTCCAGATTGTCAAATTTGTTGGCGTAGAGTTGCTCATAGTATGTTCTTATAATAGTTTGTATTTCTTTGGTGTTAGTTATAATCTCTCCTCTTTCATTCATGATTTTATTTATTTGGGTCCTTTCTCTTTTCTTTTTGATAAGTCTGGCCAGGGGTTTATCAATTTTATTAATTCTTTCAAAGAACCAGCTCCTAGTTTCGTTGATTTGCTCTATTGTCTTTTTGGTTTCTATTTCATTGATTTCTGCTCTGATCTTTATGATTTCTCTTCTCCTGCTGGGCTTAGGGTTTCTTTCTTGTTCTTTCTCCAGCTCCTTTAGGTGTAGGGTTAGGTTGTGTACCTGAGACCTTTATTATTTCTTGAGAAAGGCTTGTACCGCTATATATTTTCCTCTCAGGACTGCCTTTGTTGTGTCCCACAGATTTTGAACCGTTGTATTTTAATTATCATTTGTTTCCATGATTTTTTTCAATTCTTCTTTAATTTCCCGGTTGACCCATTCATTCTTTAGAAGGATGTTGTTTAGTCTCCATGTATTTGGGTTCTTTCCAAACTTCCTCTTGTGGTTGAGTTCTAGCTTCAGAGCATTGTGGTCTGATAATATGCAGGGAATGATCCCAATCTTTTGATACCGGTTGAGTCCTGATTTAGGACCGAGGATGTTATCTATTCTGGAGAATGTTCCATGTGCACTAGAGAAGAATGTATATTCTGTTGCTTTGGGATGAAATGTTCTGAATATATCTGTGATGTCCATCTGTTCCAGTGTGTCGTTTAAGGCCTTTATTTCCTTGTTGATCTTTTGCTTGGATGATCTGTCCATTTCAGTGAGGGGAGTGTTAAAGTCCCCTACTATTATTGTATTATTGTTGATGTGTTTCTTTGATTTTGTTATTAATTCGTTTATAAAGTTGGCTGCTCCCACATTGGGGGCATAGATATTTAAAATTGTTAGATCTTCTTGTTGGACAGACCCTTTGAGTATGATATAGTGTCCTTCCTCATCTCTTATTATAGTCCTTGGCTTAAAATCTAATTGATCTGATAAAAGGATTGCCACTCCTGCTTTCTTCTGATGTCCATTAGCATGGTAAATTCTTTTCCACCCCCTCACTTTAAATCTGGAGGTGTCTTCGGGCTTAAAATGAGTTTCTTGGAGGCAACATATAGATGGGTTTTGTTTTTTTATCCATTCTGATACCCTGTGTCTTTTGACTGGGGCATTTAGCGCATTAACATTCAGGGTAACTATTGAGAGATATGAATTTAGTGCCATTGTATTGCCTGTAAGGTGACTGTTACTGTATATTGTCTCTATTCCTTTCTGATCTACCACTTGTAGGCTTTATCTTTGCTTAGAGGACCCCTTTCAATATTTTCTGTAGAGGTGGTTTGGTGTTTGCAAATTCTTTCAGTTTTTGTTTGTCCTGGAAGCTTTTAATCTCTCCTTCTATTTTCAATGATAGCCTAGCTGGATATAGTATTCTTGGCTGCATGTTTTTCTCGTTTAGTGCTCTGAAAATATTATGCCAGCTCTTTCTGGCCTGCCAGGTCTCTGTGGATAAGTCAGCTGCCAATCTAATATTTTTACCATTGTAGGTTATAGACTTCTTTTCCCGGGCTGCTTTCAGGATTTTCTCTTTGTCACTAAGACTTGTAAATTTTACTATTAGGTGATGGGGTATGGGCCTATTCTTATTGATTTTGAGGGGCATTCTCTGAACCGCCTGAATTTTGATGCTCGTTTCCTTTGCCATATTGGGGAAATTCTCCCCAATAATTCTCTCCAGTATTCCTTCTTCTCCCCTCTCTCTTTCTTCTTCTTCTGGGATCCCAATTATTCTAATGTTGTTTTGACTTATGGTGTCACTTATCTCTCGAATTCTCCCCTCGTGGTCCAGTATCTGTTTGTCCCTCTTTTGTTCAGCTTCTTTATTCTCTGTCATTTGGTCTTCTATATCGCTAATTCTTTCTTCTTCCTCATTTATCCTAGCAGTGAGAGCCTCCATTTTTTATTGTACCTCATTAATAGCTTTTTTGATTTCAACTTGGTTAGATTATAGTTCTTTTATTTCTCCAGAAAGGGCTTTTATCTCTCCCGAGAGGGTTTCTCTAATATCTTCCATGCCTTTTTCGAACCTGGCTAGAACCTTGAGAATTGTCATTCTGAACTCTAGATCTGACATATTACCAATGTCTGTATTGATTAGGTCCCTAGCCTTCGGTACTGCCTCTTGTTCTTTTTTTGTGGTGAATTTTTCCGCCTTGTCATTTTGTCCAGATAAGAGTATATGAAGGAGCAAGTAAAATACTAAAAGGGTGGCAACAACCCCAGGAAAATATGCTTTAACCAAATCAGAAGAGATCCCAAATCGTGAGGTCAGGGGGAGAAAGTGGATAAAAAGAGGTTCAAAAAGAAAGAAAGGAAAAAAAAAAGAATTAAAAAAAGAAAACGAATAAAGAAAAGTTAAAAAAAGAAAAAAAAATATATATATATTAGATAAACTAGTTTAAAAAACGTTAAAAAGGAAAAGGGTAAAAGTTAAATAAAATTTTATCAAAAGAAGAGAAAAAAAATGAAAAAGACAAAAATTACCTTAACTGGAAGTCTAAAAAATCACAGGGAGAAAGCCATGAGTTCCATGCTTTGCTTTCTCCTCCTCTGGAATTCTGCTGCTCTCCTTGGTATTGAACCTGCACTCCTTGGTAGGTGAACTTGGTCTTGGCTGGATTTCTTGTTGATCTTCTGGGGGAGGGGTCTGGTGTAGTGATCCTCAATTGTCTTTGCCCCAGGCGGAATTGCACCACCCTTACCAGGGACCAGGTTGAGTAATCTGCTCAGGTTTGCTTTCGGGAGCTTTTGTTCCCTGAGCGCTTTCTGTAGAGTTCCAGAGGATGGGAATACAAATGGCGGCCTCCTGGTCTCCGGCCCGGAGGAGCCGAGAGCCCGGGGTCCCACTGCTCAGTGAGCCCTCAGAGAACAGCGCCCAGTAACTCCTGTCTGCCTGACCTCCGGCCGTGCTCCGAGCTCACCGAGCCTGCGACCGGTTCAAGGTAACCCTGAGCTGCGAGATCACTGTCGGCTCTGTCTCTGTAGCCGGCTTTCTCGTTCCAATACCCGCAAGCTCTGCGACACTCAGACACCCCCAATCCTTCTGTGACCCTGCGGGACCTGAGGCCACGCTGACCCCACGTGGGCTTCACCCCGGTTTAGCCTCTGGAGCGATGACCCTCAGCGGAACAGACTTTTAAAAGTCCCGGTTTTGTACTCCGTTGCTCCGCCGCTTGCCGGGAGCCGGCCCCTCCCCCAGGGTCTATCTTCCTGTCGCTTTGGATTCATTTCTCCACCAGTCCTACCTATCAGAAAGTGGTTGTTTTTCTGTTTCTAGAATTGCTGTTGTTCTTCTCTTCGATCTGCCGATGGATTTGCAGGTGTTTGCAATCTTTAGATAAGCTATCTAGCTGATCTCCTGCTAGCTGAAGTAGTCTCAGCCTGCTACTTCTCTGCCATCTTGACTCCTCCCCAGTTATGGGTCAGTTTTGATTGAGCTCTTTCTTCTCATATTTACCTTCCTATTTTGTACCTGGTAATTTCTTATTGAATGTTAAGGATTGTGAGCTTTACCTTACCTTTGTGTAGGTGTTGGATATTTTAGTATTTTTATAAATATTCTTGCATTTTACTCTGGGATACAGTAAGCTATTTGGAAACCTTTTGATCTGTTCAGGTCTGTCTTTTAAGATTTGTCATGTAGTACCAAGCCATGTTTAGTTTAGAGGTAATTATTCTCTACTACTGAGACAAGACCTTTGTTACTACTTTCCTAGTACCATGGGGACTTGCAAAGATTTCCCCTCTAGCTGTTGAGAATAGCAGTTCCCGACTCTATGTGAGCCATGAGTACCATTCTCTCTAATCCTTGTGGGTGATTCTTTTCCTAGTCTCCATTACTTTTATCACACAGGTGCGCTGATTAATGTTCTGCTGAACTTGAAGGTAGAGACTGTGCCATTCTCTGGAGTTTGCTTTCTGTGTGACTCTTTCTTCTCCCTAGTCTGTTTTACGAACTCCAGCTGCATTGGTATCCCTAGGCATTCAGCTCTGTCTCTTCAACTCAGGGATTCTGCTGGACCATCTGTGGTTTTTCCTCTCTGCTTTGTTATCAGGAAACTTTCTCAAGGTAGTAAACTGAAGCAACCAGAAGTCTCACTTCTTTGTTTCCCATATCCTGGGGTTCCTGTCCTTGGTTATCTAATATACTGTAGCTTGGAAACCAATGCTTCTTCATATATATTGTCTACTTTATTTGTGTGAGGCCAGAGGAAAACCTTGTCCCCAAAAGGACATTTTTAAGTGGAAAAATGGAAGTCTTAACATAGTATTTAATCAAGACTTAGCTCCATTTTCCAGATACAAAAATTAAGGCTCAGAGGGAGCAGATAACTTAATATCACAAATCTGGTAAGAGTTGTAGCCAGGATTTAGAGTCAGCTTATCTGAACTCAGAGGCTTTGGGTTTCTTTTCTGATTTACATTATCTTAATGCTTGTATATTTAAAATCTAGGCATGATATAGAAATCGTAATGAAGACTTAACTGCAACATATTTTTAACCAGAGAACCTCATACTGTAACCACAGCAGCTAACAGAGCATTTACTGTAGGCCTTTGGGTGACTTTTCAATACTGAATCCCCTGCAGAGGTTCACGACTTTAATTTTCATATGTATTACTCTACAATGCATGATACCCTTTCCTAACTGACCTTTTAAAAATAAATAATCCACTATGCCTGTATAAAGATCATTGTTCTGTCATATCATTTCACACTTCTCTTTGCCTTCCAAATGTACAAAGAGTGAATGTGACCAGAGGAAATTGACCATCTGCAACATAACACATGGCTCCTTTTTCTACAGTGACTGGGAGATCATAGCTCTTACTCCAGATTTCAGAGAAAACAATGCTTCCATGCAGACCTCCAGAATCATGTGCACAAGCATATTTGTTGCAAATAATCTTGGCCCCTTAGCCTCTGCCAGCAAAGGCAAAAGTGAAGTTTCACCAAAGAAGTCACCTCTTTCTAACCCTCGGGTTTTATTGTTTTACAGAAATTTATGAAAGTTCATATTTTCCCTGAAAATCCTAGCATTGTTTTTAACTCACGTTTTTATAAGTTTGGACACCATTAGACGTCTTTCTCATAGATATGTTATATAACATATATAACCTGTTAATTACATAGCTGAATTAAAAGAAGTGAGTTCACTCACTCACTGATTGAGTGAACCAGTGGCCTTTCTCCTTTTGATTGTTCTACTCAGTAGGCTTTAGTATCTTTGAGCAATGAGCAAGACTTAGGAGAAGTACAAGTAGGGAACATGCGAGTTAGAGATGGTATAGAACTAACAGAGCTATGAACTGTCAACATATTTATGAGGTTACTGGAGATGTTGCCTCTTCTTAAAAGGCAGCTTTGAAGGTATTCCTTATTTATACGAAAATAACTGAATATGTATTGTGAGCTACTTAGAGGAGAAATTGAAACTCAGTTCGGAAAATAACTGAATTAGTCTTCTTTCTTGCTATGTGACTTCTCAAACATCTTAATTTTTATATAAAAGGGTTTTGGAGGCTTGCTATTTGGGGAACCTGCCTTTAAATCTATTTAATCTCATTGACAAGCTGAGAAATTTCTTCTTAGTTCGGTTTCTTTGTGTGTTCTTTTATTTTATACGTTGTCATCAGTTTGAAAGACACTGTGCTGTTCTTGGATGCACTGATCAGAAAGATTCATTTAAATAGTTTCCTAGAAAAGAAATACATGTACCTATTAGACTTGCAGGTACAGAGGTGATAAATAACTCAGCTGGAATTCACTGGAGTAGATCCAATGGCTCCCATGAACACTAGGATTCATCTGTTAGAGCAATGGCCTGCTGCATATGACTTGGGATAGTTCTGTGTGCTGAATTAATTCCAGGGACTTGAATACATAGGTCAACAAACCACAGAAGCTCTTCTGGGTCTAAAAATAATCATCATATCTTTCATTTGCATATGGTATTATAAATTTGGAAAGCAAGCCCACATTCCTAAAGGAGTTTAGAATCCAGCCAGGGAAACAAAAGGCAAATATATAGAGCATTTAAGTGTAAACTGTATGATGTGGATTATATTAGCAAGGAGATATTAGAAGAAACATCTGTTTTGCCTAGAGTAGTTGAAGAAAGCTTTATGTAGGAGACAAAAGTTGTTAGGTAAACAGAGAGGTAGGGAGAGAAGTTCTTACAAATGATGAAAAACAGCACAGGCAAAAACAGTTGGAAATACAAGTAGAATACATGAAAGAAAGAGAGCCCTGGAAAATAAAGGTGCTATCAGATGATGAATAGTCTGGAAGTCCAAATAGAAGAATTTATAACTTAATGCCAAAGATAACAGGATGTCATTGCAGATTTTTGAGTATATGACAACTATAAGTACACCTTCCTGAAGATTAGCCTGGCCTGATGTGCAAGGTAGGTGAGGGAGAAGATGGAACAAGAGAGACCAGCTTGAGCCTAATGGGGTTGCTCAAGTTAGGAGGACTCTATTGGGTATCTGAGAAAGGACAGAAGAGATGGAAAAGAATAGTCAGTGTTCTGAAGGAAGAAATAAGGAAGCTTGAAGGTCTCACCTTTCTGTGCTCTCTGTCACTGCAATGGGAGATTTCAGACAGAGAGTGGAGGACAGAAGTGTGGACCTCCCCAGTTCTCACATTGCCTTACAGTGATGTTCGGCTACTCTACCTCTTTGAATGTCAGCTCTGTGATGAACTGAACTTTCTTTAAGAGGGGATAGAGTATTGTATGGTCTTTAAACACTTGAGGCTTAGAACAGTGTCCCCCCCCCCCCATTCTGAGAATAGAATGAATGTGTTAAAAGGTAAGAATCTAGAAACAATAATGGCAAAATGAAAGAAAAAGAAATTTACAGGAAGGAAAGGAAGGGAATTGGGAGTCAGGAACTATAAAGGAAAAGAGAAAAAAAGAGAGGACAACAAGTAGACTGCCCAGCTCCTGAGGGTTTGAATTGCCTTGGCTAAGATCCCATCCCCAAGTAACATCTCTGGTCTACCAGAAGAATGATAGATTTCTAAAGCTTAGAAACCTCCCCCCTCCTTTTGATTCTTGAGAAAACTAATGCTGAAAGAAGTCAAGTAGCTTACTCAAAATGAGATGGCTAATGAAACAGACAGGATGAGAACACTGGTCTATAACTCCTGCTTCATGTCTGCATTCCAGCCTCACACTTCCTTTCCTGGAAAGGATTTAAAGATTTATCCCACTGTGTTAAGGCTTTCCCACTTTACACAACTACTTCTGGGTCACCCAATTAGGCTGTCTTGTTCCATCTGTCTTCCAGCTGTGAAGGATCCAGGACATATCAACTATGTAAGAAAAAGTGCATAATGAGAGAAAAATATTTTTAAGGAATGAAGAAAAAAGAATGAGAAATAAGAAAGTAAAAAGAAAAGCATTTGTTGTTAAAAAACAACAACATTGACACTCTCATATTTTCTGGTTTTGAAACTTATTACAAAGCTACAGGAATCAAACAGTGTGGTACTGGTACAAAGACAGACATATAGATCAATGGACTAGAACAGAGAGTCCAGAAATAAACCCCCCTCTACCTGGTCACATGATGTTGGTTTGACAAGAGTGTTAAGACCATTGAATAGGGTAAGTATAGTCTCTTCTTCAACAAAGCTTTAGGGAAATTGGATATCCACATGCAAAAGAGTGAAGTTGTACCTTATCTTATACCATATAGAAAAATCAACTCCAAATGGATCAAAGACCTACATGTAAGACCAAAATAAAAAACTCTTAGAAGAAAACATAAGGTAAAGCTTAATAATATTGGATTTGGCAAGGATTTCTTGGATATGACATCAGAAGCACAAGCAACAAAAGAAAAAAAGGACAAATTGGACTACATTAAAATTAAAACCTTCTGTGCATCAAAGGACATAATTAACAGCAAAAAAGCAACCTAGAGACTGCGAAATATTTGCAAATCATGAAAATGATAAAAAGTTAATACCCAGATTATAGAAAGAACTCCTTAACAACAACAACAACAACACCTGATTAGAAAATGATCAAAGGAGTTGAATAGGCGTTTCTGTGAGGACTTATGTCTAGTAAACACATGCAAAGATATTTATGACTAATCGTAAGAGAAATGCAAGTCAAAACAACCATGAGATACCACCTCATACTTACTGGCTTTTATATATAAAAACAAAAACAAATTAAAAAAAAAAAAAGAAAGAAAATAACATGCATTGTTGAGGATGTGGAGAAATTAGAACTCTGTGCAGCACTAGTAGGACTGTAAAGTGGGGCAGCTGCTATGATAAATAAATTAATTAAAAATTGAATTACCACATGATACAGCAATTCTGCTTCCGGTATATATCCAAAATAATTAAAAGCAGGGTCTTGAAGATAAATGTGTCCACCTATGTTCTTAGTAGTACTATTCACTACAGGCAAGAGGCAGAAGCACCTGAAGTGCCCATTGACAGATAAGTGGATAAACAAAATGTGGCATATATTAACAATGGAGTATTATTCAGCATTAAAAAGTAAGAAAATTTGGCACCTGCTACAACATGGGTAAACCTTGAGGACATTGTGCTAAGTGAACAATAAGCCAATTACAGAAAGAGAAATACTGCCTCATTCCACTTGTACAAAGTACCTAGTGTAGTCAGAGTCATAGAAAGAGAACATAGAATAGTAGTTTCCAGGGGCTGGAAAGTGGGGAAATTGTGAAGTTGTTATTTAATGGGTATATTTTAGTTTTGCAAGATAAAGAAATTCTGGAAATTGGTTGTACAAAGATGTGAATATACTTACCACTTCTGAACTGTTCAATTAGAAATGCTAAGATGGTAAACTCTGTTATGAGTTTTATGACAATTAAAAGTAAAAATAAGAAAAAAACATTGAATTCTATCATCTATTCATTTCTTTTGCACCCTACTCCAGAGATATTTATATAATTAATGTACTTGAGAAAATTTAAATTAACACATTTATTTGATACAAACATAGATTTAACCTATTCACAAGTAAACAAACATATGGCTCATTTGCATACAGATATAAACAACTACCTCATTTTTATATTATTTTCCTAATTATTTTTAATTAAAATATTTAAATTGGTTTTAAGGTAAAAAGTTTAAATATGTATGCAGGAATAATGGGATTTCAATAATCATTACTAACTCACATATATTATTATTTAAATATAAATATACTTTTAAATTATTTATAATTTATAATTATAATATAAAATATTATATAATCATTTAAATATAAATATCAAAAAGTACATAAGCACAAGAGTTTAAACAATATGAATATTTTATGAAGTAATGAACTAAAAATAGGATTAAGATTATTTATAGGCAGGAATAGTTACTGAAGAGTTGAAGTAATTTTCTAGATAATTTAGTTAAGAACCACTGCTGTTGAAAATGATTCTTTGGACTGAATAGTCCATATTCTACAGTGATAAAATCCAGTGGATAATTATCTAATTTTCTCTTCTTCTTAACTCTGTAGCTAAATATAGAGTTTAAACTTCTCATGTTAAGCAAATGGATTTGAGTATTGCAGTTTTTTAATTATTCTTATTACAATAAGCAACTTCCTCACCAAAGTTAGAACATTTATTTCTCTTTCTCTTTCTTTCTCTCTTTTTTTTTTTTGTTTTTTTTTTGTTTGTTTTTAAGGGAATATCTTTTCCCCTTTGAATCAGGATTCTTGACTTTTTTTGTCAAATACAATTTGATGGTATATTCTTTTTAATTTTTATTTTATTTTAATTCTAGTACAGTTAACATAGAGTGGTATATTCATTTCAGGTGTACAAGAGAGTGATTCTCCAATTCCATATATTACTCAGTGCTCATCATGGTAAGTATACCCTTTAATCTTCTTTACCTATTTTACCCATCCCCCCACCTATCTTCCCTCTGATAACTATCTGTTCTCTATAGTAAGTCTGTTTTTTTGGTTTGTCTTTTTTATTTCCTTTGTTCATTTTTTTATTTCTTAAATTTCACATATGGGTGAAATCATTTATTTGTCTTTCTCTGTCTTACTTGTTTTGCCTAGCATTATACTCTCTAGAGCCATCCATATTATTGCAAATGGCAATATTTTATTCTTTTAATGGCTGAATTATATATATATATATATAGAAAGTATATGTATAGAAATGTATATGTATATACATGACAATTTCTTTGTCCATTCATCTATCACTCCATACTTAGGCTGCTTCCATGATTTGGCTATTGTAAATAAACCTGGCAAACGTTTCTTTATAGTCCTTCCTGGTGAATAAGGATTCTGTCATGTGCCAAGGGCAAAGGTCACTTTTCTCAAGAGGCTGGGATATAATTCAGCTACTCTATTACCATTGTGTGCATGAAACAGAAGCTGCCCCATAAGATTTCCCCCGTGATCTAGCCGCACCTCATCAGTGGTGTCCTTTCAACTCAAGATATAAAGAAGAAAAGAAAATTTACATTTTCAGGGGTGGTTATTCTCTAGTGCCTCTTGGAAAGAGTATGGAAGGCACTGTATAACATGGTGCTAGCCTTTGCCTATGTGAAAAGTGAACCTGGATTCATTTGCCCAAAATATAGAAGGCATTTGCCAGAGTCACAGTATCACAAAAGGAATAAGGTTTTCATTTTCAAAGAACTTACAGTCTATAGATAAAGGAAGCACAAAAAGATTACACACACACACACTGTCATATATACATATTCTTTAACATATATGATCTCTATATATTTATTTATCATTTCCATATAGACAAACATTACAAATAAAAATTAATATGTATATTCACACACATGTACACACCCACTTTCAAGATGGATATTGTATTATTGTCAACCTTCACAAGTTAATAATTTCATTTAAAATTTGAACAGTGTTCTTTTTTTAAAATATGATAAGATGTGTCTAAATTTATCTGAAAATAAAAAGAAACATTCAAGAAAATTTAAAACTTTTTCAAAAGCATTGAAATTTAAGTGGAGACATGATTGTATTAGGTGCTTAGAATTAAATTTGCATTTTATTTTTTCATTTTATGAAATTAAATGCTTCCCATATTAATGTCAGACACCAAGCCATGGGTCCAGGAAGCTCATAAAACACCGACAGGATAAATGCCAAAGAGCTCCATCTAGGCAGCTCATATTCAAACTGTAGAAAATCAAAGATAGATAGGAAAAATCTCTGAAGAAACACCTTACCTGGGACACCTGGGTGGCTCAGTTGGTTAGGCAGCTGCCTTCGGCTCAGGTCATGATCCCAGCATCCTGGGATCGAGTCCCACATCGTGCTCCTTGCTGGGCTGGGAGCCAGCTTCTTCCTCTGCCTCTGCCTGCCATTCTGTCTGTCTGTGCTCGCTCGCTCTCCCTCTCTCTCTCTCTCTGATAAAAAAAAGAAAAGAAAAGAAAAGAAAAGAAACACCTTACCTATAAAGGAACAAAGAATCTTATCTGATTTCTACTCAGAATCCCTTTAAGCAAGAGTGGAATAAAAATACTTTGTGTTGGGAGGGAAAAAAATCACCAACTTAGAATTCTGTATCCTGAGAAATTACCTTCCAAAGTGAAAAAGAAGTATTTTCTTAGACAAATAAAAATTAAGCCATGTAATGGGAGCTCCTACTCCACACAGCAGGGACTGAAGCTTCCTGTGATAGCTTCTCTTCCTTTTTAAAAAAAATTTTAAAAATTTAATTTAATTAACATTTAGTGTATTACTAGTATCAGGAGTAGAATTTAGTGATTCATCAGTTACGTATAACACCCAGTGCTCATTATATCAAGTGTCCCCCTTAATGCCCCTCACCCTATTACCCCCATCTCCCCACCCATTTCCCCTTCGGCAACTCTCAGTTTGCTCCGTAGAGTTAAGAGTCTCTTATGGTCTGCCTCCATCACTGGCTGTTTTCATTTTTTTTTTTTTTCCTTTCCTTCCCCTATGATCCTGTGTTTTGTTTCTCAAATTCCACATAGGAGTGAAATCATATGGTATTTTTCTATCTCTGATATTTTTACTTAGCATAACATCCTCTAGTTCCATTCACATTGTTGCAAATAGTAAGATTTCTTTTTTTTTTTTTTCCGATGGCTGAGAAATATTCCATTCTACATGTATACTGCATCTCCTTCATTCATCAGTCGATGGACATTTTAGCTCTTTGCATAGTTTGGTTATTGTTGATAATGATGCTGCAATTATTCGGGTGGATGTGCCCCTTCAAATCACTATGTTTGTATCCTTTGGGTAAATACCTGGTAGTGCAGTTGCTTGGTCCTAGGCTTCTCTTCTGCTTATGTCCTCACTAACTCAAGGATAATACAAGTGTACCTAGAATACCTTCCCTGGAAGGGGAAGCAACCCATTTGACTAAAAGTCTCATGAAAGGAAAATGAAATGTTAAATTATGGCAGTATTCAAAGGTTATGGCCACTGAATTTGTTTTATTGTTTAGAGTTGTGTAGTAGAAAGCACACACACAAAATCTCTTTGATATGATGGCTTTTGTCACATTATGATGGAAAGCCCTTATACAGAACCAGGAAATTGTTTGGGGGATCAAATACAACTGCCCTAAGCAGGGCCATGCTTTCTTGCTATTCCCTGTTTACTGATAACCTTAACTGATCTCCTTCCTCCATCTTCTTTAAGTATACAGTGAATAGCACTGTTAGTCTTCCTACTTTCAGCCAAAATCTTCAATCAGCCATGTGCATTTCACTTTGAACAATCAGACAAGGTGTACATTCATTCACAGCAAAAACTAACTGAGCGATCCTCCAGTGCTTATATTGAACCGTAGGACATCATGATTTGTTTCCACTTTACAGGCGAACTCTTGGGGAAAGGACAGAAGTCTTCCCACGGGCCCTTGAAATCACAGCTCAGCGGGGCCTGGTCTTGACAATCAATGCTTAGGTGCCTGTAAGGCAATGAATGCTCTCTCTATGTCAGAACAAATTTCTCTCAAGAAGTTCCGTTTCTGAAAAGGACAAGTGTTGTGGCCCATCAGCACTATTCGCCCTCTGTAGAACTGAATCACTCACAAGAGTTTTCCTGACCAACAGGTCAAGAACCTGACCTTAAGTTTACACTGGAGGGGAAGACAGCATCCCCAAGCACCTTATCTCTGTCTCTAAAGAACTGCAAGGTGAATTTCAGCTGTCTCAAAGCTGTCTCTTTGATAGCTGTGGGCAAAGGGAAAAACTTGCATTCCCCAGTGACCCTCACACTGGTGTTTATAGTCATGGAATCTGGGCTTGCACCCCAGAGGGAGTTTGTTGGAGTTTGCTGGAGTGGTGTTGTTTTATTTGTGTTATTTTGCTTTGCTGTAAATCATGTTCTTTAAGAGAAAAATGTAATCAGTAAGGAAAGGATGGGATTCATCATCATGAGGCTCTAATGAGGATAACGGTAAGAAGGAAGGTGTTGATGACAGCTAACCCTGCCTTGCATTCACAGGATAGCAGGTGTTTGTTCTCTGTGCTTTACATGTTACAGTCAGAAGGGTTCTCAACACACTCATGGGGTAGATGATATTAGCATCTCTAATTCACCAATGAGGAAACTGAAGTAGATAAGTTCACAATACTGAACCGTGGTACTTAGCTAGATGTTATCTATATAAAAATTCGTTTCTCACCCGTATCACATACCAAAATCAAGTCTAAGTCATTTAAGCAGTTAAATGTACAACATGAAAGACATGCGTACAGGTAGAAGAAATTACAAACATATCCAAAGAACTATATTTAAATTCCAAGTGTCTAAAAGCATATATAATAGGAAACAAAATATTTCTCTGAAAACCAAAAATATTCTTAATGATTAATGCCCTCAATACGTATTTTTCTTAAACTTCAATAAGAAAAAAAGCAGTACCCTGAAAGATAAATGGTCAAAGAATAGGAACAGACAATTCACAAAAGAAAAAAAATCAGTGGTACTAGTACTATATGAGAAAGAATAATAATGCTATTATTTAGTTATTACTTTGGGTCAAGAACTGTGCTCAGTACTTTCATTATCTTATTAAGTCTTTAAAGATATTTATTTATTTATTTATTTGGCAGAGAGAGAGAGAGAGATCACAGGTAGGCAGAGAGGCAGGCAGAGAGAGAGAGAGAGAGAGGAGGAAGCAGGCTCGCCGCCTAGCAGAGAGCCCAATGTGGGGCTCGATCCCAGGATCCCAGGATCATGACTTGAGCTGAAGGCAGAGGCTTTAGCCCATTGAGTCACCCAGGCACCCCATATCTTATTAAATCTTAATACGACTGTGTATCATGCATGTCCAAGATCCCAAAGCCAGTAAATAGTGAGACTGGCTGGGAATTCAAGTCTGACCAACTCCAAACTCATTATTTAGCCATAAAGCTATACTTCCTTCAGTGATGCTTGGCAGCAGCTCAGGCCCATCCACTGGAGTCCACTGATATGTCTCTTCCAGCTGCCTGTTTAGTCATGTCATGTTGGTAGCTTGAATATTTGTACTACAGCCACAAATATGCTACAAAAGCAACCCCCCCATAAAATATTTCCCAGCACATGACTTACTGTCTCCCTAAAACAACAAGAACATAGAAACTTTATGAATCATGTTCCAAGACCCGAACATAGGAAGTTTATCAAGGCAAAAGTCATACTGCCAAACTGTTTTCCCAAATGTCAAACTTATTACTCAAAGATGGGAACTAAAATAAGAGTTAGAATACCATTTTTGTCTACAAATTAACAAATATTAAGAGAGAACAATGGTAAATCAAATTGAGATGCCAAAGGCATGTACATTAGTTCAACCTGTCTGGAAAACCATGTGGTACTACGTATCAAGATTCTTTAAGAACTTCCCCTGTTTTAATTTCATAATCTCACTACTGGAAACCTGGAGGAAATGCTCAGTGCTATATACAGTGACCTGTGTGTAAGGGTGTTCATTTCACCACTGCTTAGAGTAAAAACTTGAAAACTATTTAAATAACCAACCAACTACTTACATAACCAAAACGACTTAAATAATCAAGCAGCAGTTCAGCACTGTATGAAACAATCATGTGATGAAATGTAATACAGCTTTAAAAAATGATTTTTAGGGTGCCTGGGCTCAGTGGGTTAAGCCTCTGCCTTCGGCTCAGATCATGGTCTCAGGGTCCTGGGATTGAGGCCCGCTTCGGGCTCTCTGCTTAGCAGGGAGCCTGCTTCCCCCCCTGCCCGCCTGCCTCTCTGCCTACTTGTGATCTTTCTCTCTGTCAAACAAATAAATAAAATCTTCTAAAAAAATGATCTTTAAGTTCCAAAACATTATAAACTATGTACCAAATGATCCATATACTACTCAAAATACATGTTTTCTCTCTATACACAACATAAACATTATTCACATCATAGGGGTTTTTTTTTTGTACATCAGTAAAGTTTTGCATGTTTCTTCATGGAAGTCCTACATATATTTGATATATGTCTGTGTCTGTATATGTATTGGGTGTACATATTGTGCATATATTACATCTAATGTGACAGTGAGATATTTTTGCATATATATACTGAAATATATTTTCAAAACAATGAACAAATGGAAATATATATCATGCTTACAGAATTGAAAACTGAATGTTATAAAACTATTATTTCTTCACAAGTCAATGTATAAGTTTAATGAAATATAAAAAGAAATCTAAAATGCAATTCCAGTAGGATTTTTAATTTTTGTACTTGATTAAATGATTCTACAGTTTTCATCTGTAAAATTATGTGAGATGATGAATAATTTTCTTATTTAATAGGAGTTTTATTTTCTGGTTTTTATGTAATGAGTGTATATCACTGCTACATCAGCAAAATACTTAATAATAACATAATTATAATATAAATGCTTAAGGCATATTAATAAGCACATAATGAAGTTTTTAGAATAGGTATAGTCTTTCCTATATGTGGACCTTGAAATGAAGAACATATAAGAAGAATAAAGCAAGTGCCACAGATCTCAAAGGGAGAGATCTTTTCTATCGGGGACCTGGGGAGTTAGGAAAGTCACTATTATCCGTATCTGAGGTGACCATTTGAACAACACACTATACTCAGGACTTAAATCTGTTCACTTGAAGTTGAGATGGTGAGTCTTCTGCCCTCTGGGGGTCCCCTGTTATCACTCATTATTTGAAATCATTGGAAACACCCTAAATTCATTGAGGCTTAGCAGCTCCCTCTCTTCCACAAATTATTTTCTAGGTGTCTAGCTTTGTACTTTCTGAGAGAAAGTGCTGCTTTTAGCTTTGAGAGGGTTAAAAATAAAATGCCTAATAATAAATCATGAAAGTGGTTCCAGATCATGACAGCAGTGACAGTGACCTTAGGATTCCTGTCTAGATTAGTTTATTTTCCCCTAGAATAAACACTGAAACCAAATGCAAGTTTTGCAATAAAGGCAACCTTGTGTACAGGAAATAGCATGGAATTTGAAGCCCAAAGACCTGGTTTGAGTCACATCTCCCCCTGAACCTAATGGAATGATGTGAAGTAAGCCAGCAAACTCTACATTTTTTTTTTCACATCATTCACTGATTCATTCAATCAACCAGTAAATATTGCTGCCCTACCGTGTACCAAGCACTGTCTTAGCACTAGAAATCAGGAGAGAGAAAAAGCCCATGACTATGTAGATCCTACATTTTAGCTGCATACACAGGCAACACCAATCAAAATCACCAAATCAAGATTCATAGAACTATAAGATAATTAAAATTCCTTGCAGAAAATTTAGGGTAGGGTGATAGAACGTGTAAGGATGGAAGGGAGTGGATGAGAAGAATTGCTTGATGAGATTGTCAGAGAAAGCCTTTCTAAGGTGGTAATATTCAAGCAAAAACTGTACCCAGGGAGTTGGCCCTAAAGAGTACCTTGAGATAGAAGTACAGTTGCAAACGTGCAGGGCTGAGGAAGGAACATCAAGAACACTGGTGTAGCTAGAGTGGTCAGCAAAGAGAGAAGGTGGTAGGAGAGGAGGTCAAAGTGACTGACCACCAGAGCAGTCATGAGGATGAACCAGTGTGTGAGGGTGGCCACAGGGCACAATGACCTGCATTATAACGGTTAGGGGATAGCAAGGAAATGGAGTCCTGGTGTCTTTGTCTTTGTCTGTCCTACCTGCTTTGACCAAGGCGTAGAAGTTCTTTGTTGGGACAGAAGGAAATTTGGCAGCTGAGATTTTTCTTTAGAGGCCTTGCCAGCACCAGGCCTTTGGGGCATCAGTAGAGGCTACGGTGTATTTCATACAAGGTGTTCGTTTTCTGTGCAGACCTCATCCGGGTCAGCAGCTGGCCAGGACCAACAGCTGGTCTCTTCATGCAGGAGGCACTACTGCCCTTCAGACATGAGATGTCATATAGAGGAACAAATATCTGAATGCATTAGACTTTGCTAGGAAAGCTTTCATCATGCATGGAATGGTATAAAGAAAATGTCCGTGAGGACAGCTTCATTTCATTTCTAAATTTATGTGATTGTATATGGGCAATGCTTATCATTTAACCTTTATCACGCCCTTTTGATCTGGGCTCAATTACACATCACATATCCAATGTAATCTCCCATCTGCTTAACATTTAGAGAGGTATGATCACTAGAGAATGATGTGGGAAACCAGTTTCAATCATAATCACCCTTTCCCACAGTCTAAAAGGGAGTCAGAGTCACTTGATTTAGCATTTGACAGCATAATGCAGGGCTGTCAGACTTGCCTCTCTTCCCAGACTATCACCTCCTTTCTGCTACTCTGCTATTAGTCTTGACCTTGTTGCTCTTTCTTTTGTCATTGCTACTCTGCCTACCTCTTCCTGCTGTCCCAGCTCACGCTGTACTTTTCTGGGGCCAATTCTCTGCCCAGAAGTGTGGGAAGGGGAGGGAGAGGCTGCTATGCTCAGCCCGCAGGGTACAGCTGTCTCAGTGTCTTGAGGTGGAAATACCTGCCTGTCCACAGGATCCCCAGGCACCGTGGTCTAAGAGCATAGAGTCTTTCCGAAGTCTTGGGCTCGAGAGTGCGTGTGAAGCCTACGCAAGTTCAAGTGGACTTGAAAGCTTTTCAACTATGCTTTCCTGTTGTTAATCTGCACATTCATCTGCACATCTGGCTTGGAAAATCTCAAGCCACAAGATCAGCTCTGTTTAGGGTGACTGGTTTGCCACTGCAATAAAGCCAAGTACAAACATGGAAGAAGAGGCTCTGAGAGGCAGCTCCCTTTTCTACTCGCTTCTCTCTGGACAGTTCTTCATTACGGGGATATGCTGATTTTCAGTCACATAGCTAATGTTCAAAGTGGTACCTCATTAAAGTGGGAGATGAAATGTTAGTCACAATCCCTAGACACTCTGAACGCACACCCTGACTACTAACTGTAACCGAACGTCTGAACGTAAAAGAAAGGCAGCGTCGCCATTAGCCCCTCATCCAGGCAAAACCTTTGGTGAGGAACCAGCAATTAAGACTGCCGATTCATCTTCCAGGTCCCACTAATCTTCCCAGGAAAGAAATGGACAGCTCTCATACTTTGGGCCACTAGGCATTGGTTGCCAATTGGGAACATCATCAGAAAACTTTCTTAAAATGGTCATTGGGTAAGTAATTTGGATATTGCTTTCAGCTACATCTGTTCTTCATACTGAGAGTCAATGTGTTGGTTTCCAAAGGGCTGGCCCTTCAACCTACCATATCTTGTTTTAATCATGAACATAATCAGATTTGTTTGGACTTTGGAAAATTACACTTGCTGAACCCAAAATGTTTTTATGCAGGTAGAATCTGATAAAACAATTTTTAGAGGTAGAATAAAAGTCCCAGAGAAGGGCAGTTTTATAATAAGGCCACATGCTTCCTGGAGGATAGGAGTAGAAGTATAAGAGCCCAGCTTCTAGGCTGTCCGTGTAGACCTCCCCGTGTGCTCACTGATTGATTATGTAAATCCTCCCTCAAGGATTTTGTTTTTTTAATAGCAACAGCTTGTGGCTACTTTCTTCTCTCACTCTTATTCTGCCACCTTGTTATTGTTTTTGTTTTTGTTTTTTTATTTGACAGAGAGAGATCACAAGTAGGCAGAGAGGCAGGCAGAGAGAGAGAGGAGGAAGCAGGCTCCCTGCTGAGCAGAGAGCCCGATGCGGGGCTCGATCCCAGAACCCTGGGATCATGACCGGAGCCGAAGGCAGCGGCTTAACCCACTGAGCCACCCAGGCGCCCCTTGTTATTGTTTTCCTTCAGTTTCAGTCCCCAGCCCTCCAGTGAGGCCACCAAGAGGCTAAGCTTTGACTTTACAGGAGTAGAGGCCTCCAACCCCCATCCTTTTAGCCATTTTCCCTTGTTCCATTCATCCCAACAAATATTTACCAATAGCCAGCTGATTGTAGCAGTGGGACTAACAAAGGTAAATTAGTTTGCCCCTGCTTTAGTGGATCTTAGAGTCTAGTAGGAGAGACAAACGCTTAGGTAATTTTAATAATTTTAGTGTAGCAGGTGAAGTGCTGTGCTAGAAATCCACCGTTTGTGACATGGGAGCACAGAGAATAGATGTCCATAGGTCAGCCCGGAAGTTTAGAGAAGACTTCCTGTGAGAGATTATGACAAAATCAGATCTTGAGGGATAAGCAATACTGAAAGAAGTGGGAAAGGTTCCAGATAGAGGGATGAGTATAAGCCATGACAGAAAGTCATAAAACAGCATAAGGCCTGCAGGGAATCTCAAATAGTTAATATTAAGTCAAGAATCAACAAGTAATGAAGTTAGAGAGGTTGATGGGCAGGTGTCAGACACCTGCAGAGCCTTACAGGCCAGGCAGAACCTGAATTCTGTAGGTGATGTATAGTCCTTGAATGTAGTTAAGTGGTGAACCATATGATCAGATTTAAATGTTAGATAATTTTTAAATGCCTTGAGATATGGCTTCCAAGGGGGTAATACTGAGGACTGGGAGATGAGTTATGAGGTTCAGTAATAGAGATGATGTCTAGGCAGGGAGACAGAGGATGAAACTGAGGAATTGTGGACATGGTGATTGATTAATTGATTCGGTGTTGGGGAGTTAAGAAGGAAGGATAACTTGAAAGCAACTTGGGTTTCTATCCCTAGCAGGATAGATAATAGAGCTCTCAATTGGATTAGGCCCTATAAATGAATGAGCGTGTTTGGAGGTACATTTGCCCTATAAGAGGCAATGGAATGCAAAGCACCCAAGCTACCAATTCATGGAGACTATATCCAATCGTGATTTGCAAGTCCGGTGTTAGAGATTTCAAGGGTAGGATTTTTAAGGCACAGAAGCAGTTCTCCCTAGGAGTTTGCTAAGCTTTCTAAAAAGAAAAAAGCAAAGTGAAAATATGCAGAGACAAATCTCTGATTTGGAGACGTTGTGTGTGCTGTTCTCCCCATGGCTCCCCACTCGCCCCCCTCTACCCCTTGACCTCCTTTAGTCACCATGTCATCAGAGATGGGTTTCCTGTATGTTCCAAGTTCCATTGACAGTACTATGAGAATTTATTCTTAAAACACCCCTCTACCAGGTTGTCAGGGTGGCTCAGTTGGTTTAAGTGCCCAGCTCCTGGTTTCAGCTCAGGTTGTGATCTCAGGGTCATGAGATTGAGTCCCAAGTCAGGTTCCACCCTCAACGGGGAGTCAGCTTGAGGATTCTCTCTCCCTCTTCCTTTACCCCTACCACCGCTCATGCTCTCTGTCTGTCTCTCTCTCTCTAAAATAAATATATCTCTAAGGAAAAAAAAACCACCCCTCTCCCATTTCGAATTTTACCCATATGGTGTCATGGAAAACTGGTCAGAATGTAATTTCCTTTCCACCTTGTTGTAACATCCATTATTTTAAATCTTTCTGTGGTTCTGTCATTAACAATATATATAGTTATATACATATATATATATAGAGAGAGAGAGAGAGAGAGAGAGAGAACTAGAGAGAGAGTGAGAACTAGAACTCACAAAATTTTGATGCTACAGTGAAAAGCAGTTGCATTTGCTTGTTTACAAAGAAAGCTCACTAGCGATAACCTTCTGTCCCTTTTGGCTTCTCTTTCTTCATAACTTCAGTTTTTCTTTGAAGATTAGGTAATTCTGTTTGAAACACCAGAAAAGCATGCTTGACTAAGAAGTGTTAAGGTTTATTGCCAAAGGTGTGATTAGGCAGGTGGATGAACTACAGTAGTTTGATTTAAATCAAACTGCCCTTTGGACAAGCACTAGGGAATGAAAATACAATATGAGCCATAAGACATAATCCTCAATTTCCAGTAGTCACTATAAAAAGTAAAAAGAAAGAGGAATTAATTTTAAGAGTATGTTTTATTTAACCCAATATATCCTAAATGTCATCATTTCTACATTTAATCAGTACATATATATTAATAAGGCTGTTTTTTCATGCAAAATGTTCAGAATCTGGTGTGTGTTTTCCACTTCCAGTAAATCTCAATTCAGATACTAAGTTTTCATCAGAAATCTGTGATCTGTACTTAGACTTCATAAAATTAAATTTGAAAAAGCATATTCATGTACCCACATGATTCCAAACATACTTACAATCTCCTAATTGTACTCTGTGTTTTAAGTGTTCATGGCCACCTGTGGCTGCTGTGTGGGAGAGAGCACACAGTAGACCTTTTACCCTTCTTCTCATCCCAGCATTCAGGGTGCTGTACATGAACTTAAGGTAACTGAATATTTCTGGAAGATATTTATGTAAGTTTGCAAATCACTTAAGCCTTTGAGATCTCACCTGGTAGCTCTGGATAACAGAGCTCTCAGAATGGCACTGTTAGGCTCCTGAGGATCTTTACAGGAAGGAGTAAAGGTCAGGAGCTGGTGAAATAGAATATAAAAGCATTGGATCAAGACAGGATCTGGTAAGTGTTCTGTAAAATAAATTTGTGTCCATTTTAAAACATTAATTGTATTAGGAAATTTTTTTTGTAATTTGAAAGTTGCCTTGAAAGGAAGTTTCAGACTTTAGAGTAGGTTTTCTGTTACTGCTTGTCTGGTGGGTTGGTCAGTTGCTTGTTTTGCCTTGGGTCCAAATATATGATATTAGAAATTTCACCATTTACTCTTTGTACTAAAAAAAAAAAAAAGAAAAGAAAAAGAAAAATTGCTCCAGTGTGAGCCTAGTTACCCCCCAGAAAGTAAGAATTCTTAGTGTGGTGAATCCAGCCTAAGATTCAAGCTCATTACCTCCCTACCAATGCAACACACCACACACACACACACACACACACACACACACACACACACGTATATTCACATATACACTTAAGGACATGTGTGGCTTCAGAGTAGAAAGCTTCCCTAACAAAGGACAGTAGAAGTGTTGGAACCACATGGAAAGCTACATCAAACCTTAGCAGTCAGAAGGCTTGTTTCTTTGCTATCAGATATTTTTTCGTTCTGGCAGGGGTGGAGGAGTGAGAGGTGGAGAAGCACGGAGTCCTTCCTTCCTTCTCCCTCTTACTCCATGGACTTCAGTGGGATGAGCATGGCAAGAGTCTGGCCTGGACAACCTCTCTGCAGTGTGAGCCCACTTGTGGGGTCTGCAGTGGAAAGGAAGGAAGAGGGAGATGATGGGCGGGATAATTCCAGGCTCCTCCAGGAACCTCCTGGTCCAACCTTCTTCCTCTTCCATCTTTTCTGCTCCAGGTTCTCCTTTTGGTGATTATGTAGCAGACCTCTTGCCTTAGGAGTCTTCTGACACATTCCAGGAAACACAGGCCATTCATTTGTTTGATTTTTTGAGATGTTTTAGACTTAACTCCGAGTCTGCTGTCTCCTGTCTTATACCTGCTCCTCTAACTCATCATTTTCTATTTATTTATCTTTTTAAGTTTGAGCTCTCATTTCATTTAACCTTAACGTTTAGACAGAAAACTCTCACAACATTTCATCTTTTTGTCTGAGGTTTTCCCGGCTTTCAACACCAGTCAATTAAACTTAGTAACATTTATGAAACACCTGCTCTGTGCTAGGGACCTTGTTGGGTGCTTTGGTGTCAAACATACAATCAAACAACAGTCAGATGGAGGGGAAGCAAACTAGAAAATGCTAGACTTTCTTTCATGCACAAAAAATCAGGGTGGTGTGAACACTTAAACCAGATATTCCTAGGGGACAAATTGGTAACAGAATATGCATAAATTTTTCTTTGCTCTCAAAGGTTGCTCTGGTGATCTGGTTATTTGCATTCTGATCCTGTGACATACTAACTGAATATTTTATGAGGCCAAAGCAAAAAATGAACAGAAATCACAAAAATACCTTACCAGCTCTTTGCTGTAGATCTCTGACCACTTTATCCTATAGTAACAACTTGGATCAAGGCTTCATTTTTTAGCGTTTTATTAAATAAATTCACTAAGTTATCTTTACCCCATTAGAAACATGGCCCCTAAGATTTACTATATCTTACTCATAGAGAATTGTTTTTCCTTTAAATACCTACAAACATGGGGCACCTGGGTGGCTCAGTGGGTTAAGCCGCTGCCTTCGGCTCAGGTCACCATCTCAGGGTCCTGGGATGGAGTCCCGCATTGGGCTCTCTGCTCAGCAGGGAGCCTGCTTCCTCCTCTCTCTCTCTCTCTGCCTGCCTCTCTGCCTACTTGTGATCTCTCTCTGTCAAATAAATAAATAAAATCTTTAAAAAAAAAATAAATAAATACCTACAAACAACCAGGGTGGGGGGAAAACAAAACCCACTGAAAATGTAATAATAAACAGGATTTCACATTAAATTGGAGATTGTTTGGGATGTGTAGGCTGGGAAGGGGTAGTGGCAGGCTGGAGGTGGAGGAGGGATAGGAGAGAAGATGAAAGAGGTGAGGCGCTTTCCTGGCTGCAGAACCAAACCTGAGAGAAGAAACAAGAGTCCAAGAGGGGTCTCCATCCATTTAACCAAACCTCATGCCATCATCCCTGCCACTTGTCTCTAAATTTCCCTCTCTAAAATATCCCTGTCTTCTTCTGGTGTGAGACTTCAGTGAGAAGGTTATTTTTACCCTCTTCATTTTATCCTCCGTGAGTGACTCAAAGAAGAGTTGTCAGTGATTTGAAAGGGACACACGCTCCATGACCATGTAAGTGGCTTCTGGGCACCTAACCCACAATGCTTTCCTGATAAGAAGTTATCAGTGGTAGCTAGCAAGGCAATCAAAAAAGTCAAATAAAAGGAAGAAAGTGTTGGAGGCAGTTTGGGGACTGGAAATGACTTCTGAGAAGTAAAGGTATGAAAAAGAAGGGAAGTTTTGGTGATGGGGAACAGACATAGATCGGATTTTACCAGGACATGGTTTGCCACTGAGTGAAACGTAAAGCCAATGAGAAATAAAGGATGTACTAGAGAACCGTGATGGTCTGTGGTGCCCTTAAAGGTGACATCCATTCCAAAATAGGGAGCCCAGGTCCTAGCGAGGGTTTTCCCGAGCTGTGTCCTCCTGGAAAATTACTTAGCCCTCTGAACGTCAGTCTCTCCATCCATAAAATAAGAACATCAGCTGATCATCTTTTAGGTTTCCTCAACTCTAGATATCTCTTCTTACTTTTTACGTTGCTAAAAACCTTAAGAGGAATGGTTAGAAAACTGTTTGCTAAAATTTAAAGGCTTGCATTTTCACCAATGATCCTGTTTATGGTAGAGGAGAGCAAAAGGGAGGGGAATCTGTATTGCGTTTGCTTGCTGATACAAGAAACATGATGGGAAATATTGGCCATTTACCTCTCGCAGTCTTTAAAAAGAGTAACAGTATTGCCCTATGTTTCTAGTCCTATGTTAACTCCAAAAATTCTTTGTCTTATTTGATATATATAATAATTAGGAGAAATGGGCAGGAAATTGCAAATCAGTTACTTCGTTTGATATTTATGGCAATTAGGAGGAATGGGCAGAAAAGTTCCTATATTTACCAGTGACATTGAACTCAGAGAGTTCAAATAATTTTTTCAGGGCTGGCTATTGACAAGGGCTGGAATTAGATTTCAGGTCTCCAGAACCCTGGAGCTGGGTACTTGCCTGGACTTTTTGCATAATCTTTTCAGAAGTGACCAGAAACATGGGGGTGCTACCTGAGTTGCCACAACCCTAAATGATGTCGAAAGAAGGACTCAGCTTCTCAGATCAAACTACACTTTTCTTTGGTCAATTTGTAACTGTCTCTTAGCCAGGAGCCTCCCAACTAGGGTGCAGACAACCTAGGCACCCATAAATGATAATTAGGGTGCAGATGGGGAAATAGTAAGAAGAATTCTATTACATTTATTTTGTGTCATTCTTATAATTAATTTTAGTATGTTTCATAAGGTATTTATTAGCACAAAGCATCCTCCTAAATAGCACCTAATAGGACTGATAAATGGGGCTCTATGTTTTACTGATTAAATCCATGATCAAAATGTTTGGAAACTAGGTTTTAAAAAATGGAAGGAAGGATGTAGAAAAGGAAGGAAGCCATATGGCCATTCTTAGGGGTCGCTGTTTTTCTCATTCCTTATGATGCCCCGGGGCAGAGAGTAGAAAGGGGTATGGAAAGGAGCAGGTTCAATCAGAACCTTGAAGAAAATCCAGAAAAGTAGACTAACAAATGGAACTGCTCTGGCCGAACTGGGGCAGCTGGTCACATGCTCCCCACCAGCACAAAGGTCTCTGTTTCTCTCTCACACACTGCAGCCCTTTGTCCATCAGAATCCACAATTCCGTTCAGCTGTTCTTACTGCACTTCCCTCCTGTCTTTCTAGTCTATTAGGCAGTAACTGTAAAGCATAACTTCACCAGCCTTTAAAAGAAAAAGTTGAAAGGGAGAAAAATATGTCCAGATCAATGAACCTACAGGTCCTTTCTCATGAGAAAATAAAGTCTAACCTACCCAGAGAAGATAACTTGGGAATTTTTATATTATTCATCACTTACAAAGTAGCTGCCAACTGATTTTTTTTGTTTTCTCCAAAACTCCTCACACTATGCTGGGAAGTGTAGAAAATAAGAAAGGACTCCTCTGAGGAGGAAGAAGATTGTTGACTTTCACCTTTGGGCTCCAGGAAGTTAGTGTACCCAGGATTATTGAATTATTATTAATATTATTATTCAAAGATTTATTTATTTGAGAGAGAGAGAGAGTGTGAGAGGAAGAGCACAAGCAGGGGTAGCTGCAGAGGGGTAGGTAGAAGCAGAATCCCTGCTGAGCAGAAAGCCCAACATGGGGCTTGATCCCAGGTACCGAGATCATGACCTGAGCCAAAGGGAGACAGTTAACCAACTGAGCCACCTGGGTACCCCAAATTATTATTAACCTGGGAGATAAAAGGAATGGTGCATTATGTTAAATAAATAAATGAGCTTTTTTACTATAATGCGAAGCAAGAGATCATCTCTTAGGGCCCATATTTGAGACCGTTTCAAGGAAAAAGAGCCATAGAAGAAATAAATGGTGCCTTTACATGTTAAAAAAAAAAAAAAAAAAAAATAGAGCAGCAAAGGAGCCCACCTGAGGATTAAGATCACAAGTGTGCCCATGTCACAAAGCTGCTTTCTGTTCCCTTAATTGTCTGTAGACACTTAAGACACCAGATCGTTGTTACCGTATTTTCTCGCCAGCAGGGACCACAGACATTGCCTCACGACAGCTTAGCGGGTATGACAGGCTTGCAGGGAAGGAATCTGGAGGTTTCTGAGTATGAGCTTTCTGTGTTTAAAGTGCGTAGCCCTTACTCTGAGGGGCTGGGGGAGGCAGAGTCTTTCATTTCTTGTTCTGTTTCTGTCCCTCAATTCCTTGGGCAGACTCAATTTCATTTTATAGAGAAAATCCACTAATGAGAGAATTGTGAGGACATTCACTCCTCATCCGCCGTGTTCTTTATGCTGCACATAGTACTGTAGTCACTGTGTGCCTGCGGTAGTCTAAGTGCTGCCGAGATTAAAATGAAGAAAACATGACCCCTCAGATGGGACGCAGTCTGATTAAAGAGATAACACAGCTAGTCAAATTAGCAATATAAAACCACATATGAACCAAGACACAAATAAGCGGTAATTTCAATAAGTACTATTACGTTCCTTGAGGACAAGAGAAGGCGCCCTCATCTTGCAAATAAATAAAGGAACAAATGGAGTCCTCACAGCTGCGCTCTGATATCCTCTCCTGCTGTCCTTTGTTCTGGCCGCCATCTTTGGCTCCAGGGCCTGGACCCCACTGGCACAGAAATGAGAAGAGTGGGCTAGAGTTCGCAGTTTAAGAGTGTGAAGCAGTGGCTTCTGTGTCTCTCTTCCCAGCTTACAGCATGCAACAGAGCATTCATTAGTGCACCCTACCGAATCACAGAGGGAGGGACTGAGGGCTCAGGGAACAGTGACAAACACAGAAGCTGGTGAAATGCATTGGCAAAGGGAACCAAATACTGACTGTCACAAAGGATCATTAGTTTAGTGTCTGTTATTTAAATAAAAATAAGGTCAGTTAGCAAACAACCTGTGCCTAAGCTGAGAAAGACTAATGCTGTTTTTCTTCCGTAGTGAAATCAACTGTCTTAATTAGAGTGGTGTAGAATTAACTATTTAGAATCATTCTCTTCCAAGTTCTTCCGGTAGGGACATTTGAAAGAACTAACTCAAACAGTCCCTGTGGTGGCCATACATTCCAACTAAAATATCAAATGCATAGTGTAAAAAAAACCCATTTTTTTCCTATTCTTAGAATTCATATGTATATGATCTTTCAGAAGTGTAAAGGTTTTATACAGAAAAAACTAAAAACGCCAAAGCTTTTTAAACTCTACACTATCTGAAAATCTGAGACACGGGAGGATTATTCCTACCATGCCGTGGATTTTTAAATTACTGTTGCGTAAATCAACAAGAATTCTGAGAACTTGAAAAATAGTGAGAAGTAGTCAAGGGATTGTTGTTATGTTATATTGTTTGGCTCTGATTGTATTCATTCCTGAGAGTTCATTATTACCTCCCCCACTTTTTTCTTTTTGCTGGATTCAACTATAGATTGCTTTTTTGTTCTTTTTAAATGTTTATCTTCAAATTCTTAGTTCAAAAACTTAACTATAAAATGTCATCAGAGGGCACCTGGGTAGCTCAGTTGGTGAAGTGACTGCCTTTGGTTCAGGTCATGTTCCTAGAGTCCCAGGATCTAGTCCTGTATTGGGAATCCCTGCTCAGCAGGGAGTCTGCTTCTCCCCCTGATCCTCCCCCCTCGTGTGCTCTCTCATTCTCTCTCTCTTAAATAAAATCTTTAAAAAACAAATAAAATAAGAAAATAAAATATCATCAGTCTGAATTTATTAAATATCTTTACCCTTCTCCGAAATCAAGCAAGAAACTTGTCTACTAAACAACTTCTATTTTCTCAATTTTCCTTACTGTTTTATCATTAGTAGCAGTTACCAAAATCTTTTTAACAGTCAACAGTTAACAATATTAACTGTTCCAGTCCATATAGCTCTGTGACAATTTTCTCTAAAACTTACTGGCATAAAGAACCAAATGGGAGTATTATGCTCACAGATGTTCTGAATCAGGAATTGGAGCAGGGCAAATTAGAGACAGTGTGTCATTGTTTCACACTTTTTAAGGCCTCCTTTGGAATCTGGCTGTTGGATGGGGGCCTCAGTTTCTCTCTGTTTTCCTTTCCATGTGGCTTCTTGGTATAGGCTATTTTGGGCTTCCCCATATCATGGTAGCTGGATTCCCAGGGCAAGTCCCCAAGAAAGAAACAACCCTGCAGAAGCCCTATCATACCTCAGAAGTCACACAGTGCCCCTTCTCTTTTTCCCTCCTCATTAAGGTGGCCACAAGATCTCCTCAGGTTCAAGGGCAGGAACATAGACTCAGTCTCTTGGTGGAGGCATGGCAAGGTTCTCCAACAGCAAGGACGGTTGCAGCAGGCAACTAAGTGTTGCCGTGACCATGCTTGTCAGATGCAATCAGTCACACTAACATATTGTGAGAATTTACACAGGTGTCCTTGTTCTTTACATTTCATGTCTTTATTTTGGGCTTCTTTTTGTGTGTATGATGCACATCGATTAGTGGTTTATCAGAACACCTATGATATTCGCTCAAATGTTTTATACTTTATATCTTACTCTTGAAGCAGAGATTCACTGATTATAAAATTTACATCGGCAGTTATTTTTATTAGTGCTTTGAAAATATCCTATTGCTTTTTTTCCCCTTTATAGTATTTTTTATTGTGGTAAAATACACTTAACGTAAAATATAATGTGTTCACTGTGTTTAAGTGTACAGTTCACTGGTATTAAGTACATTCATATTGTTGTGTGACCATCACCACCATCCAGCTCCAGAATACGAAACTGTACCCATTAAATAATAACTTCCTATTACCTCTCTGGCAGCCCCTGACAATCACCATTCTACTTTCTGTCTTTATGATTTTAACTACTAGAGGTATTTGTTCTTTTTTCACTGGCTTATTTCACTTAGCGTAATGTCCTCAAGATTCATCCATGTTGTAGCATGTATCAGAATTTCCTTCCTTTTTAAGACTAATATTCCATTGTATGTGTTTAGCGCATTGTGTTTATCCATTGATGGATGCTTGGATTATATCCACATTTTCAATATTGTAAATAATGCTGCTATGAACATAGATGTAGAAATATCTCTTTGAGACCCTGCTTTCAATATTTTTAAAATTATATTTATTTTTAATTTTTGGTTTTTTTTTTAGACAGAGAAAGAGAGAGCACTGTGAGCGTATGGGGGCAGGAAGGAGCAGAAGAAGAGGCAGAGAATCTCAAGGAGACGCCCTGTTCGGTGTGGAGCCCAGTATAGGACAGGCCTCTATCCCACAACCCTGAGATCATGACCTGAGCCAAAATCAAGAGTCGGTCACTTAACTGACCGAGCCACCCAAACGCCCCATCAATTTTCTGAATATAACTTAGAAGTAGAATTGCTAGACCATATGGCACATTTTTTTCAGGAACTGACATACTCTTTTCTACAGAGGCTATACCAGTTACATCCCCACACAGTGGGAACACTCCCCCTGGAAATTGGCAAGCCTTTCACAGACTCCAGGTTTCCAAAATAGTTGAATATATGTATTCTGCCAGCACTGTTGGTCTCTATATGGAAAGAAAGACTTATCCTGCTTCTGAATCCACAGTCTTCCTGGAATCCA
The DNA here is from genome assembly GCF_022355385.1 of Mustela nigripes. Lineage (NCBI taxonomy): Eukaryota > Metazoa > Chordata > Mammalia > Carnivora > Mustelidae > Mustela > Mustela nigripes. The sequence continues at coordinate 95,438,812 of NC_081568.1, forward strand.
TATATAACATTGCTTTTTAACATCTATTGTTGCTGATAGAAATCCACTTTTATTCTGATTGTCATCTATCTTCTTGATCTGGTAATTTATACTTTTTTTTCTTTTTATACTTGACATTAAATATCAAGTCAATTTCTGGGTCTGGATTATTGTGGCTCATTTATTTATTTATCTCAGTTCTGTGTGTACACTTTAAATCTGAAAAAGCAAGTATTCCTTTAATTCTGGATAATATCTTCTGCCATTTCCCCTTGGAATGTTGTTCCTCTCTCATCTTCTCTCTACTCCCTTTTCCTGGGGCCTCTGATAGATACACTGCAGCTTCCATGTCTCTCAGCCACTTTTACATTTTTCAGTCTGTTTCTTCTCTCTGTACTATGCTATGGATCAATTCCTTAGGACTGTGCTTTAATTTACTAATTCTCTGTTTGACTGTTTCTGTTTAGTATTTTAGGGAATAGGTGTTCTCCCTTTCTTTGAGCTCCTTCGTACACTAAATTTAAGCTAATATTCAGATGGGCATACTGTCTTTGTCCTTAGATAAACCGATCTCCAAATGGCTGACTTTGTTGGCATCTGGAGTCCTCTTATGTGTGGAATAACTCTTTAGAAGCTCATCTCAAGCAACAGTATTTTTTTTTTCTTCTTCCCTTTTGGCAACCCTCCAGCATTGATTACTGGCTTCATGGTTGCCACCACTCTTTTCCTCAGGACCCAGAATTCTGATTCAGGCTGCTCTTGGATACTCAGGGCATCTTATGCTGGAAAATACTGAAAATAATTACACCTGCATTCCCCAAGCTGGTAAACATCTGAGTGCCATTGCTGGCATGGAGGCTGTCTTTCTCCATCCTGTCTACCCACACACATGGCATATTAGAAGCTGTAGCCAAAGATAATGGTAGCAAATAGTTTTATTTTGGCCTCCTTTACGGGGAGGCCAGTCCATCCCAGCATCTGATTTTAGAAAGTAGGCTGGGCTTCAGTTTTGTTTCCCTCAACCTTACATGAGATGGTTTTAATTCCCATTGTTCCACAAGTTTCAAAATGCCAGCTTCCAGACTTAGAGCCTGCAAGATCCACAGACCAAGCCTCTCAACTTCAGCTCACGTTTTTCTCTATTTAATGGATGCCCCTCTTCTGTACTGTGAAAAGGTCTAGCATATTTTTCTAGTTTAAAATCATACCTATGTGTTTTGAATTTTTTCTCTTTTGTAAAAATCCAACCTTGTTACATGTATGAAAGATCCGGGGTGTTTAAAATTGTAAATTTACAATACTATCCTAACTGGAAATACGAATTTCTCTGTGATGCCCTGTTTTATCTCATTAAGTAATACCAAAGATAATACAAGTAAGTATTGGAGCAGAGGAGAAAGGATGAAGGTCATGCAAGTTGTGTAAAGCCCAACATCTCATTTATTTATTCTGTTATAATAGCTCAAGGAGAGAAGAATTGCATGGCATTCTTTACATTAATTGGGGTATTATATAATTTGTTTTGCGTACATGTTCAAATGCCCTGGAGGGCCCAATGATATGATGAGAGTCCGTGTCTAGCTGGTTCTTCCTCTGGGAACACACACTTTGGTATTAGGCACTTGCCTATATTGCAAATGGTTTTCATCTTTATACTGTACTTGGGATTTTCTATTTCTAAGCCCTTCCTATTATAAACTATATGAACAGAATAGGAAAAATGGCAGAGAATGAGTATATTCTTTAGGTACTGACAGGCTAATTTTTCTCAGTGTAAGAAATACTGAATATTCAGATTTTTCTCTCTCTTTCTTTTAAACTCAGTGGAAAGCCAGTACTATTCTTTCTTTCTTTTTTTTTTTTTCTTTTTTTTTTTTTTTTTTTGCTCAGTATGAAAATCAGGTCCTCTTTTTTTTTCTATTTCTAAGCAATATATGAATGGGGTTTTAATAAATCAAATAATGAAAAAGCTTGTAGATTAAAAGTAAGTGTCTCTCCCACCCCAACCAGCTTTTTCTCTCTTAAAAAGCCACATTTTTTTCCCACATAAATAACTGTACGGCATCCTCATTTCTACGCCTTGCTTTTCCACTTCTTCATCATATATTTGGAGATTTTTTTCAGTATCAATATACATAGATTCACTTTTTTTTATAGCTGCAGAGTATTCTGTTTTAGGAATGTACGATAATTTATTTAATCTGTCCCTTATTTATAAGATTATAGGCTAAAAAAAAAGATTATAGGCTATTTCTAGACTTTTGCTACTATAAATCATTATGCAGTGAATATTCTTGTAGATACAGTTTTGCTCACATATACTAATTTATTGAGAAATGCTGTGCCAAACTGCTCTCCACTGAGGTTACATTGAAATAAATCTTTAAAAACAAATGCACTATTTTCCTAAACTGAAAACACTTAAAATTTAGCACTGTTGTTTCAGTCTGCAAACAATTCTATATCCATTTTCTTCAAGTTTGCAGCTGACCATATTTTTATGTGAGCGCAATTTATGATTGTTAGTTAAATACTTTGCGAACAACTTATTTTATTAAAAAACAACTTACTTTATTAAAAAAATAAAATATTGTTCAAGCTTGCACATTTTGATGACAAATTGGGGGGAAATGCTCAGAATTAGGATAAGTCCTCGGAATGTATTTGCCTTATCCTTTGGGACTTTGGCCAGTCCCTGGTCTCATCAACCATTTTTATGTTTATATATTTTAGAACTTTCAGTATATTCTGCAGACAGGAGAGTTGCTTGACAATGTTTTCCTCTTTGGGAAGGCTCAGAATGGCTGCTTCACCCACACCCCTTTTTGGAGTTTCCTCTTTCCACACCATCCCTGTTATCCTGGCCTCAGCTATTTTCATGGAGGCTGAACACTAACCTTAAGCCTACAATGATGTGAGACAGTGGCCTTTGAAGACTCTTGAATCAGCAGCTTCATCAACAGCAGTGTCCTCATCAGTTCTCACTCAGGGAGGTCAAATGGAGGACTCCCAAAAGGCATCATCAAGAGTAGCAGGAACTCTAGAAACAAAGAAGGTAGATAAGTTTCTGAGCACCGGAGGGATGAGTTGAGGCTGAGGGGGAGCCCAGTCATAGGGCCACTGGGGCTCTGACATCTGAATAACTCTTCTGTTGGCCTAGCTGGGCAGCTCAAGGTTTTTTTTTTCCTGTCATCTTTAATGTACTCAGTAAATAGAGTAACTTCAGCATAACTTAAACTCCATGGAAATAACTGACTCAGTATTCTTAGCAAACCATAAAACAGAAGCACATTTAGTCATTCACCAAACAGCAGTTGAAAGCCTGGGATGTGCAAGGTCCTGGGGCACAGTGATCAAGACAGGACAAGATCTCCGCTGCCATGGAACTTAGAGTTCTGTGAAAAGGGCAGAAAAAAATGAATAAGAAATACAGTGGAGAGGGGTAAGTGCAACGCAAAGTAGTGGATGGTGATGGGATAGCACCCTGGTGACTATTTTGGTATTGAGGGATCAGGTAAATCTCCCTGAAGAAGTTACCCCTAAGCTGAGACCCAAATGACAAGAGCAATCCATTTGAGAGCTAAGGGAAGAGAAACCAGCTAACAGAAAAGCCCTGAGGTAATAATGTGTATATTGGAGGAACAGAATGACAGTTCAGTAAGGGAGAAGCTTGTGTCACAAAAGTTAGAAAGGCAGGTTGAGACTAGGTTGTATAGGGCTTTGCATGCCCCAGTGTATTCTATCTAGAGTTCAGTTTAGAATATTTCAAGGATATTCTAACTTGATAAAAAGCCATAAATATTATAACCAAGGGCAGATATGATATGATACATGGTTTTAAAAGCTCACCCAGTCGTGCATTGCTGGAGGTGGGGTGGTAGTAGTGAAGGCAGCTAACACAGTAGTCTGGTGCAAAACAATGGCATCGGAGGGTGAGGCGGTTGCAGTGCGCGTGGAGAAGCATTTAGAATCTGGGAGGTGCTTCCCAGTGAGAATCCTTAAGACCTACTGATGGATTAGCTGAGAGGGATGAGTCATGAATGAAAAAAATCAGGAGAAAAAACACATTAACCTCTAAATTTTCCTGAGCACTTTAAATGAAAGAATGTCATTTTCCTTTTCATTTCATCACCAAGTTCCTCTGAGAACCTGGTAGGCAATGAACCCACCATTGTTAAGCAGTATTTTCCTAATCTTGGCTTTCTGAGTCACAAAGAAAGATTCAAATATGTTGAGTATGGGGGCACTTGGGTGGCTCAGTCAGTTAAACCACTGCCTTCAGCCCAGGTCATGATCCCAGGGTTGCCCCACATCAGGTTTCTTGCTCAGTAGGGAGGCTGCTGCATCCTCTCCTCCCCACTCGAGCTCTCTCTTGTTATCTCTACCTCTCTCTCTCAAATGAATAAATAAAATCTTTTAAAAAATATGTTGAGGGACGCCTGGGTGACTCAGTTGGTTAAGCAGCTGCCTTCGGCTCAGGTCATGATCCCAGCATCCTGGGATCGAGTCCCACATCGGGCTCCTTGCTCGGCAGGGAGCCTGCTTCTCCCTCTGCCTCTGTGTGCCAGTGCTCACTCTCTCTCTCTTTATCTGACAAATAAATAAAATCTTAAAATATATATATATATATATATATATATATATATATATAGAGAGAGAGAGAGAGAGAGAGAGAGTATATTTCAGTTTAGAAAGTACTTTATTACCTGTCAGATATCTGGAAATTTCTATTCCATGTAACCTATATCCCATGGAGTCTGAAATGATAGAGGTTGTAACTAGTGAAACAGGAGTTGGTTCCTGAGGGTCTAGGGCAAATCTAGGGGCATTTCCATAACTAGGAGAACATGAGTTCCTCTCTTCCATTGTACTATACTGGCTTAGTTTTGTGTTACCTCCTCTCCTACATCCTCTGAGGACAATATGAGACAAGGCCCAAGTGCATCTGTTCACCACATTTACATGTATTTGGTAGTGTTGAATGAGTAAGTGAGCAAGCAAATGAATGAATTAGTGATTGAATGAATGAATTCTGAGTACCTGTCCCTTAGCTGGCTCTTTCCTTGAATAATAGAAGTTGTCTAACCTCACCCCATCTTCTTGGTTAGTCTAAGACTGGCTCTTGCCATAAATAGTTTTTCAGGCTGTTGGTTGTATATCTGGGTTTGTGTATATTTCATCCCTATTCTGACCATCCCTTTTATTTAACTACACTACTTTTTTCTGCCTATATTATCATGGATGGCTATGTAAGATGGACATCCCCATAGGATATTCGAAAATTCTATGTTAAGATAGGAGGAAGGTTTATTCTCAGTAACTTTTCAGGTTCTATCTTCACTGATATATTGGGATGGGGAATGTACCAGTCTATACAAGGTACAAGGCTCCACAAAGTGTCCTTTCAGCTTCAGAGTTGATCAGAAGCCATTATGTTCTATTTGGGGACCTAGATATCATATTTTAAAATAGCTTCCCACAGAGCAATTCAGAGGAGAGTACAATGTATCATTTAAGTACTAAATATTGACTATTTCTACAATGAAAAAGTACAGAGAGTTCCCTTTATGTTTATCTTTGTATTGCAAATTGCCACAACCTGGTCAAAAAATTCTCTCTGTAATAGAGCTTGAAGTCCGGGATTGTGATGCCACCAACGTTGGCTTTCTTTT
>NC_081568.1:95444862-95479917 GCF_022355385.1 Mustela nigripes
ACTGAGGGTTGCTGGGGGGAGGGGGTTTGGGAGAAGGGGGTGGTATTATGGACATTGGGGAGGGTATGTGCTTTGGTGAGTGCTGTGAAGTGTGTAAACCTGGTGATTCACAGACCTGTACCCCTGGGGATAAAAATATATGTTTATAAAAAATAAAAAATTATATTAAAAAAAAAATTCTCTCTGTGGTAGAAGGATATCTGCCAATAAATGAGTCTGTTGAAAGGCCCACACCAAACCCAGCACCGCAGGCCAACCCTGACCACAGCTGAGTGGTGTGAAGAGGGCTGACAGCCGCACGGTCACCACCCAGGCTGGAGAGGAAGGCAGCGTGAAGTGTTAATGGAAAAATCCAACTTCCTTCTCTTCCAGTGAGGATGAGCAAAACCAAAATGGAACTTTCCCTCGTAAGTTTTAAAAGACAACTCTCATTTTGGATGGAAATATTGACTAGGGGTTTGCACTTCTGTGTCTTTTTACATATTTCTTTCTGTAGAAGAAATGTCTCTTGACAAGCTCATGTTTGCTTGGTAATAATTATTTGTCATTTTATGTGAGGAGTTCAGTTAGTTCTTGTGTAGGTTTCCTACAGTTTCCCTAACAGTATACCCTACACCAAGTGCCTTAAGCAACAGCAATCTGTTGTCTCACAGTTCTGGAGGTTAGAAATCTAATAGTAAGGTATATTGTAGGGTTAGTTCCTTCTGAGAACTGAGAGAGAAAATCTATGTCTTGCTCTTGCCAGCTTTTGGTGGTTTGCTGGCAATCTTGGACATTGCCCGGATTCTAGATGTAGCACCCTAATCTCTACCTTCGTCTTCACATGTCATTTCCTTCTGTGCTTGTCTCTGTGTCCGAATTTGACCTATAATAAAGACATAGTCAGATTTGGGCCCTTATGACCTCGTCTTATCTAATGATATCTGCAGTGATCCTACTTCCAAATAAGGTCACATTCAGTGCTGGGGGTTAAGACTGCGACATAAAAATTCTGGGGAGACATAATTCAGACCATAACAGTCATCAACTATTGTGCTGCACCATTCTGAAGAATGGTGTGGTGCATAAATAATGAATCTTGGAACACTGAAAAAAAAAATCAAAACTTTGATGCTAGGAATTAATGTACTTCTGAGGACAATTCCAAGGGGGCTGGTCCCCAAATGCTCGTAACAGTGACCCACACAGAGAAAATGAGGGAGGGAAAAATAGATTTAATTGTACAAACTATCTTGTATTTGTCTGAAAAAAAATGTACACACATAAAAAAAATTCAAATTCTAAACAAATCTCCATTTTCTAGGACCAAATAGGACCAAGTAGGACCAAATAATTCCAAAGAGAAATGTAGGAAAAAAAACAAACAAACAAACAAAGCCAGAATGAAGTAGGTTGTAACCAGCTGGGAAAAGCTTTGGGAGATTATGGAGAACTAAGACATCTCTCATGTCTACCAGCTTTAACTTGATGTAACACAAACATGATAAATTGATAGAGGAGATTGAAAGAATAACTAAAGCAAAAAGGAAAAGCCCATGTGGGAAGGCATATTAAGAGGTATTACCTTGATTTTAACTCAAGGAATGGTTTCTACTAGATTCATACTAGATATCCTTAGTGGCCGTAGAGTGTTTGCCCATTAATAGAGCTAACTGTTGGACTACTCTGTCAAGATGGGGATTGCAGGTTTGATTCTACCAGGTCAGCAACAGAAAAAAGAGTAATAAAATTTGACCACTAGGCCACATTGTAATCTTCATGGACACTTGTACCTTTGTCTTTGTAAGAGCCTCCCTCCAAAATAAAAGCAAAAATCAAAAATTATATTTCATGACTATGTTGGTATAAAGATTAACATGTTACTAGCACATATTAAAACAGGATTTTTTTTTTACCTCAGAAATCATTTTTTTTTACCTCAGAAATCATTTTTTTTTCCTCATTTCAAAAGCAATTAAAACATTTCTGTGGTTCCTAAAAGCATTTTCAGCCCTAGTCACTGTGCCCACTGTAACTAAGAGACAAGTCCATCCTGCCTAAAAAAACAGCAAGATGGGCTTTGGACCTCAATCCAGGTGTATGATGTACATGGTGGCAGAAAAATGAAGGATGTGGGTGGCTTCTCATAACCTCATGCATGAGGCGGGCAGTGAAGACAAAGGTGTAGTCCACTTCCTGCTTGGGAGGCAAAGTAGCCCCTCCCACTAGTAAGTGAGGTCCCGCAGGGGAGCAGTGTACTCCTCCCAACTCCATTAGCGTAGGAGTGAGGCCCGTTCCCATCCACTTCTGTAGGCCTCAGGATTAGTCTTCATTCCTCCTGTTCTGCTATCCCATTCTTACCTTCTCCATCTGTGAATGAGACAAGCAGCAGAGACAGCCCGGCAGGTCAGGTGGCTATCAGTAGCAGGGACAGTGAGAAACGAAGGTTCTCTTGGAATCTTTCAAAAGGGCATCCTGGGGGGAGAATAGAAGGTGAAAGGGAAGATGAATCCCATTTGTGAAGATTAATCTGTTCTAATCCCTTTGCTATATGTACATTTTACATTTGCTGTCATGTTTAATTCTAAGGACAATACTGCCCTGCCTGGCAGCATCCTCATGGCCTCCTGTACAGAGGAAGGAAAGAGGCTGTTAAGGGCCAGAGTCTAGATTTGAGGTTAGTTTTTCTAAGCTCTCATACCTAGATGTGGTATTTTGCTGTCTAAATTTTAAGTGACAGATCAGTTCAAGAAAATTTATAATGGAGGTCAGATAGTGCAAGGAAAAGGAAACATGTTTTTAAAATCCATCCATATCCTTGAGGAGAACATAGGCAGTAAACTCTTCAGCATCGGCCACAGCAACTTCTTTCAAAACACGTCTCCAAAGACAAGAGAAACAAAAGTGAAAATGAACTTGTGGGACTTCATCAAGATAAAACTTATGCATTGCAAAGGCAGCAGACAACAAAACAAGGAGACAACCCATGGAAACTTTGCAAATGACACTACAGATAAAGGGCTGGTATCCAAGATCAATAAAGAACTTCTTAAACTCAACACCCCAAAAAACAAATAACCACGTAAAAAAAAAAAAAGGTCAGAAGACGTGAACAGACACTTCTTCAACGAAGACATACAGATGGCTAACAGACACATGAAAAAATATTCAACATCATTAGCCATCAAGGAAAGTCAAGTCAAACCACATTGAGATAACACCTTACACCAGATAGAATGGCAAACATTGATAAGACAAGAAACAAGAAATGTTAAAGAGACTGTGGAGAAAGGGAAGAATGATCTTACACTGTTGGTGGGAATGCAAGTTGGTGCAGCCACTTCGGAAAACAGTGTGGAGGCTCTTCAAAAAATTAAAATAGAGCTCCCTGATGACCTGGCAATTAGACTATTGGGTATTTACCCCGAAGATACAGAGGTAGTGAAAAAAAGGACGATATGTACCCCAATGTTCATAGCAGCAATGGCCACAGTCACCAAATTGTGGAAAAAGTTGAGGTGCCCTTCAACAGATGAACCTTCAACACCTGGTAGAAATTCAGCTAAAGAAGATGTGGTCCATATATACAGCCATCAGAAAGGATGAATACCCAACTGTTATATCAGCATGTATGGGACTGGCGGGGATTTGCTAAGCGAAATAAGTCAAGCAGAGAAAGTCAATTATCATATGGTTTCACTTATTTGTGGAGCATAAGGAATAGCATGGAGGACATAAGAGGAAGGAAGGGAAGAAATGAAGGGGAGAATATCAGAGGAGGAGGCAAATCATGAGAGACTCTAGACTCTGGGAAACTAACTGAGGGTTTCAGAGGAGAGGGGGGTGGGGTGAGCCTGGTGATGGGTATTGAGGAGAGCACATATTGCATGGAGCACTGTGTGTTATATAGAAACAATGATTCATGGAACATTACATCAAAAACTAATGATGTACTGTATAGTGACTGACATAATTTTAAAAATTATTTAAAAAGGAAAAAGATAAACTCCCATACACAAGAGGGTGACTTTTGCAGATTGACTCAGAAGATTCAAGTATTACTCTGTGTATCTCTACAGGTTCATTCATTTTACCCACAATTACCAACAGCTTCTTTGTGACATGCCATTGACACCTAGTAGAAATTCAGCAGTGCCTGTGGGTCTGATGATTGTCCTAAGTTATTCTGCACTAATAGCTGGATGAAGAAAAAGCCCTAGTTTCCACTGCTGGACTGTGATCCTCTTTAAATTTTTATTTAAATACCAATACCTTTGCTTCAGAAAACCTGCTCTGATATTTAACACAGCCTTAAAATACCAAATACTTAAATATATTGCCTGGCTGTATGAACTCAATTAAGATCTCCTTGAGTGCATCACTTTCTTTGTTAATAAATGGAAAAAAAAAAAAAAAGCCCTCAGAAATCCTCTTTTCTCCAATATCCTATTTGTCTGTTATTTATCCCTCAAAACACTGGGTGCTAGAGAGACCTGCATTGATACTGTGATTAACTGGCTACTAAGCACAGAGTTACTGCGTGTAATTTGGTCAATTTTTCATTATTTGGTTTTCTTTATAAATAGCTTTAGTACTTTTTTCTTTTTTTTTTCTTTTCAGCGTAACAGTATTCATTGTGCTCCATGCAATACATGCCCTTTTAAAGACTTCCTTCCAAGCTCTTTTTCTTTCTTTCAACACCGTTAAATTAAATAATTTGCCTTGGTGTAAGATGTGGGTTGCTGATGCCCATTCCTCTCAACCCCTCCCCCTTTTTCTTATCATAAAATACAATTTCCTTATTCTAGTTTAAGGTGAAAGTGCCCTTAAGAGCTCTGTAAAGTATTTCATTTTCCTTAAAAGTGAGGTAGTTCAAGATATGCAGATACTTGCCAGCATAGGTCTCAACAGGAAAGAATTTTAAAATTAATCCGTGAGGGACTCCTGGATGGCTCAGTTAGTTAAGCGTCTGCCTTCTGCTCAGGTCATGTTGCAGGGTCCTGGGATTGAACCCCGCATCTGGCTGCCTGCTCGATGGGTAACCTGTTTCTCCCTCTCTCTGCTACCCACCTTGTTTGTGCGCTTTTTCTGACAAATAAATAAATAAAATCTTTTTAAAAAATTAACCTGTGAAATAATCCCCAGATGTGAAAAATACCATACAGAAGGGAAAGGATTGTCTCAACATTGTACAGGTGTGTTCTCTTCAACCTGACCTTCAGAGACCATCCCGTGACTCAGATGCCTTCTTCCCCTCACTTCTATAACCTGACTTGCCACAGTTGCTCATTTGAAGTTGAGCAACTGTGGCAGAGTTGCCCAACTCAGGCAGAGCTCATTAGACACTCTGAAAGTGTTAGACATCCACTCTGACATTATCCCTTGGTTGCTTTCAACTTATCAGCCCAAGTCAGTTGTACAAATAACTCTGCAAGTATAGTAAACTGCCATGTGGTGTTTCATATCTTTTTGACTTAGAAGATTTTCTTTAGCATAAATAACAGATCTAGTCTTTTCTCTAAAATTACATATTACATATATAGTATAGCATAATATAAAATTGTGGTGTAATAATTTATACTAAAAACTACATATTTGGTCTTCATCCTGTTTCTGGTGCAGAGCTCCTAAAACCCTTGGGCCTGCCTAAGCAATAACAATATAGTAGTGCATCTTTGAAAGTTGGCGGGAGAGTAGATCTTAAAAATTCCCATCACAGAGAACTTTGGAACTATATGATGAGATGGATGTCAACAAAACTTATTATAGTAATCACTTCCCTACACACTGTGTGTGTGTGTGTGTGTGTGTATTATGAATCATTGTGTTATGCACCTTAAACTAGTACAGTATTATATGTCAATGATATTTCAATAAAACTGGAAAGAAATTTTTAGGAAGAGCAATGGGAGCATCATTTGTTATAATATTTGGTTTCTTGTTCTTAGTGCCTGAAATAGCTACAAGGAATAAAGGTGAAAGGAATGTCTTATTACTCATCACAAACCCCTTTCCACCACATTTGAGTTTGTATTGGAGAAGTGACTTGGAAAGCCCCCAAGGATGGCACTGATTGTTGGGGGAGCCAACCACGATGAGAGAGTTGGAACTTTAAAGCCCATCCCTCAACCTCTGGGGAGATGTGAGAGGTTGAAGCTTGACTCAATCAAATAATGGCCAGCAATATAACACCCATGCCTATGTAATGAAGCCTTCATAAAAACCCAGAAGGATGGGGTTAGGAGAGCTTGTGGGTTGGTGAACATGTGGAGGTGCTGGCAGAGTGGGGCACCAAGGGAGGGCATGGAAGCTCCACACCCCTTTCTATATACTTTGCCTTATGCATCTCTTCCATCAGGTGTTCCCGAGTTCATTCTTTTATAATAGTGTATATGTGATAGGAACATAAATAGATATTCACTTAGATCTATAGATATTTTCAATTACTATGCAAATCTAACTTTGGTTTCTATTTTGGACGAGCCCTAGCTTGCCTGGGCTCTCTTGGGATGCAGGCTAGGTTGGACCAAAACTGACTGCCCAGGCCTCCACAGGGCCAGGTAATCCATTAGAATTATAATCACAGGGGCGCCTGGGTGGCTCAGTGGGTTAAAGCCTCTTCCTTCGGCCAGGTCATGATCTCAGGGTCCTGGGATTGAACCCTGCATTGGGCTCTCTGCTCGGCAGGGATCCTGCTTCCTCCTCTCTCTCTCTCTCTCTCTCTCTCTCTCTGCCTGCCTCCCTGCCTACTTGTGACTCTGATCTTTGTCAAATAAATAGTCTTTAAAAAAAAAAAAGGAATTATAATCATAGATGAAGGTTATGAATATAGTATTAGTGGATATATACTTGGCTAGTAATTTTCATCCTATTTAATGTCATAACTCAACCTACTTTGGTTTGACTTTTGGACGCTGTCTTAACTCCTCCACTTTACCCAATATAATATGTGATAGACCCTCTTTTAATTCAAATGAATTAAAACTGTTTCCTGAGAATTTCATGAATTCTCATTTAAGGTCATTAAGAATCCATTTAATTTCTTCAAATCTTAGAATGTTAGTGTCAACTTTGTATTTATCCATGATGCATGAGCGTCTGAAAACTTAGTTCACAGGCTAAGATAGCAAACTTTCCCAATAGTTGGTTAGAAATTGATCAGCAGGAAGTCAGGGTTGCATGCTGGATTTGTCCCACTCCTCACTCTGTCAAGCCCACTTGGTTGCTTCTCTGTGCCACCCTTCCCAGCTAACTCCCTTCAGGTTTTCTAACTCCCTTGAAAGGAAGTATGTATTGTTCCAGGTCTCAGGTATGAGGATCACTTAGTCCCAGCATCCTAGTGGATCACCTACATTAACCAATCCCTTCAAGTTCCTCACTTATATTTCCCCTTTCTTTTTAAAATGAGTACCTAATCAAATACGGTTGACTCTTGAACAATGCAGGGATTAGGGGCACAGACTCCCACCCGCCATTCAGCCAAAACTTTTGACTCCCCCAAAACTTAACTACTAATAGACTGCTGTTGGCCTTTGGAAGCACTTTCAATGATGTTGAGTCCATTAACACATATTTTAAATGTTATGTGTATTATATACTATATTCTTCAAATAAAGCAAGGTAGAGAAAAGCAAATGTTATTAAGAATTAGAAGAGAAAATACATTTACCACAAGTGCAGTGTATTGATGAAAAAAAAAATTCACATGTAAATGGTCCTGCACGGCTCAAACCTGTGTTGTTAAAGAGTTGACTGTAATCATTCATTATTGTATGGTATGTAGATTTCTTGAAAGTATGTGTGTTTTGAATGTAGATGAACATTTATAAAGAAACTTTTTAAAATCAGGCGAATTTGGAGGATATGAGAGAAAACACCTGTGCTAACTGAATTGGGAAACCTTGAAAGTAAGAGAGTCATCTGCCTGCAGCAAAAGATAGATTGAATTTTTCCCCAAAGCAATGATTTTTATGAAAAGCAGACCTTTCATAAAATGATGGGAGCTGTAGGTATGTTTCACTTGTCTCCCCGTTTCCATGTAGGCCTGGACATACAGACTTATCTTTTTTCATGAGTAAATTAATAGATATTTAAACACTCTAGGTTGATTCCCTTCAGATTGTTTAACTTAGCCCATTTATAGGTGCTAAGTCATTATTTCATTGCATTCTTTTAGTGTTTTGAGAGTTTTTGGTTGTTGTTTTTAATGAAAGACACAGAAGGCTTGAGCCTCTCTAGAAGAGAGGAGGACTCCTTTCCCTGGGATAATATGTGGGGGCATGAGTTTAAATATTCGCCTCTCTCTCAGTGTCACAGCTTGAGAATATGTTTGCTCTGACCGTAATAGGATGGCACCCCCAACTGTGATCCCCTCTACCCCGTGAGGACCAAAGTGTAGCTAATGAGAATCAAACTAATGAAAAACAGGATTTTGGTGTTGCTGGAATATGGAGAAAAAATGTGGAGTCTAAAAAGAATATTTCTCCCAGCCAAGACAGCATTGAAGAAACTCGTTATTTTCCATCTGCCTATTTCTTATTCTCAGGGTGAAGTGAAAGCAAAGTTTTAAGACTTTTTCTCCACTGCAAAATAAATAGACTTCAGAAAATGCCCATCTAGAGAGTAAAGCAATTAAGAACTCTCTAGCTGTGAGGATCCAGCCCCAGCTCGACTTACAGCAACGATTTCATTGCTTTGCATCAAGATGTGCTTGCGAATCAACCTGCTCTGATCAGCCAACATGCTGAGGGGCATGACATGTTAATAAATAAATAAATTTTCAAGCTGTCGTAAAATGGCCTTTGTAATTATAAACATGGGAAACTTTCTGAGATGCAAGTGGATGGTAAGTGGCTCAGTAACACAAGGTCTGAGCAGTTGGTGTGCTTTGAGATTGGAAGACCTCCGGAAAATTAAATCGACCAAAAGACCATCGCCATTTGTTTCAGAGGCTTGACGTCTCTTGAAATCTTTTTCAGCTCGCTAGTTTGGAAATACGGAGAGGTTTGAACTCATTTTATGCAAGAAGCGTTTGTAGGCTACTGTCTAATATCATGGCAACTTAAGCAATTTTTTGAGCCAAAACCACTCTTTAGAAAGCTTAACTGCTACTTTAAAAAGACATGTGAGGGGCGCCTGGGTGGCACAGTGGGTTAAGCCGCTGCCTTCGGCTCAGGTCATGATCTCGGGGTCCTGGGATCGAGTCCCGCATCGGGCTCTCTGCTCAGCAGGGAGCCTGCTTCCTCCTCTCTCTCTCTCTCTCTCTGCCTACTTGTGATCTCTCTCTGTCAAATAAATAAATAAATAAATAAATCTTTAAATAAATAAATAAATAAATAAAAAGACATGTGAAAGGTATTTATACCTGTCTTAATGTATGGTACCCAGGAAATTAGTAATTGCTAATTAGTTTATTTAAATTCATTAGATGTTTACTCAGTGGCTCTATGAGCCTAGTCTCAGGCTATGTACTTTAAAAAAATTCACATTACATATGTTGCCTTATCTATGCTTCCTGGGAAGCAAGATTATGGACATAGTTTTATATGAAAACACTTGTTTTCAAAGCACCAGATAGGGATGACTGGGTGGCTCAGTCGGATAAGTGTCTGCCTTAGGCTCAAGTCCTGAGTCCTGGGATCGAGTCCCGCATCAGCCTCCTTGTTCAGCGGGAAGCCTGCTTTTCCCTCTGCCTGCCACTCCCCCTGCTTGTGCATGCACTCTCTCTCTTTCTCTCTCTCTCTGTAAAATCGATAAATAAAATCTCAAAATATATGTATATTTTAAGAAATTAAAATAAAAAATAAAAGCACTAGGCAGCCTGCATTAAAGTCCCAAATTGATTTTCATCAAGTTCTGAAATGTGATGTAGACAAAGCAATAGAGATAGTTAGCAGCTGACAGGTTTGTGTTACAAGAAAGTATTTAAGTAGGCAGTATAGATGGTTTAAGAATATTTATAGGCCCAGAAAAGATTGCTAGAACTTAGGTAGCTATAGACAGTTGGAACAGAAATACATAGTTTATAGCAAAGAAGAACCACCAGTGAATTTATAAATTATATCCCTGCTTACATTTTACAAATCATGCATGGATCACGCATTCGTCATTGGTGAGGTTAACAAATCACTTAGTATCTCTCAATGATTTATAAATAGTAGACTATGCCTTCCTGGATATGTATATTATCTTCGAGGTTGGCTCACTCACTAAGCAGCTGTTTTTCTCACCACGGGCTGTTAACACATGTAGGTGACATTACCTGCTAGATCACGATGTGAGCTCTCTGGATGCTTGGGCAGGATCAGCTATGTGATTTGTGAAGCCCAGTGCAAAATGAAAGTGGGGTCTTCCTGTTCAAAAATTATCACCAAGAATTTCAGGGTAGTGATAGCAGAGCACTAAACTAAGCCCGAGACCTTCTTACTAAAAGGCCCTATGTGTGTGCATGAGTCCCACACCCGTGAAGCCAGACCTGTCCATGGGGACAGGCAGATGAGTGTGTGTTTCAGGCAGAGCTTTCCAGTATTGGCACATTCCAGGGATGTGCTGATCATGGGTGAGACACCAGTTAATGGTCGTGAATCCTGACATAGATATATCGAGTTACAACATGTATATAATAACTTTGTATAATATTTATCTGACATTATAGTCACACCGATATGTATCTAAATAAATATGTAAAAGAGAGTTCTGGAAATTTTTGGTATGATAGCCTTGGGCAAATTTACTAGAAGAAGATCAATTGTTGCTATCTATAAATGATACTATCCATCATGTTACGCATCGTTCAACAAATATTCTCTTGGCACCTACTCTGTGCCAGATGATCTCTGTGGTGTAAGGATATAACAGAGAACAAAATAAACATAATAGCTGCTCTCAGAGAGCTTTTATATTATTGAATTTCTGAAATTTTTACTAGTTTGCTCAAGCTTTACTTTGTATTTTTGCTTTCATGTTGAAACCCCTGGCTTTCTGGCTTTATTAAGACCAGAAGTTATTCTTGTCACTATTTAGAACTGAGTAGAACCAGGACTCCCTGGTTTAAAAGAATGCACGGAAAGTCTGCCCTTGAGAGGTTTCCAAGCTGAGGACACTCCTAGGAGCACTTCCCATGAGGCCAAAAGGCTGATTTACTTTCAGCAATTCATGGGAAAGAAGACAGTCCCCTTATCTTTGGTCAGAGGCTGCTTACCAGAATCCTGAGTGTCAAAGGATTGCCCTGAAAGTCAACAGCATCCATCTTCTGGAAATCCAACAGCATCCATCTTCCAGAAATCCACAATCCTTGCTTTTCACCCTTTCAAAGAATTTACTGGTCTGGTTTGGCCTTTCTTTGCCACATTCCATTCCAGAACCCCAGCTAAAATGTTCTCAAGGGCCGACCAGAGGTTCCTCCTCCTTTCTCTGTGTTGGTACAACTTGACCGCTGCTTGACAGCTTGACATCAAGGTCAACTGGAGATTGGGAACAGTTATGTAACTGCATTGTAAATTGAATTAGTGCTGTACACGAGCCCAGACCAAGTAACCGGGGCAGCTCCAGGCTGCAGCGTGTCCCCGGGGAGACGGCATGGGAGGAACTGCTTGCCTTTGCTGGGGAACGGGGTAGAAGAACACAACGCATCTCTCGCCAGCCCCTTCAAAGCCTGGCCAGGCTGCTGCCCTGTCCCATTGGGGGAAGACAGAGGCATGAAGTGGGAGACGGTGTCAGTGTGGCAGGCAGGCACTGAGAGACTGCAGCATACATAGGATACATGTACTTAAAATGAGAAAACGGAATTATTTTTCATATCAGAAAAGACATCCCCCAGAGAAGAGAAATAAGGTTTCCTCATATGGAGGAATAAAGCCCCTGGCAATCTTCTGTGCATGGGAGGATGGGCAAGAGAGCAGAGGCAGGACCATCCTCCTCCTACCAGGGATTGGTTCTGGAGAGAATGTGTGCCCACAAGTCTTAAAGGCTAGGGCTGAAACATCTTTTAATACCTTTGATGACCTGGGACATTCTCCCCCAAAGTAAGATGTCATATGACACAGAGGGGAAAATAGTGTGCGGGTTTTCTTTACAGGCAAATGAATATAGAAATAACTTTTATTTTATTTTTTTAAGATTTATTTATTTATTTTTGGAGAGTGGCGAAGGGGCAATGGGAGAGGGAGAGAGTCCTCAAGCAGACTTCCTGCTGAGCACGGAGCCTGATGCTGGGCTCCATGCCAGGACCCTGAGATCACGACCTGAGCCAAAATGAAGATTCAGATGCTAAACCCAGTGAGCCACCCAGGTGCCCCTACAGAGGTACCTTGTGAAAAAGAAGAAAAAAAAAAGTGGTACCATGAACTTCATGGCACAATTAGACACATCAACCTGATTAATTACTACTCTATCAATGATCTGCCATGACCTTGGTATATGCTAACATGGCCATCCTTAGAAGAAGGTGAGGAGAGGCAGAATAACGGAAAGCTGAGAGCTTGGCCTGAGTAGTCCACTAATGGGACCTGACCACAGACCTCGTACTAAGTGCTTAATGTGTGGACAGGTTCTTAAACCCCGTCTAAGCTCCATCTTCCTCATCTGTAAAAGGGAATCCTGACAGTACCAAACTCAAAGGGCCTTCATGAAATTATATAAAGTCTAATGAGTTAGTATTTGAAAATTAGTAGCATGAAGACTTGCTAATACTAACAACAATAGCTTATAGTTATTGGATGTGCTAAGTGGTTTACAGGTATTAACCCATTTATTTTTCATAATAATCCTGTAAAAGACGGAAGTTTAGTAAATTTCCCCAGGTTGTATGCTATCTGGTAAGTGGTCGAGCCAGGAGGTAAAGGCAGCCAGTGGCTTTAGTTTTCGGGTTCTAAGGTTGAATGAATGAAGGCATTTGGGCTCGTGAAGGGGCAGAAGGGGCAAGGTGAGAACAGAAGAAGATAAGGTCCCAGGATACGTTTACTTCCCATAACTCTACAAATTGTAAGTGTGAGACTCAATTAAAATGACCCCGAAATGGGTGAACATTAATTATATGGGCCAGTCTCCTTGACTGGTTATTCTTCTTTGAGTCCATTATAGGTTCATGACTCCCTTGGATCCATCTTTAGCTCCTTCTGTTCTCTGTCTGTACGTTTTGCCTGAGTGAGCCTTGAAACCATCACGTTTCTACCTTCAAGATATTTCCATCTGCCTACTTGCTACCTTGGCTCATCTTCTCTCCTCACGTGAGCCCTTTCCTCGTGCTCATCCCTCCGACAAAGGCCTGGATATCTTTGTAACCACCCAACAGAGCCTAACCAAGTTTCCTACCAACAATGGAGGAACATCACCATTTTTGCTGATCTTCAGCAGCCCTGAAATATTTTGGTCGTGTGGCAGGTGGGAAATGGGGTTTCACTTCTTTAACTGGCATCTTCCTGATTCCTAACAAGGTCAGAACCTGTCTTTCAGTTAGGTACATTTCCTTCTGCATGGACCCCCTGTCCTTCAGATCTCCAGAGTGTTAGTCTTAGTTTTAGGAGAAATTTTTGGTATAATAGGGTACTAAAGATATTATTTCAGAAATAATATCTACTGGTAATACCTACTGGTGATCTCTCTTTCTCTGTCAAATTAAGATAATTGTGTAACAAAAACATTTTCCAGTATATTTTAAAATTTGCTTATATCTTTTCCCACAGCATATCTTAAAATTTTATGTATCCAAATAAGTGCTTCTCTTAATGAATCATCCTTTTTACCTCTTCCAAACTTGTTTCCAATTCATGACTATACAAGCACAACCTCCCCAATTTTCTGGTCATATTTTTATTGTTTTATTTGCACTTACTTATTTATTATTTATTTTTAAGTAGGCCCCATGCCCAGCATGGAGCCCAGTATGGACCTTGAACTCAAGACCCTGAGATTGAGAACTGAGCTGAGATCAAGAGTCAGATGCTTAACTAACTGAGCGACTCAGGGTCCCCTGATTTGTTTTATTTTTAAAATTTAGAAACATGATCTGTCCAATTTTTATATGTAGTATATTGTAGTTATCCCATTTTTCCCTTCTAGGTATTTCAGCAGTATTCATTAAGTAAATGTGACTTTTGCATGAAGTAAAATATCATCTTGGCCCTATATTAAGTTTCCATGCATGCTTGGATCTATTTTCTCTTCCCTATTCAGACCCATTCTTCCACACCTCTTTGGGGGTTATTGTCATAGCTGTATATGTATAATGATATTCAGTTTTACTATCTGGCAGGGCCAGTACCCCAGAGGGATTTAGCTGCCCCTGTCTGTTTTCCACCAGAACCAGGGTCCTATAGACACACCCTCTGAGTGTATGCCGAAGTGGCAGCATTCTCTGTGTGAGCATGAGCAGACAATAGTATTCTTTTGCCTTATCCCTGGAATGGGACAAAATGACCAAAAAATAGAGAAATTTAAGAGGCCCTGTTGTATCGTAGTTCAGTGCCTGAACTCTGGATCCGATTGTCAGGTTTGCGTTCTCACACCAACACCCATTAGCTCTGTGCCTTGGACAAGACACAGCTCTTACCTAACCTCAATACCCCTTATTACAAAAAGGGAGTGCCTCAAAGTACTCAACTACCTGGGCTTGGAGTTAAGATTAGATGAGTTAGTACATGGGGCGGCTGGGTGGCTCAGTGGGTTAAGCCTCTGCCTTTGGCTCAGGTCATGGTCTCAGGGTCCTCGGATGGAGCCCTGGTCTGCTCTCTGCTCAACAGGGAACCTGCTTCCACCTCTGTCTCTGCCTGTCTCTCTGCCTACTGGTGATCTCTCTTTCTCTGTCAAATAAATAAATGAAATCTTAAAAAAAAAAAAAAAATGAGTTAGTCCATGGAAAAGCTCTCAGCACAGCACCTGGCCATTAGCAGGTGTGCCACCAGTGTTAAGTGTTACTGTTGACTATTCTGCCACTCATAATGCCTGGCACAGGGATACTGCAGGGAAACAGGCAAGGAAGCTGCTCCCGTGGCTCTTCCACAAACCAAGTAGGTCAACAAGAGAAGCACAGTTTGGGAAAGTGCTATGGAGAAAACAAATGGCAAGGTAATAGTGACCGAGAAAATGCCTCTCTGGGGAGGTGACAGTTCTGTGACTCCCCAAGGAGCCATCAATAGGACAGGAGTCCCCAGAGCAGGGAAAGGAGGGGCAAAGTTCCTGAAGGAGAAAGGAGCTCACTGTGTTGAGGAAACAAAGTGAGAGCTGGAGTGGTTTGAGAATAGTAACAGGGGTCTTGTCTAGGCTAGAGCCAGGCTTGCCTACTTCTGGTGAGTAGAGGAAGGCAACACGCATCTCACACAGCTCTGTTTTAATCCATTGGTTTACACTGGGCCTGAGGAGCATCCTGGAATTGAAGCCTGTTCGTTGTTGGGATTCAGGCATCAGGTGTGTTAAATAGATGGAGGTAGGCCCACCAAGAGAAGAAAATTTTATTTATTTGAGAAAGAGAGAGTGAGAGAGAGAGAACACGAGTAGTGGGGAGGGGTAGAAGCAGGAGAGGGAGAAGCAGTTACCCCACCAAGCCGGGACCCTAATGCAGGACTTGATCCCAGGACTCGGGGACCATCACCTGAGCCAAAGGCAGATGCTTAAACTACTGAACCACCCAAGTGCCTGGGAAGAAAATTTAAGAAAGTGAACCTAAACTGGAAATAAACCTGAGCACTGCAGAAAAAGGAAGGTTCCAGGTTAATGTTAAAGGACACCATAGGGGCACCTGGGTGGCTCAGTGGGTTAAGCTTCTGCCTTCCCCTTAGGCCATGATCTTGGGGTCCTGGGATGGAGTCCTGCATCAGGCTCTCTGCTCAGCAGGGAGCCTGCTTCCTCCTCCTCTCTCTCTCTGACTGCCTCTCTGCCTACTTGTGATCTCTCTGTCAAATAAATAAATAAAATCTTTAAAAATAAATAAATAAAGGACTCCATAAGTCATTTTGACCCAGACACACGTGTTGGGTTTGCTTACCTGAAAGGTAGATGTACCCCTGAAGACTTGGGGCATTAAATACCATGGCATATTGGGATCCAAACATCCCTCCTGGGGACCCTATCCCAGCACCAAGCTAAACTTGGTGAGTGTCGCCATCACACATTGTAAGAGCAGTGACAAGATCTCCAGCCCTGGGGCAGAGCCACACTCTTCCAGTTTCACCACATTGGGCACCACTGATTAGCAGCTCTATGGAAGCATCTGTCACAGTAAGAATAAAGTTTGAGAATAAAGTTTTAACTTCAGAGACTCCAGCACACTGGTTTGGCTGGCCAGCATTTGGAAGAAATGGTGAAGTCTGATTTAAGCACACATGAGCATATCCCCATGAATTCCTAGAAGTGTTTATAGAGGGGTCTGTTGGACTGGCCTTCTCAGTTAAGCAGGTGGAAATTTGGAACCACCGTACACATTTCAGGCAACTTAAATTTATCTATATTTCATAGTTGAACTGAGAATCATTATGAAATTATTTCATCTATGAAAAGATGAAAACTATCAGGCCATCCTGTTTTCCTTTAAAAACAAGGGATTTGTTCAATCTCATCTTCAGTTTGTCTCCCTACTGTCTTCCTAGGAAGTGATTATGAGAAAGAGAGGTTGACATTTTAAAAATAAACCAGAAGCATAATTAGTGTTTTATCTGAGTTACATAAGGATGACCTACCAGATACCCTATGGAATGGGTACTACTTTGCTTCCGATAGAAACCCACCCACTTCACTGCACTCCCACACTTGGTTTGTGGTACGAAATCTAAAATGAATGTAACAGAGTGGCATGGCATGGAGACATATGTTATTACTAAAATTGTTTCTCAGGTATCAATGCCCTGTGTGAACCCTACAGATTTCAATGCTGAAGGAAAGTAGGAAAAGCCAGAGACATGTTAAATATTGCACTACCACCTGAGGCCTTTTCTTTTTTAAAATTTTCAACGGGGATCAAATGTATGTTTAGACCTTCACCAGACAACAGCTTTTCTCTTTCTCTGTAGGTTCCTGCCAATACTTCTAGCAATGAGACAGCAGGTCATTGCCAGGTTTGTGTGGGAAATCTGGGGGGAAGTGGGAAAGGGGAGGACAAGCCAAGTCTTATAAGGTGTGATTTAATTTTAAAAATGCTTATGCTGCTCTTTATAAGAATATCCATTTAACTGGATTTCTTTCTTGCTGACAAAAGAGGCAATTGTTGTGTATAAAATAAATCTGATTAAAACTCTTTCTCTGTTCCTTTCAAGGTAAAGGATGCAGAGCCCAGAATCAGAACACATTTGGATCCCTAGTGTGTGCAAATGATTGTTGATGGCCTGTCTGGTGCCAGGACCCACGGAAGGTTCTTGTACAGCCCTGTGAAAGTAGAGGTAATGGAAAGCTTTTCCTTAGGCATAAAAAGTTTATTTTCTTTCTCATTCTCTTTCACAGTGCTAGCTATTACTTTGTAATTTTCTTGGCATTTTGTTGGCAGCCCAAAATGACAGAAATAATATCCCTTGCTTACAGTGTGCAGTTCGGATTCATTTTGTGTGGCTCAAGTCCCCACATATAATAAAGGCAGCAGCTGCTAGACCATACGCATAGGTCTCAGCTAGAGCAAGTTCCTTTAAGCAAGTTCTTAATCAGAAAGCAGAGCAAGTTCAGACCCCTTTCCTTTCCTCTCTCCCAGCAGGGTTTTTAGAACACAGCCAATAGCAAGGAATGAACACAGTTTTAGTAATGATCACTGACATTCTCTTCTCTTCAGCACCCAACTGAGTAAACAACCTCTTTCAGGCCAGTCAAGTACCATTTCCTATAATCCTATCTGCATGGTGTTATCTGGACAGTGGGAGATCAGGAGTCATAAATGCAGGGCAAAGTATGCAGCCTGAGATAACCAAGTGTTGGAGAATGGGTGCAGGCTCTCAGGGTGTGGGTCAGGTGTGAGGAGCTGCCGAGAGCCAGGGACCATTAAGTCAATGGTTGAGTCAAAGAAATCCAGGCAGGCCCACGGAGGTCCAGGTGTATGTGGACACGAGTGGTCAAATGAAGGGATGGACTTCAAACCAGGAGGCACAAATGGTAACAAAGAAGGTGCCGGATGTCTGAGTAGACAGTCACGAGTCAGGGGACCCGGGGTGGCCAGAAGAACACAACGAAGCCAATGTGAGAGCTGCTTGGCTTCGATATCAGATGCCACCTCTTAGCAGCCAAAGAACTTTGATGTGCTGCTTCTGTTAAGCAAAGGAAGGAGAGCCTTGTGCGGCTTGCCTAGAGCCTTCAGAGGCGGACAAGCAAATTAGATCGTGATGCCGAATATGGCCTTGCCTGGGAAAATGCCTTCCTGAAAGTATAAAGTGTGAGTTCATGCCCTCTTCACTTAAAGTAGTTAATGAGTAATGAAGTTATGGAAAAGCCTAAACCCTGCAGTCCCATGACTGCCTTTCAAAGTGGCCATATTTAATAGACCATAGCCCAGGTAAATGCAGTGACTTACCCCAGGAGACAGACCCAGGGACAGGACAGAAGGCTTCACACCCACTGTTTATCCCATTTGGCACAATTTAAGACTTGAGCCAGCTAGGTTAATCCTGTTAACTCAGAATCCTTTAGATCGTGTCTAAAGGGAGATCCATCTGCGGTCACGAGTTTTGGGTCTATCTGTGAAGGGCTCCCCTTGGTGGGGAGACAGGGTGGGAGATGCCAGTCTTCACCAATGCCCTCATTCCTACAAGCCGACGCACCTGGTAAGGCACTCACAAGCCTGGTATGAAGCCTGACCCCTGGAAGCCTGAGAGTCATGCTCAAGATAGCTTGAGCTCCAGATGTCATGTGTGTGCCAGTATTAGAGAAAGTGGTGGCAAGTGTCCCGGACACAATCTGTGCTATCTGGATGACCGATAGGAATAACAGATAAAGTCCCTTAATTGGGCACAGTGACTATGATTTTACAAGATAGCCATTTATAAGTAACGGAAGAGAGTAAGAGGTAGTTTGTGGGTGATTTTGAGTGATAAAATAATACTGATCATGATGCTCTGATGATGGTTCTAAGTAAGTCAATTAATTAGCATATAGTGTATTAATAGTTCCAGAGGTAGAGTTTAGTGATTCATCTGTTGTACACAACACCCCGTGCTTATTCCATCAAGTGCCCTCCTTAATGCCCGTCACCCAAATACCGCATCCACACCCACCAAACAAACATCGGTTTGTTTCCTAGAGTTCAGGGTCTCTTCGGGTTTGTCTCCTTCTCTGATTTCATCTCATTTTATTTTAATTAGAAGAAGGAGGAGAAGATATGAAAGAGGAGACACACAGAATCTAACTTAGATTTGGTCAGCTAAACAAGCTGGAATTCATCTTTGGGGTAGGAAGGTATGTGGCTCCCCGGGGGCAGGGACCAGATCTTTGTTCTGACTTCATCCCCGGAGTCTGGCCCCGGACATGGCTCTGTAGAGATGTGCTATTAGCGTTACAGAACAGGATGAACTGGTGACTGTGACCCACGACCGTGCCAAGGAGGGTGTGCCATCAGCGCGAGTTGCATCTCACTGGCGGCAGAGTCTGTGGCGAGGACTTGAGATAAACTGCGGTCTGGACCCGGTCCATCCTTACCTCGCTCATTTTTTTGAGGCAAGCAGTTTTTGCCTCATTGATTTTCACTGCTCATCGGGTTCCATTAGCCTTTCATGAGTGACGGCTTCATTCCCTTCCCACATACTCTGTCTCCCAAATGACCTTTCTTCGTGTCATTAGCATGGACCGTGATTGTGGGGTATCAACGGAATGTGGCGTTTCCAGCAGGGCCTGCTGGCTGGCAAGTACCGCTCGGCTCTGTCACCCGGGTACTCACAGGGAGGAAACAGCAATTCTGATTACAAAGAACAAAGAGCCCTGGAGGTCACACTGACATTCGAGTTCTCGTCTCTTTCTCTCACTCTTTCATTCTCTCTCATGCACACACACTTTTAGGCTAGAATGCCCTTCTGTACCACTTTACAAAAAAACCCCAACCTGTTCTTTCTCCCGAATTCACTTTCCTGCTGGAATCCCTCTCGCCCCTTCCACAAAACTTAAGGCCCAGGATCACCTGTGACCCCTTGCTT
This sequence comes from Mustela nigripes, assembly GCF_022355385.1. Taxonomy (NCBI): domain Eukaryota; kingdom Metazoa; phylum Chordata; class Mammalia; order Carnivora; family Mustelidae; genus Mustela; species Mustela nigripes. Next base: position 95,464,932 of record NC_081568.1, read on the forward strand.
TGAGCTTCCCCACATCAGACCAGGCACCAGAAGCCAGCCAGGCTCTCCTGGAGAAATAGCGCAGGAGCCCTCCCTCTGTCTTTGGCCGTGGCCACCACTCCAGTGTGGCTCCTGTGATCCTTCACTAGGACCTTGCCCCCTACTTCTTTCCTGGGCTTCAGACTTTTCCATCTTTCCAACTCCTCCTCTCTGGGGACTGTGAGGGTACAGAGTGGAAAGGTTATGGGGGAATACAGACTCCGGTCATGATAGCAAACGTTTATTGAACTTTCTTTGTGCCAGGCACCAATATTGACATGACCTCATTTGATCCTCACAGATACCCAAAGGTAGGTGCTATAATTATCTCCATTTGACAGTAAGAGAGCTGATGCTAAGAAATTTTAAGTGACATATAGGTCCCAGCAGAACTGGGACCCAGCTCTTCTGTCTCTGAAATCCTTATGGTTTTTATTACAACCATCCATCTACCTTTCTAGTTGCTCAAGAGCAGGGCTTCAGAATCACCCGGAGGGCTCATGAGAACCACCTCAGCCCCATAAACCCCTTCTGATTCACTACACCTGGGATGAGGCAAGAGTTTGAGAATTTGCATTTCTAACAAGTTCCCAGGTGAAGCTGACCCAGGGACCACGCACGGAGCCAGAACTGAGGGTGGCATTTGTTTGGAGCCCTCGCTCCTTAGGCACAGCATGCACAGCTCAAAATTCACGTGTTCCCACTGGTTTCAAGTGCGGGGCTGTGTGTCTGTGGGTCACACACGTAATCTCAATACACCTCACTTGCCTTTTCTATAAAATGGGAATGTTGGTGGATTCGAAATCATGTGTATAAAGCTCTGAGCTCTGTCACTGGTACAGAGAATTCAATAAATTACAGCTGTTTACAGGTATCTGTAATGATCCCTCTTATTTTATTTCTGCCTTTGATTTTCTCTCTCTCTTACTGCCTTAGACACTTTGCACTTATATTTCTCACATCTGAATGTTCTTCTCCAGATCTTTGCATACCGCACCCTCCCTACTCAGCTTTCCACTCGGATGGGCCACCTCATGCCCCCATGCACATGGGCATCGTTTATTTGAGGGGTACACTGATCCGATTTTTGGAATGATCATTAATCAATTCAGGTTCTTATCCTACAGGTTTCAGTTTGGGATTTTAAGATAATTATTCATTTTACTTTTTTAAAAGATTTTATTTGAGAGAGAGAAAGGAAGAACGCATGTGCGATAGCCCGGGAACGCAGGAGCAGGGGGAGGGGCAGACTGAGAAGCAGACTCCACCCTGAACAGGAAGCCCACTGGGGCTTGATTCTTGGACTCCAGAATCATGACCTGAGCTGAAGGCAGAGGTTTAACCAGCTGAGCCACCCAGGCGCCCCAGACAACGATTTATTTTCCTAAGTTTTCAAATACATTGGGATACACACATTGACTAGTATGATACTAACAGTTTCCATTTCTACCTATCTGTATAATAGCTGTTTCACATCTCATTTTTTCTTTGCACCTTCTCTTATTTTTGTTACTCATTCTTTCGAGGTTTGCCTATTTAATTAGTCCTTGAAAACCCTCTTTCTGGTTCAGTCTTTGTTTTCTATTTATTTCCTTAGTTGATTTCATTTCTTTCTTCCTTCTCTCCCCTACCACCCTTTAAGTTGGATGCATAGATCCTTACTAGTGTTCTTCCATTTCTTTAAAGAGCCTTTACAGCTGTACATGTCCTCTGAATTTCACGTATCTTACACTCATGGTGGCTTGTTTCTCATGTGTCTTTCAATATATTTGAGCTATTTGAGCAACCTAAATCTGCTGGAATTCAGGAGGGCCTCAAATCAGACGCAGCAGAGGATTTTCTCTGGTTTTGGCCAGGTGCCCAGGGCACTGACTATCCTGGGTTAATTTCTCGGTTTAGGGTTTCCCAACTTACGCAGGTGGTACACATTTAAACCTCAAATCCACACAAGGGCAGGGCTATGCTGCTGAATTCTCAGGACGGACCACTTTTTTTTTTTTTTTTTTTTTTGGCCTCCTCCTGGATTTAAAGCCAAGACAGAAATTCTTTCATCACCTCCTTCAGAAGGTAGGTGGAATGTTTCCTCTCCCATCCTTTCAGTGAGTGGGTAGCACTTCAGGAGCCCTGAGCTTGTGTGGTTTCTCAGTTCCCATGCTCTTCCTTGCAAAGGCTGCTCCGTCTTTGTCTCCTCTAACTCATGAAGCCATTAAAATGCCATATTGGTAGATGGCCTCAGGGAGGTTCAGTGCTCGTGTTATTGGAAATAATTGCTGGCTTTTTTATATTTGGTGTCTAGGGGTTTTCCTTACTGTGTTGCTAGTTTGGCTATGCATGCCTCAAGAAAAAAAAAAAAATCTGTACCCTTTCAAAACCATGAATGTGTGTCGAGGTATAAAAAGAGGTTATTTTCAGGGCGCCTGGGTGGCTCAGTGGGTTAAGCAGCTGCCTTCGGCTCAGGTCATGATCTCAGGGTCCTGGGATCGAGTCCCGCATCGGGCTCTCTGCTCAGCAGGGGCCTGCTTCCTTCCCTTCCCCTCTCTCTGCCTGCCTCTCTACCTACTGTGATCTCTCTCTGTCAAATAAATAAATAAAATCTTAAAAAAAAAAAAAAGAGGTTATTTTCAGACTGGTTTACCTTATTATCCGAAATTGAGTTAACCTTACTCACTCTTTAGCACATACTGTCTTTTGTCTTCTCAGTGATACTTACCCATACCTTAATTTATGCTATTTATCCATATGTTTATTTTCTGTCCCTCCTCTCCCAGATAAAGATAAATGATTTCGTGACAGGGACTCTCTTATCTCCTGGTACATTTGATTATCTGGAATAGTTGCTGGCATAGAGAAGAGTCAGTAAGAATGTGTTGATTAACCTACAGATACATCGTGGAGTGTTCAAACACTGGACTGCAGCCTATGCAAACTTTTTAAATAACTGTATTAAAATTAATGGTATAAAAAGTATCTATGAATCATTAAGGTAGAAAAACAGATTACAAACCACCTGTATAATATGAATCCCATTATAAACTACTTGTGTACATTCCTTATGTGTGTGTGTGTGTTTAAAACTATCTGGAAGGATACACAGACACAAACAGAAACAAATTAACTATTTATTGCTGGTTAGCGGGCTTTTACATAATTTTTTTTTCTTTCTTAGTATTTTACACCAAGCACATCTGCTAGCATTTTTTTATGTTCAAAGGAAGGAGGAAACCTCATTTAAATGTGTGAGGTGTTTGTTTTTCCAGGCATATATTACTGATGAAACTTCATTTTGTCTTCCTCCTCAAGACTTCGCTTTAAATTACACGTATTTGTTTTGACTGTTCTTGAAAAGTAAGGCCCTTTCAGACTTCTTCCTTATTATCACTCCACTCAGTATAAGGGTGTTTCCTTAACAGTAATGTCTTTTAACTTCTCACTACGTGCACCACATTTATGTAAGAATCTGCGGATGCTCCAAATTAAGTCTGTTCTAGATTTGATACTTTTATCAACTTCAGTTCTGTTACCCTTGTTTTGTGGGAAGAAGAGATACCAGAATAGGTGGTATGCTGACCTCGTGAGGGGGGAGGGATGTCATAGATCCTTTTTCTCTTCCAGCACTCTGGTTTCATCCGCATACATTTTGACTCTATTTTTGTGCTAGTGATCATCTATCTTTGTTCCAAGAACAGCCAAAAATACTGTGAATTAATCCCCTTCTTTCTCAATTGGCTACAATTTACATCAGTGATAAAATGGGGAGCTGAGGACATAAGGTAAGAATCAGTTTCTTGCCCTTCAAGATCACAGAGATGTTTAAAAATATCACAACAATATGGTGTCACTAGTTTTATGTGTGAAATACTTTGGAATTCACAGAAAGTGCTTGTTGGAGGCATGAGGAGGAAGCTGTAATTTACCTACTAGTATCGCTGTTGCTGTTGTTGTCTTGCTGTAGCCTTACCCACCCACAGGGCTCTTACCACTTTGCCCTAGGCAGCATTCACATGGCACTTGCATCCACAAACACTGGCCATGTTTTGTGCTCTTCAGCTGTACCCTCTGCCTGGAATTTCCCTTCTTCTGTTTTCCAGGCAAATTGCTACTTACCCTTTACAATTTGGATCAGGCATCAACTCCTTCAGGAAACTCTTCCTAACAGCCTGTTCCCGGGCGGGTTGGTGTTATGTATCCATTCACTCATGCCACAAGCATTGACTGAGCACCTAGAGTGTACCAGTCACTGTGCCAGATGCACAGGGACAGTGATGAAAAGAAAGGTTGCATCCTGTCCTCAGGGTTCTTAGGTGCTACTGAGTGAGACTGGCAGTGAGTGAACAAAACACACAAACGAGTGAGTGAAACAGAGACAGTTGATGGTCGGTGGTGTGACCAAAAGAAGTCTGAGGTTCAGAGGGGACCTGACACTGGAGATACAGGCAAGTATAGTCCTGCACAGAGCTGGGAGAGCATGTTATGGGAAGGGAGAAACCTATGTAAAGGCCTCTTCTTGCTCTTACAGTACCCAGTATTTGTCTCTAGTTTAACTTTTACCTGTTCTACTCCACATCTCTGCTTAGAGATCTCTCCTCTCAGACTGAACCCTGCATTCCCTAGGGAGAGAGAGAAGGTCCTTCATCTTCAAGTCTCTGCTGGTGAGGGCTTGACACATTGTCATGCTCAGTGAATGCTTGCTCAGTGAAGGACTAGGTGGATAAATGCATGGATGAAGGGAGAGGCAAAGAAGGAATGTGGAGGTTTTTTAGTGGCTTTACAGACAAAATGAACTTTCAGTTGTTTTGGGGGGAAGGAAAAGCATATTTTTCTTTCAGAATGGATACATTGAGGGAAGGCACCCCAGGCAGAGACAAAAGAATTGACAAAGGTAAAGGAAATAAAATATATACTGGGTAGAGGGTATAATACTGTTCTGGTAAAGAGGAAGTGGTAAAAGAGACAAAATTAGAGATAGACAAGAAGGTTGGCCCCATCAGGAGTGGGGCCATTTTGTTACTTGGTTTTCCTTTATGGCAGATACTGCTGAAACGACCGGGTGCATTGACAACTGTGTACACTGACATAACCCTTCCTGCTAAGCCCCCAACATCTTAGTGGCATAAGAGAATTGAAGTTCTTTTCTGGCTGATGAAATGCCGATATTTATTACATAGTCTCTCCAGAAGTGATCTGGGGACCCATTCTCCTCTCCTTGTGTGGCCCCTCTAATCCACACAAGTTCACAGTACTTTGCTTCCATTCCGCCAGAGGGGGAAGCAAGAGCCAGAGAATGGCATTGTGATGGGGTCAGCCCCGAATGTGGTCTGCAGCATCTCTGCCCATGGTCAGTTGGCAGTAACTCAGTCACAAGGTCACACCTCGGAAAGGTCACACACTAGGAAAATTCGCCTAGCCAGGTGCCCTGGAGAAAGAGAAAAGAGGCTTGATGAGTACTTAGCCTGACTCTCCCCCATTTGGCAGAGGCACAATGTGTTTATCCTGGACCCTTGCTTAAGATGGAAAGTTGGTCTCTGGCATGGAGCTGGCTCGGGATACATGGGGTATTAATCTTGTGAAGTATGGCTCACTTTCTCCTCCTTAGCCTACTGGCTAGGGAGAGTTACTCCACATTCGAGAAATCAGTTTAAAACACAGTTCCTTGTGGAGGATTTACAAATACTTAATTTTATATTGTCACTCCCACATTAAGCTACTTTTTTGCATAGGAACAAGCGGTTTCATTATCCACAAGGAATTGAAAGTATAAACTCTGAAATACTGGCAATCTATATGATCCTTATTATAATAATAGGTAACAATACCAGTCATCCTTAAGTGTAAAGGCTTCTCTAACACACTTTCCCATGTAGGCAGAAATAAATAAAATCAGGTTATCATCCAATTATTCTGGGAGATAGATATATTCTGTTGTTATTTTTAAATTACTTTTAAACTACTTTAAAGAGGAGCTGTCATTCCTACTAGGCATCAGAGAACCATATAAGAGAGAACAGGTGAAAAGAAAATATCAGAAGGTGGTACTCTTCCCTAGACTCAGGCTTTTATCGCTTGGACGCCAAGTTTCCACTACATGATAATTTTGATCATCTGATGTTGTGTCATGCTACCCATTCATGTAATGGAATTTCATAGCAAGGTAGAAAATGTTTCTCTTTATGCATGTCCATCTATGCCTCCGTTCCCCCCCTCCATACACTGCCTCTCTCTTCCACCCGTTCTTTCCACTGTAATCTCGCCTTCTAGTCACACTATTAAAAAAAGTAAATTGGTGGGGGGAAAATACATAATATAAGAAAATATGTTTGATTGTTAGCATGTGGCTGTTGCGTCTCAAGTCTGTCTTCAGTCCCCTTGAGAATATTCATCTCTCTGACTGGAAACTCCTCCTGGGCAGGTCTTTGTCATCGTAACAAATGTTGTAGGTATTTGGTGTGGTTCTTGACTGGAACCCGGTGACACTGGAAAGCAGATGAGTGGCAAACAGAAAAGAAAACATTAAAAGGTGAGAGTCTAGTATGCATAAATTGGCCTTGAAATCTAGACCTTGGAAAGGTAAATCTCTAAGAAAACAGGCTAGTTCTAAAATTAAGATGTTCTCCACTTAAAAATGAAATTCCTTCCCCAGTATAACATACAGTTTGGACCTATTTTTAATAAAAGAAAGAAATTCACATTAGTTAGATGTAGTTGTATATAAGTGTAGAGCAGTATTTAATATATAACAAAATGTTAACAGTGGTTTCATTTGTGTGATGAGTTAAGCCTATTTGCATTGTTTATGTTTTTCAATCCTTTCAAAAGAGTGTTTACAGGGAATATCTATTTTTGCAATCATAATTAAAAAAATAAATGTCATTTAAAAAATAAGGGAAAATAAAGAAATGCTGGAAGTCTGTTTCAGCTCTTCTTAGAACATGATCTGATCTCGTCTTTCTATACCAGGAGAAGCAGCACTAACTCTACCCAGTCAACAATGTGTCTACCCTCCTATACCCCTCTCTAACCCTTCCTTGGACAAGCATACTTTGGTTCTTCCTCGGAACTCTGATTCCCATATGCATCCTTTTGGAAGTGGGGTGTCTAGTCTAGGTTCTATCAGTAAAACCTAAATTATTGGGCCCTTTTCATTCATAATTGGCACATGTAATAATTGAACAGCTTTTTGATAGATCATAAATTCTAAAGGCCATTTCATTGATCATAAATTCTAAAGGCCATTTCATGCTTGGGAGAGCGTGTCTGCCTGGAAGTATACATCTACCCCAGGTCTGAAGGGCACAGGACTTATCAAAAGTAGTAGATCCACGTTGCTTCCTGGGTTGTTGCTTGAGTAACTGACTAGTTGGTGGTGTCATTCCTGAGATGGGGTACTCTGGACGAAGACGAGCTTTCATGTGGAGTGTTGGGGGTGGAGTTCTTAAGTCTATGTTTGTACCTAATGAACTTGAGATGTCTCTGGCAATTCGAGAGAGGATGTCAAGTAGGCAGATGGATATATGAGCTGAAGTATCTAGCCTAGATTTAAAAATTTGTGCTTCATTTGCAAATGGGGGACAACTTGAGGTTATTAACCCAGATAATGTCTGAGGAGAAGAGAGTACTGAAGAATTAGAGGAGTGCCTAGTACTCAGCCTAGAGAAATCCCAACACTTAACAACATTTTAGTAGATAATGAGCCTGCAGAGGAGGCAGAGGAGGCAAAGAAGAAGCATCCCAAGAAGTGGGAGGGAAGTCATGCAGATACCAGGTCTCAGAAGCCAGAAGAAGAAAATATATTAAGAAGTGTGTTGTCAAAAGTTCAAAAACTGCTGAAAGGTTGGTTAAGGAATAAAAAATATTATTTGGATCTAGAAAAAGTAGTCACTAGTAAGCAGAGCAAAGGATGGAAAAAAAAATTAGAAACAGATTGAAGAATAAATGGGAGTGGGGGAAAAAAGGAGTCCCTGAAACAAGCAGCTTTTTCCAGTGTCTTGTGAAAGGGAATGGGAGGGAGAGGGAAGAGAGGACTAGAGAGGAGGACTCTAGTAGGAGTGTTTGTTTGGGTGTTGCTTTCAGTGTTGTGGGAGACTCTAGATTGTGCCTTTAAAAATTGCTCAATATCTGGAAAGGGTATTCCTGAATGCACTTGCTGTAGCATGCTAAGCGGCAGCATTCATGTGTTTTTATGATATGTAAGTTCTCAAGTGGCAGAAGCTGACCTGGAGAGTCTAACCTGGTAGAGATACAAGGAATTGTTACCCACAGTGAACAGGCTACTAGTGTGAACCACGCTTATGGGTCTTTTGGACATGAGCCAGTCAGTATTTTACCAGACCCCTCAGTATTACCCTGATATATCTTTGTTTATTTGAAATAGGTAACCTTTTGAGTGCTTTTAGGACTGGCATGAATATCCTATAGTTCCTCCATTAATTGGTGGGTTAAATAGAGTGTGAACTGTTTGATTTACATGTGCTGGAGAATCGTGATTTTTTCTTTCTGAGAATTTTACTTGAGTGATTGTGAGACCAATGAGAAGAGGAGAGCTGTGAGCAGACAAGCACCAGCTTTATGACGATGGAAGGAATATACTTAGAAAAAGGTAGGCAGCGGAGCCATGGAAAGGAGGGTAAGTATGCATAGCCCAGCTGAGAAAATCTGAGGTGCTAGGTGAACTTCCCAAACACAAAGCCACCATTACATATTTAGGCCCATCAGTTTGAAGCATACAAAATTTGCATTATGCACTCATTAGGAAATGTTGGACAATACTCGGGCACCTGGGTGGCGTAGTTGGTTAAGCATCTGCCTTCGGCATGGGTCATGATCTCAGGGTCCTGGGATCAAACCCCTCATCGGGCTCTCTGCTCAGAGGGGAGCCTGTTTCTTCCTCTCCCTCTGCCCCTACCTCCCTCCATGTGCGTGCTCTTTCTCTCAAATAAATAAATAAAATCTTTAAAAGGAAAAATAGAAATGTTGGGCAATACTTATTTTAACTGAATAAAGTAAAAGACCTTTATTCGAGCAAAGGCTTAGTAAAGTTAGGGCCCTTCAGATACATTTGAGAATGAGAATCCAAAGGCAATAGGTTGGTTTAACTAGCAGGGTCTTTATAATTTCCAAATCAATCTATTTCTTTCTGGGAAGAGTTCAACAACTTCATTGGAACATCATGACAGTTTAGGAGCCTCACCACCTCCTAATGACCCAGGACTAATGTAGGCCATGTTCCACACAGCCTAGGAATGAAGTGGTCATTATGGGAATAGAGCAGATGTGGTTAAAGGCAGCAGCACACCATACCCCAAGCTCCCAAAATAAACTTGCTTACATAACATGTAAAAACCTCCCAGTTACTCCCTCAGGTTCTCTTGGCAGAACAGCTGATTTCCACCAAGAGGAAATACTCCATTATCCAAGATAAGGAGCTGCACTCAACTAACATTTTTGTTGCTCCTATGATTCTCTTTATGAGCTTCCATCAGAAAGGGATTTTTTGGCACCTTCTGCTATACATAAATGCTAATTACGTGAATCCACTTGGTCAGCAGAAACAAAACTCACTGGCTTACCTGTTTTCTCTCTGAGGATCTGTTTCTCTTGTAAACCAGTTCCTTTTTTTTTTTTTTCAATAAGGAAGCAAATTTATTATATTTTCCACTCTTCCTACAAACCCTTTCAGTGATGTTAAATTTTCTCTTTTTCTGCATGGAACTTCAAGCAAAGCCTGTAACTTTTCCAGTCATTGTCTGCTTTATAAAAGCCTCCTGTCACATGAATTGCTCCAGTGGATCCAAGAGAACCATTTCAGTAACCATTATGTTCAGGCAAAGTAATAATCAAACTCCAAACATCATTACAATTCAAAATTACTCCCCTCCCTTTTCTTGGGCCTACGGAAGGCAAAAAGAGGTGGGAGCTGTCTGGCACCTCTCCTTTGTGTTTTCCTCCTTCTCCCTCTTCTTCCTCCAAGCTAGGAGAAGAAGCAAGGGATTGAAAGAGTCTTCCTTCAGTCTACTCTGAAAATATGGTAAGCTATCCATGGATTCCATCCCACTTCCTAGGGAACATACCTCTCTTCTAGGCATTCTTCTCCCTCCAATATACTTCATGTTTCTCCAAATGACTATTGGATAGGAAATACATATGTTCTTTTAATTTGTCAACTCAAAACACTAGGGAGAAGCATGAGAATGAGCACGGCTGAAGATAGTCATACCTGGACAAGTAACAGAGGTTTCTTTCCTTTTTTTTTTTTTTCATTTTTTTTATTTTTTATTAACATATAATGTATTATTAGCCCCAGGGGTACAGGTCTGTGAATAACCAGGTTTACACATTTCACAGCACTCACCATAGCACATACACTCCCCAATGTCTATAACCAAACCACCCTCTCCCTACCTCCCTCCTCCTGGCAACCCTCAATTTGTTTTGTGAGATTAAGAGTCTCGTGATTTTTCTCCCTCCTGATCCCATCTTGTTTCATTTTTTCCTTCCCCACCCCCAAACCCCCGATGTTGCCTCTCAAACTCTTCATATCAGGGAGAGCATATGATAATTGCCTTTCTCTGACTGACTTATTTCACTCAGCATAATACCCTCTAGTTCCATCTACATCATTGCAAATGGCAAGATTTCATTTCTTTTATGGCTGCATAGTATTCCGTTGTACCACATCTTCTTTACCCATTCAACTGTTGATGGACATCTATGTTCTTTCCATAGTTTGGCTATTGTGGACATTGCTGCTATAAACATTCAGGTGCACATGCCCCTTTGGATCACTACATTTGTATCTTTAGGGCAAATACCCAGTAGTGCAATTGCTGGGTCATAGGGTAGCTCTATTTTCAAACTTTTGAGGAACCTCCATACTGTTTTCCAGAGTGGTTGCATCAGCTTGCATTCCCACTGATAGTGTAGGAGGGTTCCCCTTTCTCCGCATCCTTGCCAACATATGTCATTTCCTGACTTGATAATTTTAGCCATTTTGACTGGTGTGAGGTGGTATCTCATTGTGGTTTTGATTTGTATTTCCCTGATGTCGAGTGATGTGGAGCATTTTTTCATGTGTCTGTTGGCTATCTGGATGTCTTCTTTTCAGAAATGTCTGTTCATGTCTTCTGCCCATTTCGTGATTGGATTATTTGTTCTTTGGATGTTGAGTTTAATAAGTTCCTTATAGATTTTGGATACTCGTTCTTTATCTGATATGTCATTTACAAATATTTTCTCCCATTCTCTTCAGTTGTCTTTTGGTTTTGTTGACTGTTTCCTTTGTTGTGCAAAAGCTTTTGATCCTGATGAAGTCTCAATAGTTCATTTTTGCCCTTGCTTCCCTTGCCTTTGGCAATGTTCCTAGGAAGAAGTTGCTGTGGCTGGAGTCGAAGAGGTTGCTGCCTGTGTTCTCCTCAAGAATTTTGATGGATTCCTTTATCACACTGAGGTCCTTCATCCATTTTGTGTCTATTTTCGTGTGTGGTGTAAGGAAATAGTACAGTTTCATTTTCTGCATGTGGCTGTCCAATTTTCCCAATGTCCATTTGTTGAAGAGACTGTCTTTTTGCCTTTGCCATTTTTTTCCTGCTTTGTCAAAAATTAGTTGGCCACAGAGTTGAGGGTCCATTTCTTGGCTCTCTATTCTGTTCCACTGAGCTACGTGTCTGTTTCTTATTTATTTATTTATTTATTTGAGAGACAGTGAGAGAGAGCATGAGAGGCGAGAAGGTCAGAGGAAGAAGCAGACTCCCCATGGAGCTGGGAGCCTGATGCGGGACTCGATCCCGGAACTCCGGGACTGTGACCTGAGCCAAAGGCGGTTGCTTAACCAACTGAGCCACCCAGGTGCCCCTACGCGTCTGTTTCTGTGCCAGTACCATACTGTCTTGATGATTACAGCTTTGTAATAGAGCTTGAAGTCTAGAATTGTGATGACAGCAACACTGGTTTTCTTTTTCAACATTCCTCTCACTTTTGGGGATCTTTTCTGGTTCCATATAAATTTTAGGATTATTTGTTCTATTTCTTTGAAAGAAATGGATGGGATTTTGATAGGGATTGCATTAAACGTGTAGATTCCTTTAGGTAGCATAGACATTTTCACAATATTTGTTCTTCCAGTCCATGAGCATGGAATGTTTTTCCATTTTGTTGTGTCTTCCTCAGTTTCTTTCATGAGTACTTTATAGTTTTCTGAGTGTAGATTCTTTGCCTTTTTGGTTAGGTTTATTTCTAGGTATCTTATAGTTCTGGATGCAATTGTAAATGGGATCAACCCTTTAATTTCTCTTTCTTCTGTTTGGTTGTTGATGTATAGAAGTGCAACAGATTTCTGTGCATTGATTTTATATCCTGACACTTTACTGAATCCCTGTACAAGTTCTAGCAGATTTGGAGTGGAGTCTTTTGAGTTATCCACATATGGTATCATATCATCTGCAAAGAGTGATAGTTTGACTTCTTCTTTGCTGATTTGGATGCCTTTAATTTCTTTTTGTTGTCTGATTGTTGAGGCTAGGACTTCTAGTACTATGTTGAATAGCAGTGGTGATAATGGACATCCCTGCCGTGTTCCTGACCTTAGTGAAAAAGCTGTCAGTTTTTCTCCATTGAGAATGATATTCGCTGTGGGTTTTTCATAGATGGCTTTGATGATATTGAGGTATGTATCCTCTAACCCTACACTTTGAAGAGTTTTGATCAAGAAAGGATGCTATACTTTGTCAAACGCTTTCTCAGCATCTATTGACAGTATCATATGGTTCTTATTCTTTCTTTTATTAAGGTACTGTATCACATTAATTGATTTGCAGATGTTGAACCAAACTTGAAGCCCAGGAATAAATCCCTCTTGGTCGTGGTGAATAATCCTTTTAATGTACTATTGGATCCTATTGGCTAGTATTTTGGTGAGAGTTTTCACATCTGTGTTCATCAAGGATATTGGCCTGTGATTATCTTTTTTGATGGGGTCTTTGTCTGGTTTTGGGATCAAAGTAATTCTGGCCTCATAAAATGAGTTTGGAGGTTTTCCTTTCATTTCTATTTTTTGAAACAGTTTCAGGAGAATAGGAATTAATTCTTCTTTAAATGTTTGGTAGAGGGTACCTGGGTGGCTCAGTGGGTTAGGGCTTCTGCCTGCAGCTCAGGTCGTGATCCCAAGGTCCTGGGACTGAGTCCCGCATCAGGCGCTCTGCTCAGTGGGGAACCTCCTTCCCCCTGTCTCTCTGCCTGCCTCTTTGCCTACTTGTCATCTCTGTCTGTCAAATAAATAAATAAAATCTTTAAAAAATAAAGATAAGTTTGATAGAATTCCCCTGGGAAGCCTTCTGGCCCTGGGCTCTTGTTTTTTGGGAGATTTTTGATGACTGCTTCAATCTCCTTACTGGTTATGGGTCTGTTCAGGTTTTCTCTTTCTTCCTGGTTTATTTTTGGTAGTTTATAAATCTTTAGGAATGCATCCATTTCTTCCAGATTGTCAAACTTGCTGGCGTATAGTTGCTCATACTATGTTCTTATAATTGTTTTTCTTTGGTGTCGGTTGTGCTCTCTCCTCTTTCATTCATGATTTTATCTATTTTGGTTCTTTCTCTTTTCTTTTTGATAAGTCTGGCCAGGGGTTTAACAATCTTACTAATTCTTTCAAATAATCAGCTCCTAGTTTCGTTGATTTGTTCTATTGTTTTTTTCAGTTTCTTTTTCATTGATTTCTGCTCTGATCTTTTTTTCTCTTCTCCTGCTGGGTTTAGGCTTTCTTTGCTGTTCTTTCTCCAGTTCCCTTGGGTGTAGGGTTAAGTTGTGTATTTGAAACATTTCTTGTTTCTTGAGAAAGGCTTGTATTGCTCTATATTTTCCTCTCAGGACTGCCTTTGCTGATTCCCACAGATTTTGAACTGTTGTGTTTTCACTATCATTTGTTTCCATTAATTTTTTCAATTATTCTTTAATTTCCTGGTTGAAGATGAAGGGATAAAGAAGATGTGGTATATATAAACAATGGAATACTATGCAGCTTTCAAAAATGAAATCTTACCATTTGCAACAACATGGATGGAACTAGAGGGTGTTATGCTGAGCGAAATAAGTCTGTCAGGGAGAAACTTATCATATGATCTCCCTGATATGAGGAAGTTGAGAGGCAATGTGGGAGGTTTGGGGGGTAGGAAAGAAATAAATGAAACAAGAAGGGATTGGGAGGGAAACAAACCATAAGTGACCTTTAATCTCACAAAACAAACTGAGGGTTGCCAGGATGGGGGGGGGGTAGGGAGAGGGTGGTTGGGTTGTAGACATTGGGGTGTGTATGTGCTATGGTGAGTGCTGTGAAGTGTGTAAACCTGGTGATTCACAGACCTGTACCCCTGGGGCTAATAATACATTATATGTTAATAAAAAATAAAAATAAATAATTTCCTGATTGACCCATTCTTTTGTAGGATGCTTTTTAGTCTCTATGCATTTGGGTTCTTTCCAAATTTTTTCTTGTGATTGAGTTCTAGCTTCAGAGCATTGTGGTTTGAGTATATGCTGGGAATGGTCCGAATCTTTTGATACTGGTTGAGACCTGATTTGTGACCCAGGATGTGATCTATTCTGGAGAATGTTCCATGTGCACTATAGAAGAATGTGTTTCTCTTGCTTTGGGATGGAATGTTCTGAATATATCTGTGATGTCCATCTGATCCAGTGTGTCATTTTTTTATTAATTTTTTAAATTTATTTTCAGTGTAACAGTATTCATTGTTTTTGTACCACACCCAGTGCTCCATGCAATCTGTGCCTTCTCCAATACCCACCACCTGGTTCCCCCAACCTCCCACCCTCGCTGCTTCAAACCCCTCAGATTGTTTTTCAGAGTCCATAGTCTCATGGTTCACCTCCCCTTCCAATTTCCCTCAACTCCCTTCTCCTCTCTAACTCCGCTTGTCCTCCATGCTATTTGTTATGCTCCACAAATAAATGAAACCATATGATA
>NC_081568.1:95489917-95503730 GCF_022355385.1 Mustela nigripes
TAGGGAGACAAACCATAAGTGACTCTTAATCTCACAAAACAAACTGAGGGTTGCTGGGGGGAGGGGGTTTGGGAGAAAGGGGTGGTATTATGGACATTGGGGAGGGTATGTGCTTTGGTGAGTGCTGTGAAGTGTGTAAACCTGGTGATTCACAGACCTGTACCCCTGGGGATAAAAATATATGTTTATAAAAAATAAAAAATTATATTAAAAAAAGAATATATGAATGAGAGAATAAAATACTATAAGGGTGGCAAAGACCCCAGAAAAATGTGTTTTAACCAAATCAGAAGAGACCCCAAATCATGGGGAGAAGAAAGGGGGTAAAAAGAAGTTAAAAAAAATTTTTTTTAAAAATTTATATATATATGAAATTAGACTGGTGAATATAACAGAGCCACCCACTTGATTTTGGGTGTACTTTGGTCTCATAGAAGAAGCTACCTCCCAAAATTTTAAAGAATGAAAAACATATATACACACAAAAATAAGGTAAACATGATGAAGGGATGGAATACGACTGTAAAGATGAAAATTTGAAAAAATTCTAATAAGGGATTTGATACAATAAATTGGTTGGGAAAAGAAAGAAAAAAGAAAGTGGAGAGAATTTGCTCAGGCTGGAGACTAGAACAAAGCCCTGTGCTAGATTTAGGGTATATTCTGATCTATTAGAAGAAGTTGTATCCCAAAATTTTTATAAGAAAAAACCCTATGTTTATACAAAAAATAAAGGTAGATTCAATGAAGGATAAAATATGACTTTAATAATGAAGGTTGAAAAGATTTTTATTTAAGAATGGTACTGTTAAGATAAACTAATGAATTAAACATTTAAAAAATATTAAGAGGAATGAGTAAAAGTTAAAAAAAAAATTTTAATAAGAAAAAAAAAATCAAGGGACGCTTGGGTGGCTCAGTTTGTTAAACGCCTGCCTTTGGCTCAGGTCATGATCCCAGGTCCCGGGATCAAGTCCCACATCTGGCTCCTGGCTCAGCAAGGAGCATGCTTCTCCCTCCCACTGCCTGCTGCTTTCCCTGCTTGTACTCCCTCTCTGTTAAATGAATGAATAATACCTCTTAAAAAATAATAATAAAAGAAAAAAATAAAATCAAAAAATTTAATTAACTTTGAAGACTAAAGAATCATGGGGAGAAAGCCATGAACTCCATGCTTTGCTTTCCCCTCCTCTGGAATTCCACTGTTCTTGATCAGTGAGCTTGTTCTTGGATGGATGTTCTTGCTGATATCCTGGTGGAGGGGCCTGATGCAGTGATTCTCAAATGTCTTTGCCCGAGGTGGAATTGTACCACCCTTGCCAGGGGCTGGAGTAAGTCATCTGCTTGGATTCACTCTCTGGAGCTTTTGTTCCCTAAACACTTTCCGTAGATCTTTGGAGGATGGGAATGAAGATGGCGGCCTCCCAATCTCCAGGCTGGAGGAGCCAAGAGCTGGGGCCCCACACTTCAGTGCACCCTTGGAGAAAAGCGCTCAATCACTCCTGTTTCCCCAGTCTCTGGCCATGGTCTGAGTTTACCCAGCCTGTGACTGAGCATTTCTGTCTCTGGCACACAGGCCTGCCTGGAGTCTCCAAACCCAGCAGATTCCTGCCTCCAGAGAAGGAAGGTGAGTCTCCCCGGATCTGCCACTTGTGGGGTCCCTGCTCAAAGAGCAGTGGTATGACTGTGCTTCCAATCACAGTTTAAGGTAATCCTGAGCTGAGAGCTCACTCCTCAGCTCCGTCTCTGCAGCTGGCTTCCCTGCTCTAATATCTGCAAGCTCTGCTACACTCAGACACCCTTGATCCTTCTGTGACCCGCAGGACCTGAGACCAGCTGTCCCCGTGAGTGCTCCACCCCCGCTTAGCCTCTGGAGCAATGTCCCTCAGTGGAGCAGACTTTTAAAAGTTCTCAGTTTGCACTCTGTTGCTCCGCCACTTGCCAGGAGCATGCCCCTCCCACCATGGTCTATCTTCCCGTCGCTTTGGATTCACTTCTCCGCACATCTTACCTTTCAGAAAGTGGTCAATTTTCTGTTTCTAGAATTGCTCCTCTTTTCTTCGATCTCCTGTTGGGTTTGTAAGTGTTTGGAATGGTTTGATAAACTATCTAACTGATCTCCTGCTACCTGATGTCATCTCAGCCTGCTACTCCTCTGTCATCTTGACTCCAAAAAAAAAAAAAAAAAATGAACCAGTTCCTTTTAAGAAGTCATTCTAACATTGCTTATTTGCGCTATGTTTTATTCAGGGTTGCCCACTTCTTGCTGTTATCTTTAAATTGTAAATTCTTTTGAGCCAGGGATCTGACTGTTCACAAATTTTGCCTATTGCCATGCTCTTTCTGACAGAAAGCAAAGTTGATATTTTTTGCTAACAAGAACAATAATGATGTTAAAGACAAGAAGTTACAAATGTACTTGGGGCACATTCTGATGTGGCCCAGGGCAGGAAGACTGCTCCTTATCGTGGCTAGTGACGTGCTAGTTTTGGAAGCAGCATCAGATAGAATTGATGGATCTTGGCTTTGTTAATGGTAGAAGACAGGCTCTTCCTGATTGTACACTTCTATGCATTGCAAATGACTAGTTAGCCTAGAAATGTGGTTACAGTGTTGGATTCATTTTTTTTTTAAGTGCTTTTTCATTGGCTTTTCTCTTTCTCTGTGTAGAATCCAGATTCTTTTAGCATACTTGAGCATTTGCTCTTAGGATTTGCAATAAACATAAGGAAGTCAGCTGTTGGATGGGTTCCTACATAGTACTAAGGAGAAAACCCCTGGTGAACAGCTCTTGCTGGAGCTGAAACCACATACGCATTACCTAGTACCTAGAGAGCAGTGAGAGCGGGGAAGGAATGCATTAGCGGGGACCAATATTCCTCCAAGGGTATGCTAAACCACAGGCAAGAAACAGGGAGCCTAAACATTTTATTTGTTGCAGAAGAAGTGGCTCTTATCAGTCCATCATCTTTTGCCAGGTGGAGCTCCAGTTACCTTTTATCCCTGGGGCAGTGTGTTGTGGGGGCAGGGAAGGAAGACCTGAGGAGATGGCTGGAGAGCTCCTTGGCCCAGGTCCCAAAGCCCCCTGGGTGATTATAACGTTAACCACCATTTGTGAATACTTGCTGAGTGCCAGTCCCCAAGTGGCATGCTCTCTGTACGCTAACATAATGCGTATAATACCCATGGTTACAGGATAGGTCTGATTTTTAAAACTAATGCATTGCTTTCTTCTGTCTCTACTGAACACATCAGCCATTCGTTTTTAAACTATTTCACTTCACTGCAAACTATTTAAATGCTTTTTCTCCCTCCTGTCCTAGAAGTACAGTCATTGGCTTTAAAGCAATGAGGAAGCGTTCTGGGTTCCTCTCACACAACTCACACGTAGCTCAGTGAGGATAGTTTGTAAATCAGTCTGACAGGAGGCTGAAGTCTGCGGTTCAGACCGTCTTCCACTCACAAGAGCTAACAAGCTGTGGAAGCTCCCCTTTCTGTACCTCCCCATATCCCAACACACGGACAGCTTTTTACAGACATGGCATACTGAGGCCCAGAGACGTTAAGTAACACACCTCACCTCACACAGCTGGCAGATGGTGGAGTGCACTGTGAATCCCAGGCCCGTCTGATGCCACAGCCTTGTCCTTAATCATGACGTTATGTTAGTCACATAGAAACTTAAGGTAGCCTTCCCTCATCCACCTTTTATGGAGCACACATATCTCCTCCATAACGCACCCAGGACGGGTCATCTCTGTAACCCTGAGTAAGGGTGCAGGGCCCATTTAAATGAACCCAAAAGATGCTCAAAGTGATAATCTAAACATGCCTCCTTTTCTGGACAATTATATTTCAAGGGCTGGAAGAGAAGTAACGTTTATACAAAGTAAATACAGGATGGGATTAATTACAACACTGTTACTCATTTTGAAATGAAATAGGAGAATTCTAAAAATTAGCACTTGATTGGACAACTATATGCAGCAAGGGCAGGAGCTGAAAATCCCACCCCCAACCCAGCGGCCACTGCCCCCACCATCACCAGCGCTCCAGTTCTTTCTGTCTTCTGTCTTTGGAAGGGTTTCAAAACACAAGGGTGAGAACTGGTTTAGTGATCTCAGTATAGGCCCGTACCCTGTTGGCACTACTAGTATGCGGTCAGCCCAGCGTCCGTCAAGGTCCATATCATCTTCAGACTCCCATGTGCTTATCCATAAAATGGGAGTGACCGTACCAGCTTTTCAGAGTTGTATTAAATGAAACAAGTGCAGAGAGTCTAGCCCAACTCCTGACATAAACATTCGAAAGCCACCTTCCTATCCTTCTTTGAAACCCGTCACCCTCAAACAGAAACCATCCTCTTGGCATCAGGGAGACTTCCACTTGGCACTGAGGCTTCTCGATCCTCTACTTACATTATCCTGAGGAGATGCAGTTAAGGAACCTTACTAGAGAATAGTTAGGGTTGGTTTCAAGCTCTTTTCCCTGCTCCCCTGTGTGGCTATTGAGGCTTTCTCTCTGGAGAGCTGGCCTCCCCCCGGTGGGGTTGTCTGGAAAGAGGACCTTATCATTTCTGTGATGACTTGTAAATGTGTACGAGTTGGGTGAACAAAGTAGCTCCTGGATGCTAGAGACGCCAGTCCTCTTTGGAGCCATTGCATACTGTTCAGGGTAGTTTTGTATGAGGCTTCCACTTTCTGATTCAGGGTAGGAGGGATCTGTTGGTCATTGTCAGGAGTGTGGAAGGGGGGTTTGCAAACATGGACCCACACCTCATTAGCAGGTGCCTCCAGCGGAAATTGTTTCCAGATGCTGTGGGCTCTCCTTACACTAATCGAAGTGGCAAAGGAAACCAAGTGTCCAGGAGGACCCCAGGCTGTGCTCCTGTCTCATGGCTGATAGCATCTCTCTCTCTCTCTCTTTCTCTCTCTCTCTTTCTGCCTCTCCCCCCACCCCACCCCCTCAATCCCAAGGGATGACTCCGTGGGGTGGAGTTTCAGGGTTGGGGAGTTGCAAAAACAAAACAGAACAAACATATTATTATGATAATGGATGTGAAAGGAAGGAGGTGAGTTGTCAGGTGCCTTTGGGAGTCATTTGACAACACTGTTGCAAGTGATACTTAGAGAAAGCATTTCCTTTTTGCTCAAGAAACAGCCAGTCACCCAGGTGGCGACTGGGTAAGGTTTCTCAGCCAGCACCTTTTTGACCTGGTGAGGAAGCAAATAACAATGTAGGTCTCTTTGTGTCTTCCAGCAACCACCTAGCTCACTTTCTGATCTGACTGCCTCCTCTTTGTTCTTTTCCTTGGAGCACAGGGTCAGCACCCTTTGGATGCGCTGGTAAAAATCTCCTGTCCTTGAGATCCACAGCTGCAATCAATACACCTTTTAGAATACTCTTGCATGCATTTTTTTGCTTCTCAGCCTATTTGAAACTTGTAGAACGAACTGTGAAAACACAGCCCACAAATCCAAGAACGCTGGGAAACAAGGGATAGAGTCTGCCCTCAGCCAAGGCTGTTACTTTGTTGCTTGTGTTCCCAAAGTCCTCTTCCCTCTGTGCAGTGAGCCACAGCTCCAGGACAGCCTTGTGGAAGGAGCTAATGCTAGGATTGTCCCTACCTTCATTTTATCCATCAAGTGGGAAGAGAGGAAGTAGAATGCTCACGTTACTGGAGTCTCTGCTTGAACTCGGGTTTTGAACCCATAGTCCTCCCAGCAAGAGAGGGGGCTTACACTTCTAAGCTTTTACCTCTAAACCCAACCACTTTTCCTTGCAGTGGGCTCTTTCCCTAACTGTATCTGCCTACATTCACTCTCTCTTATTCATACATCTGCTTATTAATCTGACTTTAGAAGGGATGTGAGGCAAAAGGAGAAAATATTCAAATCATAAGTCATTATGTCCTCACCAGATGGAAAATAATAAACATTTAGAAGGTCTTTTTTTTTTTTTGGATGAGCTGGAAGAATGTCCCTATGGGGACATTTCTTGCTTGAATGGCAAGAAAAGGAAAATATTCCTCTTTCAATGGGTACTTTCTCTACTTGAAGTTGGCAAGAAGTGCTTCAATAACAGGTTGTACAGAAAGTTACTTCAAAGACCTGGATTTGGCATATTATATAGTCTTGCCACACACTGTATCCAAAAATGATTTAACTTCCCCCATCCGAGATGTGTACAAATAGCACACACACAAGTAACCACACATGCACACAGTGTATGAATTCCCACATTCCGACGGCTCATTCCAGCCAGAGAGTTTTTGTTTTCAGAGCTAAAAAGAAAGGATGGAGTTTGTAGAAGGATATGTGTGAAAATGCCAAAGGAAGAATGAGAATCAGATGCTGCTCAAGACAGGAACTTACGTGCTTTGCTGAGTTGTTCTGTGCCCTTCCACACTGTCA
Source organism: Mustela nigripes (assembly GCF_022355385.1). NCBI lineage: Eukaryota > Metazoa > Chordata > Mammalia > Carnivora > Mustelidae > Mustela > Mustela nigripes. The sequence goes on from NC_081568.1 coordinate 95,496,331, forward strand.
TCCGAGGTAACTAGGGAAATGGCCATGGGATCCTGCAGACTTGGAGAGGATAGGGTATGGTGAAGAGTCCTTGGGAATGGTAACAAAGTAGCTAAATATTCGGAAAGAAAGGCATTTTCGGCTCTTCTTGGGGGCTTGGCATTTAGGCCCCACATGTTTTTCTAGATCATTGTTTCTCTACTTTCAGCTGGTGGGATTCTTAGGAAAGAAAGACACCATTCCCAGCACAACAAATTCCCAGCTAGCATGACTGAGCCTAGGAAGAAAACGTATTTTTTTCAGCTTAGTGCATTAACAGACTCACAAAAAAGATTTACTGGGCACACAGAGTGGTGGAAAGGTACTATTCTGCATCGCAGTTTTTATTTTGATAAATCCCTGGTGTGAATTCCTGCGTTCAGAGCCAGCTTCTCCTCAAGAAAATTAACATTCTCTCTTGTTCTCATCATAGCGCAGTTTGAACAAAATGCAAAGGAAACTCAGCTACCTTTTCTGGAAATTGCTGTGCATGGGCTGAAGGGGATTTACTGATAAGATAACTGTGGGCCTTAGGAATTTTCTGTTGATACTGACTTGGCAGTTTTTCTATATGCCACTGCTTAGGAGCCTCCATTTCGGATGACATTTAGAAAAGCTATTAATGACCAGTGGGAAATCAGAATCCTGCCTCAGGCATTCATCAGAAGCACAGCTGAGGAATGGTCTGTATGCTAGAACATTTCTCTGCCTTCCTGTAACTCTTGATTTGAAGGCTAAATATTTTAACTTGGAACCTGTATAGAGCATGTGAGCTATTGTCCTTTTTCATCTGAAGGATCATTAGGGTTATTCAAGGGAAAGACGGAGATTTGAATCATAGTATAGAATAGGAAATGTGGTAATTAGCTAGAGAAATAGGTTAGTCATATAGGCATCCAGCACTCCCCATTTTTTTTCCTGAGAAATGGCAGTGCTGACAGGTGTTAAGTCATGTCATAATATGCATGGCAGTAATCTCTGCTTGACAGAGACTAAAGCAAGAATCACCATTTAGTTAAATGGAGGAAAACAGAACTGAAAACAAGTGATACTACACAGAAGTCTCTCCTCTCCTGTCGTCCCCAGATCCCAGTACCACATATTGACAAGACTAGGTCTGGTCAATAAAGTACTCCTGTTTTGTGATTTCTGAGGGACATATTGGGTTTGCAATATATCTTCTCTTCAAATTATTTCAAACTCCTTTTGGAATTGTCTTTACCCACCATTATTTTCATGAATACTGGCAGAGTCCTAAAAAGAACCATTATCTTTCTTCCTTTGCAAACAGTCCCTTTTTTATAGTTGCTGGCATTCAAGATCAGAATTGAGCACACTGGGAAGTTTGACAATAGAAACAACATTAGTAGACAACTGAGGGGAAACATCAATCATGAATATTGGGCCAGACACTAAAATTTGGTTTAAAAAGAGCAATATTAACAGTTAAAGTTTTCAGTAATGCTTCTTTGACATTGAGCTCCAGCTTAAAGGAATCTTTAGAGGTCCCTTGTGGTCTTGAGTTGCTTTATTGTCCTGGTTTTACAGATGAGAGCTTCGCTTCAGAGAAGTTAAGTGACTCACTCAAGAGGCTGGAGAGAAGAGTTGGTTTCCCGTACAGAAGCATTTCTTACGACGTTAGCTTTCTGCCACTGGGTTTAACCATTTCTAAAATCTATCCTGGGTTTTCTTTGGCATGATTCTTTTCACTAACAATTCCAGTTGTCTGGGAGTTGAAAGACAACAGGTCCAACCAACACAGAGTTTTCGGTGGAATTTGATTACACGTATATACAGATCATATTACCTCCAAATGAGTAGAACTAGAAGTACTTCATGTTGCTATAGGACAGAAGGTACTATAATTGCCACGTACTTTTATTTGCAAGATGCCATCAAATGTAGAACATTACTGATTAAACAACTCTTCAGGGAGAAAAAAATATTTTACATCAGATGTACATATCACTAAGATGCATTCTGTTGTGAGAAATGAGAAAATAAGAAGCTAATATGTGTTCTATGAAGGAAGTAAGAAATTATCATTATGTTTCCTTACTAAAATATGTATTCTTTTCAATGTATATCATTTTCAGAACAGAGAATCTGTAATCTATAGCACAAAATTGATAATCTTGGTAACGTTATTGCATTTCTGGAAAAACACACACACACAAAACTTTGAAATGGAAGGAATGAAATACAGCAGGTGCCTTGTCTGGTATTTAGAGCTCCTCAGAAGAAGTACACTCCCTGCCTCTAAGAATGAGAAAGCAGAACTTAAAGTTTCTCACCTTTCAGCACACAGTCAGAGACATTATGATTTCTTCCAAGTCAAAAAGTTCATTGTTTTATTAAAATGAAGAAGGGAATAAAAATCCTCCAGTTGACATAACTGATCAGTTGAAAAAAAAAAAAAAAAAAAAAACCTCACTGGAATCACGACTCTTATCCCCAGAAATACTAGTCACTGGTTAAATGGAATGGGGCTGGGAGAGAGCAGATGACAGTGACTGAGTCACTTTCTTCAGAACCATTATTTTTAAATTGTTTTACATAACCAGCAGGCTGTTTTGCTTAGGAACACCTTAAGAATTTTAACGGTTTGCCCAGAGTGGACAGAAGTCCCCATCAGTCACTAGGGATCACTGCTGCGGTAGGTTCATTTTAACCTTGAAAAGAGCAGGATTTTATTAATGTAAATTGCTGGTAGTCTTTGTCAAATCACTCACAAACTCAACAAAGTGAGTGAAAATAATAATAATAAATAGAGGCAATAGAAGGCCACCAGGTTGCTGAGAGGCGCGAGCATTCTGGGTATAAATCTGGGAAAGAACTCTGTGTACCAGCCACCTAAAAGGCTTTGGCTTGTTAAGCAGGCTTGCCCGTGAGCCTTTGATGGGAAAAGTACCTGGGCCTTCCCCAACCCCACCCTGAAGCCTCTGTGGGTTGAGACCCCTGAAGGAACAAGTTCTCCCTTCTATATTGAGATGGTAACTCTGACCTCACAAGCCCTGGCTTCATATTGGCCATATTTCTTAGAGGGAAAAAAAACAGAGTCATTTGTTGCTAGTTTGGTGCTTAATAGTATGCTGAAAACATCCAGACACTTGTTCACTACCAGGGAAGCCTGTTGTGGGGTAGATGGGGAGAGAAATGAAGAGGGAAAAAAAGTGGACAATTTTGCACTATCCCATCAGGTATGTGATCTGTAACTCCACGCCAGGGGCCCTCACCCCAGGGCACTGGAAGTATGTTCTAATTACCTAATGCAGAAGACCCTGCCATTGTCCTTGGCTTCTGTGTCTGAAAGTCCCAGGTGCAAGCCAGGGAGCCATGTGGTAGCAAGAGTGCCTCCTGGAACTAGCAGAAGGTATTATGGAAATGAAGGTAATTTGGGCCTGACAACTCAAGTTACAGGAAACCGAAACAAAAGTCAAATCAAATGTTACTGTTGTCTCACTGCTACTGAGTACACCCAAGCACAGGGAAAGCTGGAATTCTCACTAGCCAAAAAAGAAAAAGAAAGAAAAACATGATCCCATCAGAATGAACCTGATGTTCCCATGGTAAAAAAAAAAAAAAAAAAAAAAAAAGGGGGGGGGCAAAAAAAGAAACAGATTTAGTAAAGGAAAAAAAAAAAAAAAAAAAAAAAAAGGGGGGGGGGGCAAAAAAAGCCTTTTGTTTGGTTTGGTTTTGCAGGCTTTGGGCAAAATCTGTTAAAAAGAGAGACCTTGGGCGTATTTGTTCAAAGTGCTGCTAGCCAGAGAAATCTTGTTCAAGACAGATCAGTAGTTTCTGGCTTAAAAAGTCTGGAAAAAAAAAAAAAAAGTCCAGATTTTAGCAGAGCTTCAAAGCAAAAGCATGATTTGCAATCCAGGCTGACAGGGGAATGTAGAAGTTTGTCTTATGGTGATTCATTTCTTGCTCACGGGGAAATCTGAACAATTTTCTTCATCTTCTCAGGCCTGTATGTGTTACTTTTTTTTTTTTCCCTGGCAAATTACCTGCAGTGGCTTATCAAGGGGGTGTGCAGGAGGTGAGAAGAACAGAGTCCTGAGCTCATCCCCCATTTCTGTCACGATGCTTAGGGATGTTGGCTACTGACTGACTGTTGCTGAGCCTCAGTTTCATCACAGATCAAATGAGGAATCTGAACACATGATATTTAAGCTGCTTTGCTGTTCCAAAAGCCCGGTTCTTTGATTTATTAACTCTTACTTCAGTTGTCTCCTTACTGACCTCTTTATCCTCTGGTGTAGACTCGGTCTAGCTGTACTCTCCTCCTCAGCAATATGCTCCACATTCTCCTTCCTGTCTTCCCGGGGACGATTTCTCTGGACTTGAATAGCTTCCACAGCTTTTCTCTGCACTTGGCCACAGTGACATCTCTGGGGTAGACAGTGGTGTTGGAGAAAAGGCCCAAATAAAACCTTGAGTAGATCTGAGGTAGGAGAAGCACTCAGGGCATCCATCTCTACCTTCAGCAAATTGAAGCCCCTAATGTTGTGTGTGGCTCTCTGTGAGGGGAGGGAGCCCTGGGTCACAGAGAGCCCACCTGGCCCAGCTATTCAGCCGTCTGTGGGCCAGTGCCCTTGCTCAAGCAACATCCCCTGTTTGCAGCTCAGCACCTCTTTCAGCTGGAGAAAAGGATTGGGTCACTTAGTGGAGCCCACTCCAAGCTCCATGGTAAATGCTTCTGAGATTGTCCCATCTTTAGGGCCATGCTCACATCTAGCAATTCAGACAGCATTTCATATTTAGGCAGGAGTCTTCATTTCTTCCTTCAATGGAGTGCAAAGAATCCTCTTCTTGTGAAAGCTATCTTAGAGGTGTCCGGCTTTGTTTAAAAAATAGTTAACCTGTGTTTAAATCTTAGTCTCAAGGAGAGCTGCTAACATCCATTTTGGACATCAGGCCCCCTCTTCCATTAGCGGATTAGAAATAAACAGTTTAATGAGTAACATCAGGCTAACACTATACTTTGTAGAATTCAGTAGGTACACCCAGGCTCATAGTGACTCACCAACATGTGCAGATTTGACTGAGTTTTAATAAAAGAGATTCTGAGGAGGAAAAAAATAATAGTGTTTTGGGGTGGTGAGAATTAGCCAGATTGAATCACTCAAAATCTGAATGGGGAAAAATGATTTTTCAATATTTATTTTCTTATCCTAGGAACAATAATAAATATTATTGAGTATCTCCTCTGTGAGACACTGTTCTGAATATTTCTTTCATATACAACATCTCATTGATCTAACAATGACTGTGTTAGGATAGGTGACTAGAAAAGTGCCAAGAGGGAAGACTCCCCAACCCTATTCTAATAGACAGATGAATGCTCTGGAGCCTTCTGGAATACTCCCATGTCTGCCGGGGTTTAGAACCCCACAGGCCTCTCGTACCCAGGCCATGCGATACGTGAGTGAGGACAGCCAAGTGTGAGGTGCAGAGAACAATGGAGACTGGACCACCGGAGAGCACATTCTAGTTGATTGTCAGTTTGATGAAATGGAATTATGTTTTATTTGATCTTGTGATGTTTTCTTCCCTAAAATCCGGAAATCTCAAAATGTTTGTAAAGTGCCTGAGGCCAAACAGTCCATGTGAGAGACAGATGTACTTTCCTGGTCCCAGTTCATGACCTTTGCTCTCTGTTGTTTATTTGCACATGTTACACACTACTGTCTTGTCACAGGTAATCTCCTACTATGTATACAGGAAGTCTCTAGCTTTGGAATACGGGACGTATTACAGATGATCATTCAGAATGGCCACTCTCAACAGGGACTTGTTTCCCTGTGCAAATCCTTGGTGGTAGACCTCCAAAATATGTGTACTCATTTCTAAAGCAGTTTTATTGAAGCATAATTTACTATCAGTTTCGTTCATTACACATTTACAGTTAAATAACTCTATTATTTTTTTTTTTGAGCCCAACATGAGATCAAGCCCTGAGCTGAAATCAGGAGTTGGATGTTTAACCAACTGAGCTACCCAGGTGCCCCATAATTCAATAATTTTTTAGTATGTGTATAAAGAGTTGTGCAACAGACCCTCCAAGCCAGCTTTAGAACATTTCTGTTAACCCACAAAGTTCCCTCTTGCCCATTTTCGGTCATTCCCAGCTCACATCCCCTACTTTATTGACTCTTTATCTATAGATTTGCATTTTTCTAGAAACTTAATTGAAATGGAATAATACAGGGGCACCTGGGTGGTCATTCGGTTAAGCATCCTGATCTTGATTTCAGCTCAGGTCATGATCTCACGATCCTGCGATCTGTCCCCACCTCAGCCTCTATGCTCAGGGAGGAGTCCGCTTGAGATTCTCTTTCTCCCTCTCCCTCTGTACCACCCCCTGCTCATGCAATCAATCAATCAATCAATCAATCAATTCTTTAAAATGTAATAATACAATCTGAAGCCTTTGAGTCTGCTTTCTTTACCTTTCATAATTCTTTGAGGTTCATCAGTGTTCTAGTATGTATCGATAGTTCATTTCCTTTTGCCAATGGATAGCATTACATTGTTTCTATATTTTGTTCACCAGTTTGGGTTGCTTCTGGTTTGTGTTACTATAATAAAGCCTGGATAAGCATTTATGTGAGATTTTTAGGTGGATATTACCTGTTATTTCTTATAGGTAGTTGCTTGGGGGGTGGAATTGCTGGATTGTATTATAAGTACACCTTAAATTCTGTGAAACTGTCTAATCTTTCTAAGTTGGTATAGCAATTTATATTCCCACCAGGAATGTGTAAGGAAGGGTTTCTCTTTCTCCATATCCTCTCCAATGATTGGTAATGTCAGTTTTTGTTTTTATTTTTGTTTTTTTTTTTCAGTTATATCCAGTCTGGTGTGTATACATCTATCTCTAGCTGGAGTTTTATTTGCATTTCTGTACTAACTAATGATGTGATCATGTTTTTATGTTCTGTTTATCCATTCATAAGTGTTTGGTGAAATATCTTTAAATCTTTTGGCTCTCTTATTATCAGGCTGTCTACTATGGAATACTGAAAGTGTTTTTAAGTTCTGGGGACAGATAATTTATCAGATATCTGATGTACACATATGTTTTTCAAGTGTGCTCCTTTTTAAAAAATTTCTTAGTGATGTTTTATGAAAAGCAAAAGATTTTAATTTCAAAGAAGTCAAATTAATGATTTTTCTTCTTTAAGATCTTGTTTTTGGCATCACATCAGTACCCACAGTAACAGATTTTCTCTTACATTTTCTTCTCAAGTTTTATAGTTTCTGTTTTTCATTTAAGACTGTGATCCATTTAGAGTCAATTTTTGTGAGGTGAGGATCTAAGTTCCTTTTTCTTCTTCTTCTTCTTCTTCTTCTTCTTCTTCTTCTTCTTCTTCTTCTTC
>NC_081568.1:95503740-95547374 GCF_022355385.1 Mustela nigripes
CTCCTCCTCCTCCTCCTCCTCCTCCTCCTCCTCCTCCTCCTCTCTCTCTCTTTTTCCCACATATAGATATGCAATGCTCCTATAACTACTGTTGAAGAGGTTGAAGGGGTGCCTAGGTACGTTCAGTCAGTTAAGTGTGTGACTCTTGATTTCAGCTCAGGTCATGATCTCAGTGCCTTGAGATAGAGCCCACCTTCCTGCTGTACATCCAACCTAATGCCCAGCCCCACATTGAGCCCTGCTTTGGGCTTCATGCTTAGTGTAGAATCTGCTTGTCCCTCTCCCTCCCTGTTTGTGCTTTCTCTCCCTTTCAAATAAATAAATAAAATCTTAAAAAAAAAAAGAAAAAGAAAAAGAAAAAATTGTCCATTACCCATTAAATCACTTTGGGCCCTTTTAGTGAAAATAAACTGACCATAAATATAAGGCTTTATTTCTAAACTTTAAGTTGTGTTCCTTTGATCTATATGTCTGTCCTTACTCCAATACTATACTGTCATGGTTGGTATGATTAACCTTATAAAAAGTTTCCAAATCAGGAAGTAAAAGTCATCTTAATTTGTTTATGCTCTGTTTTATTTTCAAATTTGTTTGGCCATCCTAAGTCCTTTACAATTCCATATAAATTTTAGGAGCTTCTTGCCAATTTCTAAAATGAATGAATGAATAAATCAATGAATAAAGTTTGATAAGGATTTCTTTGAAGTTAAAGCTTTGGGAAGAATTGCCATCTTAATATTGAGTCTTCTAGTATATTAACATTAAATGTCTATCCATTTACTTTTAAAATGTTCTCACACTGTCTAGAATCTCCATTATATGGTTGATTAGAAGTGGTTGGAGCAGACATCCTTGCATTGTTCATCGTCTTAGGCAGAAAGCATTAATTATTTTACCATTAAGCCTGATACTAGTCATAAGGAGTTTTGTTTTGTTTTGTTTTTTTATGATGTCTTTTTTATCAAGTTGAAGTTTCTTTTTAGTTTGTGGAGAGTTTTTAGTCATGAATGGGTTTTTGATTGAATCAAGTGCCTTTTCTGCCTGACTTAAGAGATAATGTGGTTTCCTCTCTTATTAATATAATGTATTACATTACATGGTTTTAAAATATGAAACCAAATTTGTATTATTGAGGTAAATCTATTAGGTGATGGTATAAAACCTTTTTATATGTTTTAGCATTTGGTTTGTTAATATTTTGCTAAGGATTTTTACACTTATGATCATCAAGGATGTTGCCATGTAGTATCCTTACTTTCTGAAAGTCTGAGGAGGATTTGTATTATTTCTTAATTTGTGTTTCTTCACTTCATAAAATTTGCCAGTGAAGACATTGAGGCCTAAATTTTTCACTGTGGGAGGATATCTTATTAATACAATTTCTTGACTTCATATAGTTCTATTCAGATTTTCTATTCCTTCTTGAGTCATTTTTAATTATTTAGGTCTTTCTATGAAGTTGTTCATTTAATGTATATTGTCTAATTTGGGATCATGTTTTTCACAATACTTATTTATATTCATTTTTATTTCTTTTGGTTAGCATTATAGTTTCCTCTTATATTACTGATTTTGATGATATATGTATTCTCTCATAATTTTTTAGTGAATCTAGCTAATGGTTTGTCAGTTGATTTTCATTTTTAAAAGCAATTTTTGGTTTAATTGATTTTTCTCTACTGCTTTCTATTTTCTGTTTCTTTGATTTCTGTTCAGATCTTTCCTATTTCCTTCCTTCTGCTTGCTATGAGTTTAATTTATTCTTCTACTACTAGTTTCTAAAGGTGAAAGTTTAGATTATTGATCTGAGACTGTTCTTTTTTTTTCTTACTCTGTGATTTTAAACTATAAATTTATCTCTAAGTGCTGCTTAGTTGCATCCCATAAATTCTGATATGTGTTTTTCAATTTCACTCAGTTCAAGCTTGTGATTTCTCCTTACCCCATGAGTTGTTTAGAAATGTGTTAGTTACCAAATATTTGAGCATTTCCCAAAGTTCTTTTGTTGTTGATAGCTAATTTAATTCTACTTGGGTTGAAATACGTAGTTTGAATGATTTCAACCCTCCTAAATTCATTAAGACTCCTTTTAGGGCACCTGGGTGGCTCAGTGGGTTAAGCTGCCTTCAGCTCGGGTCATGATCTCAGGGTCCTGGGATCGAGCCCCACATCAGGCTCTCTGCTCAGCGGGGAGCCTGCTTCCCTCTCCCTCTCTGCCTGCCTGTCTACTTGTGATGTCTCTTGGTCAAATAAATAAATAAAATCTTAAAAAAAAAAAAAGACTCCTTTTAGTGCCTAACATATAGCTTATTCTTTTATGTAGTCTATTTAAGCATGTTCTGTGCATGCTTGAAAAGAAAATATATTCTTTTGTTGGATAGAGTATCTTCTAAATGTCAATTAACCATGTTGGCTAATAGCCTTGTCCAAGACTTCTATATTCTTACTAATTTTGTGTCTAGTTTTTCTATCAGTTATTGAGATATATTTTTTAAAGATATTATTTATTTGTCAAGAGAGAGACACAGTAAGAGAGGGAACACAAGCTGAGAGATGGGAGAAGGAGAAGCAGGCATCCTGCCAAGCAGGGAGCCGATACAAGGCTTGATCCCAGGACCCTAGGATTATGACCTGAGCCAAAGGCAGGCATTTAATGACTGAGCCACCCAGGTGCCCCTGTTTCAGTTGATATTAATGTAGTTACTCCAACTGTCTTATGGTCACTATTTGCATAATATTTTTTTTTCATCCATTTATTTTCACACTATCTTTCTGAATCTAAGGTGTCCAGCATGTGATTGGATCTTACTTTTTTCAGTTTGATAATCAGTTTCTTTTGATAGTACTATTTAGTCTATTCACATTTAATGTAATTATTGATCAAATTGGATTTACATCAGCAATTCTTCTAGATATTTTTAATATTGTCGTATTTTCTTGTTTCTCTGTTGCTCCTTAACTATCCTCCCTTGTGTTAAGCAAATACTTAGTAAAGTATCATTTACATTCCTCTGTTGACTTGTAACCATGTGTTTTTAAAAGTTACTTCTTAGTGGTTGTTCTAGGGACTCAAATGTGTTGCTTAACTTATCACAATTTATGTTTGGTTAATTATGACTTGATTGCAGTTAAGTATAATAGTCTTGCCCCAGGATAACACAATTCTACCTCCCGTTTTGTGTTATCATATTTATTATAAATTCAGCAGTATGGTGACATAATTATTGCTTTCTATAATTTTATATTCTTAAGTTAAAAAAATATATTTGCAGTCTTTTACATTTTAACACATTCTTACCATTCCCAGTACTCTCCATTTTTCCCCTGTGAATTTAAGTTACCCTCTAGTATCATATTCATTAAGCCTGAAGAAGTTTCTCTAGAATTTCTTGGAAAGCAGATCTGCTAGCAACACATTATCTCAGTCTTCGTTTATTTAGAAATGTGGTGTGTTTGTTTGTTTTTTTATTGTTTTGTGGTTTTGGTTTTTTTTTTTTTTTTTTCCCCCTTTGGCCTTCATTTTTGAAGGATAGTTTTGTTGGACATAAAATTCATGATTGACAGTTCTTTCCTTTCATCATTCAAAATAGATCATTCCACAGTTTTCCAATTTAATGAGAGGACAGGTATTAATCATAATGTTATTCCCTTGTATGTTAAGAACTGTTTTTCTCTTGTCATTTAATTTTTTCTTCTTGTCTTTCAGCAGTTCAACTATGATATGTCTAGGTGTTTTTTTGTGCTTGTCCTATGTGGAGTTTGATGACCTTGGATCTGTAGATTAGTGTTTTCATTAAATATTTTTTCTATTTTCATTTCTCTTACTTGGATTCCTTCTACACATGTCAGTATGCTTGATGTCTCACAGGTATCTGATGTTCTGTTCATTATTCTTTAATATTTTTTCTCTACTTTCTTCAGATTAAATGATTTCTGTTGTTCTTGAAGTTTACAGATCTGTTCTTCTACAGTCTTAAATCTGCTATCATCTTCCCTAATGCACTTTAAGTTACACTTTTCACTTTGAGAATTCTCATCTTTTACACTTCCTGTATGTCTGTTAAGATCCCCCATTTCTCTTTATTTTGGCTCAGTTTTACATTTACAGATAAGTTGCAGGGATGGTACACAGTTCCTATATACCCTATACACCCATCTTTAACATATTGCATTTATCACAACTGAGCCAATATTGATGCATCATTATTTACTGAAGTTTATACTTCTCTGTTCTAGGCCTTATCCAGGAAATCACATTATCTTAAATTTTCGTATCACCTTATACTGTTACAGACCATGATAGACTCTCAACCTTTTTGTGTTTTAGTTGACCTTGACTATAGTAAGGGTTATTATTGAAATTTTGTAGATCGTCCTTTAAGAGGAATTTGTCCTTATATTTTTCTCATGGTCAGACTGAAATTATGGGCTTTTTGGAGAAGGATCATAGAGTAAAGTGTTATTCTTATCTCATCAACCTAAGGGTCCATAGAGTATTAATATCCTGTATTACTGATTATAATAATTTTTATCATTGGCTTTGACAGTGTGTGGTTTCTCCTGTGAAAAGTTACTCTTTTCCAACTTTATGTGCTTTATTTACTTCAGAAGTAAATGACTATGCACATCCTACACTTATATTGTGGGAAGTTAATTTCCACCTCCTTGCAGTGAGAACATCTACATAAATTATTTGAAACACCTCTATGTGAGAAATTTGTTTATTCTGTCCTGTTTTTTAATTTAATAATTTACTATGTGTATATATGGAGATAGATACTTTATATTTGGGGCTATAATCCAATAACTGTATTATTGAACAGAGCTCTGTATTCCTGAACAGAAATGATATCGAACAGAAACCTGGTCCAGTGATTAAAGAAATGAAGAATAGCAGGAAGAGTGTAATGTTCTAAAAATGTATCTAAAAGGATGTTTTAAAAAACATTTATGTCATTATATACCACTAATTTTTTGAAGACATATATGGAAATAAAATATATGACAGAGAAGACAAAGGATGGTTGAATTGTAGTTGGAAGTACATTGTAGAAAGGTGCTTGTGCTTTTTGTGGAGTAACTTAACATTTCTGAAGGTGGACTCTGATAAGTTAAAGATACATAATGAAATCTCTATAGTTGCCACTAAAAAAGTCAATACAAGGAGGCCGAGGAAGTGATCAGTAGAAGAGATAAAATGAAATGCTTACAATATATTGTTTACCCCCCAACATTGCATTTCAAATGGAATGGCTAACCTAAATGTTGAAGAGGAAGTGGAGTAACTGGAGTTCTTCTACATGGCCAATTGGAGTATAACACGTACAACCACCATGGAAAACTGTTGACAAAGTCTTCAAAAGGTAAATGAAAACCTGTGTATGACCCAGCAATTCCAGTCCTAGTTATTCAGCCCTCAACCCCCCAAAAGGAAAATATACATTAATGAAAGGTCTTGTTTAAGAAGACTTTTATCAGCTTTATTCATACAGCAAAAAACCTGGAACTAGCCTAAGTATCCTATCAAAAGAGGTTGGATAAATATGTTAAGGTATGTTCACTTAGTGGAATACTAAAACAAAAGAACAAACTACTAACGAACACAAGATCATGAATGGTGCTCATAAAAACACAATGTGAAGTAAAGTAAATCAGGTACATATTTTGTGATTCCTTTCACGTGAAGTTCTACGTTACACCACATTCATCTGTTGTAATAGAAATAACATCAATGGTTGCTTCTGATGGGGGATAACTTACTGGGAAGAGTTATGAAAATGTTTTTTTCCTTGATAGAAGTGGAAGTAAACTCAGTCTATCATTTGTCAAAACTAATCAAACATTTAGGAAGAGTGCATTTAAGATCTATGTGTTAGTAAATTATATCTTAATAAAATACTACAGTGATTAAAGGACAGGTAACTGAAGTCAGTGAGACCAACTTGCATGCTGTTGAATATTTCAGTTAATAAATGAAGACATTCTGAAATAAGGCCCATAGTCTTTTTTTTCAGTTTTTTTATTGTTTTTAAATTATTTTTATTAACATATAAGGTATTATTTGCCCCAGGGGGTATAGGTCTATGAATCATCAGGCTTACACATATCACACAGCACTTACCATAGCACATACCCTCCCCAATGTCCATATCCACCCTATTCCTACCTCCCTACCCCCAGCAACCTTCAGTTTGTTTTGTGAGATTAAGAGTCTCTCATGGTTTGTTTCCCTCCCAATCCCATCTTGTTTCATTTTTTCCTTCCCTACCTCCCATAACCCCCTGCCCTGCTCTCAAATTCCTTATATAAGAAAGATCATATGATAGTTGTCTTTCTCTAATTGACTAATTTCACTCAACATAACACCCTCTAGTTCCAGCCACATCGTTGCAAATGACAAGATTTCATTTCTTTTGATGGTTGCATAATATTCCATTGTATATATGTACAACCCCTTCTTTATCCATTCATCTGTTGATGGACATCTACGTTCTTTCCATAGTTTGGCTATTGTGGACATTGCTGCTATAAACATTGGAGTGCGCATGCCCCTTTGGATCACTACATTTGTATCTTTAGGGTAAATATCCAGTAGTGCGATTTGCTTAGTTATAGGGTAGCTCTGTTTTCAACTTTTTGAGGACCTCCATTCTGTTTTTTGGAGTAGCTGCACCAGCTTGTATTCCCACCGACAATGTAGGAAGGTTCCCCTTTCCCACATCCTTGCCAACATCTGTTATTTCCTGACCTGTTAATTTTAACCATTCTGACTGGTGTGAGATGGTATCTCATTGTGGATTTGATTTTTATTTCCCTGATGCTGAGTGATATCGAACACTTTTTCATGTGTCTGTTGGCCATCTGGATGTCTTCTTTGCAGAAATGTCTGTTCATGTCCTCCCCCCATTTCATGATTGGATTATTTGTTCTTTGGGTGTTGAGTTTGATAAGTTCCTTATGGATATTAGATACTAGCCATTTATTTGATATGTCATTTGTGAATATCTTCTCCCATTCTGTCAGTTGTCTTTTGGTTTTGTTGACTGTTTCCTTTGTGGTGCAAAAGCTAAAAGCTTTTGATATTGATGAAGTCCCAATAGTTCATTTTTGCTCTTGCTTCCCTTGCCTTGGGCAATGTTTCTAGGAAGAGGTTGCTGGGGCTGAGGTCGAAGAGGTCGCTACCTGTATTTTCCAAGAATTTTGATGGATTCTTGTCTCACATTGAGGTCTTTCATCCATTTTGAGTCTATTTTTGTGTGTGGTATAAGGAAGTGGTCCAGTTTCATTTTCCTGCATGTGGCTGTCCAATTTTCCCAACACCATTTGTTGAAGAGAATGTTTTGTTTTGTTTTTCCCCATTGGACATTCTTTCCTGCTTTGTCAAAGGTTAGTTGACCATAGAGTTGAGGGTCTATTTCTGGGCCCTCCATTGCGTTCCATTGATCTATGTGTCTGTTTTTGTGCCAGTACCATACTGTCTTGATGATTACAGCTTTGTAATAGAGCTTGAAGTCTGGAATTGTAATGCCACCAACTTTCACTTTCTTTTTCAACCTTCCTCTGGCTATGTGGGGTCTTTTTCTGGTTCCATATAAATTTTAGGATTATTTGTTCCATTTCCTTGAAAAAAAAAAAAGATGGTATTTTGGTAGGGATTGCATTAATTGTGTAGATTGCTTTAGGTAGCATAGACATTTTCACAATATTTGTTCTTCAATCCATGAGCATGGAATGTTTTTCCATTTCTTTGTGTCTTTCTCAATTTCTTTTATGAGTACTTTATAGTTTTCTGAGTACAGATTCTTGCCTCTTTGGTTAGGTTTATTCTAGGTATCTTAAGGTTTTGGGTGCAATTGTGCATGGGATCGACTCCTTAATTTCTCTTTCTTCTGTCTTGCTGTTGGTGTATAGAAATGCAACTGATTTCTGAGCATACATTTTTTTAAAGATTTTATTTATTTATTTATTTATTTATTTATTTATTTATTTATGTAACAGACAGAGATCACAATTAGGCAGAGAGGCAGGCAGAGAGAGAGGAAGGGAAGCAGGCTCCCCGCTGAGCAGAATGCCTGATTCAGGGCTCAATCCCAGGACCCTGGGATCATGACCTGAGCCAAAGGCAGAGGCTTTAACCCACTGAGCCACCCAGGCACCCCTGAACATTGATTTTATATCCTGACACTTTATTGAATTCTTGCATGAATTCTAGTTTTGGAGTGGAGTCTTTTGAGTTTTCCACTTAAAGTATCAGATCATCTCCAAAGAGTACGAGTTTGACTTCTTCTTTGCCAATTTGGATGCCTTTTATTTCTTTTTGTTGTCTGATTGCCAAGGCTAGGACTTCTAGTACTATGTTGAATAGCAGTGGTGATAGTGTTCCTAACCTTAGTGGAAAAGCTCTCAGTTTTTCTCCATTGAGAATGATATTCCTTTTGGGTTTTTCATGGATGGCTTTGATGGTATTGAGGTATGTACCCTTTATCCCTACACTGTGAAGAGTTTTGATCAAGAAAGGATGCTGTACTTTCTCAAATGCTTTTTCAGCATCTATTGAGAGGATCATGTGGTTCTTGTTCTTTCTTTTATTAATGTATTATATCACACTAATTAATTTGCAGATTTTCATGCTTATTCTCTTTGCCATATTAGGTAAATTCTCTACTGTAGTTTGCTCCAATAGATCTTCCTCCCCTCTCTCTTTCTTCTTCTGGAATCCCAATTATTCTAATATTGTTTTGTCTTATGGTATCACTTATCTCTCGAATTCTCCCCCTGTGATCCACTAGCTGTTTGTCTCTCTTTTGCTCAGCTTCTTTATTCTCCATCATTTGGTCTTCTATATCATTAATTCTCTCTTCTGCATCATTAATCTAGCAGTAAAAGCCTCCATTTTTTATTGTACCTCATTAATACCTGTTTTGATTTTAGCTTGGTTTGATTTTAGTTCTTTTATTTCTCCAGATAGGGATTTTATTTCTCCAGACAGGGCTTCTTTAGTATCTTCCATGCCTTTTTCAAGCCCAACTAGCACCTTGATAATTGTCATTCTGGAACTCTAGTTCTGACATATTTC
Source organism: Mustela nigripes (assembly GCF_022355385.1). Taxonomy (NCBI): domain Eukaryota; kingdom Metazoa; phylum Chordata; class Mammalia; order Carnivora; family Mustelidae; genus Mustela; species Mustela nigripes. The sequence continues at coordinate 95,512,817 of NC_081568.1, forward strand.
CAATGTCCTTATTGATTAGGATCCTAGCCATTGGTAGTGCCTCTTGTTCTTTTTTTTATGGTGAGTTTTTCCACCTTGTCATTTTATCCAGGTAGAATATATGAATGAGGGAGTAAAATACTAAAAGGGTGGCAAAGACCCCTGAAAAACATACGCTAAGCAAATCAGAAGATACCCGAAACTGGGGGTGGGGGGGGGGGGGAGAAAGGGGATTAAAAAAAAGAAAAAAAATATATATATATATATTAGGCTGGTGAGTAGAACAGAGCCACCCACTTGATTTTGGGTGTATTCTGGTCTCTTAGAAGAAATAACCTCCCAAAATTTTTAAAAAAGAAACACTTATATATATACACAAAAATAAGGGTAAACACGATGAAGGAATGGAATATGACTATAAAGATGAAAATTAAAAAAGATTCTAAAACAGGAATTGAGGGTGCCTGGGTGGCTCAGTGGGTTAAGCCTCTGCCTTTGGCTCAGGTCATGATCTTGGGATCCTGGGATCGAGTTCTGCTTTGGGCTCTCTGCTCAGCAGGGAGCTTGCTTCGCCCCCAACCCTGCCTGCCTCTCTGCCTACTTGTTATCTATCTCTCTGTCCAATAAATAAAAATCTTTAAAAAAACAAAACAGGAATTGATAAGAAGTTGTTTGAAAAAAGAAAAAAAAAAAAAAAAAGAATGTGATCAGGCAGAAAACTAGAACAAAGCCATGCACTAGATTTAGGGTATATTTTGATCTATTAACAGAAATTGTATCCCCAAATTTTTTTTAAAAGATTTTATTTATTTATTTGATAGACAGAGATCACAAATAGGCAGAGAGAGAGATGGGGAAGCACGTTCCCTGCTAAGCAGAGAGCCCAATGCAGGGCTTGATCCTAGGACCCTGGGATCAAGACCTGAGCTGAACCCACTGAGCCACTCATGTGCCCTTGTTTCCCAAAATTTTAAAGAAAAAAAAGCCCTGAAATGTATACAAAAAATACAGTTAAATACAATGAAGGGATAAAATATGACTATAATAATGAAAATTTTAAAAAATTTTAAAAAGGTATTGATAAAATAGTTAAAAAACATTAAACGAGGAAAGAGGAAAAGTTAATAGAATAAGAAAAAAATAAATTTAAAAAAATTTAACTTTGCAAGACTAAAGGATTATGGGGAAAAAGCCATGAATTCTATGTGCTTCTTTCCCTAGCTCCGAAGTTCCACAGTTCTCATGGATCAGTGAACTTGGTCTTGGCTAGATGTTCTTGCTGATCCTCTTGGGGAGGGGCCTGTTGCATTGATTCTCAAATGTCTTTGCCCGAGGCAGAATTACACCACCCTTGCCAGGGGCCAGGCTAAGTAATGTGCTCGGGTTCCCTCTCGGGAGCTTTTGTTCCCTGAATACTTTCCGTACCTTTGGAGGATGGGAATGAAAATGGCGGCCTCCCAATCTCTGGTCTGGAGGAGGCGAGTGCTCCGGGCCCCACTCCTCAGTGCGCCCTTGGAGAAAAGCACTCAATCCCTCCCATCTCCCCGGTCTCTGGCCACACTCTGTGCTAACCTGGACTGTGACCGAGCATTTCTGTCTGTGGCAATGGCCCTGTATGCCAGAGATAGAAATGCTCCAAACCCAGGAGATTCCTGCCATGCCCCCACACTGCTTCTCCGAGAGGAGGAAGGTGAGTTTCCCCTGATCTGCCACTTGTGGGGTCCCTGCTTGAAGAGCAGTGGCTCAGTTATGCCCTGGATCACAGTTCAAAGTAACCCGGAGATGAGAGCTCACTCCTCAACTCCATCTCTGCAGCTGGCTTCCCTGCTTTGATATGGAAGCTCTGCCACATTCAGGCACCCCTAGTCTTTCTGTGACCCCCACAGGTCCTGAGACCACACTGCCCTCACATGGATCTCACCCTCCCACCCCGGGTTAGCCTCTGAAGTGACATCACTTAGTGAAGCAGACTTCTAAAAGTTCTGATTTTGTGCTCCATTGCTCCCCTGCTTGCCAGGAGCTGGCACCTCCCCCCATGGTCTGTATTCCCATCCCTTTGGATTCACTTCTCTACCTGTCCTATCTTTTGGGAAGTGGTCAATTTTCTGTTCCTAGAATTGCTGTTCTTCTTCTCTTTTATCTCCTCTTGAGTTTGTAGGTGTTCAAAATGGTTTGATAACACTCTAGCTGACCTCCTGAGACCTAATGATATTTCAGTCTCCTACTCTGCCACCATCTTGCTTCCTCTCCCCAAGGTCCATAGTCTTAGCAACTGAGAAGAAAAGAATAAATTCCACAATATTAAGAAAGGGGAAACTGTAAGAATTGGCGACCAATTATAAGGAAAAGTAATAAAGAAGAAGGAGTAAAAGAAGCCTTCCAGGCTTTTGGATTGAGTAAGTAGGTAGGTCATAATACCATTTTCCCAGAATAGAAAATCAGAAGGAACAAGTTTAAGAGGGAAATGAGATCGGTCTTGGTTATCTTGAATTTAGATGTTATATAGTTAGAGATACTTAGTATCAGTTACATGTGGATTTTGAATAGCAGATTTGGGCTAGATAGGTAAATTTGGGATTCATAAAGGTTTGAAACAACTTAACGGATTGTCATTTGTGCTTTCTTTAGAGTGTATTTTTTTAAAAACTCTAATTTAATTTACTATGTTGATTCATGGTGTGGATATTTTTATGCCATAATTTCAATCAGGAACAGGGATTTTTACTTACATATATTTAGGGAAGAATATCTAGAAAAGAGTCACCTGTTGAATCATGGGGGAAGGGATTCCTTGTGTATGTAATTTATTTTCCTAATGAATTTACTCATTTTTTTCTCACTATAACATATGTTAAATGTAGAATATTAGAATATTCTGAAAACACAGGAAACTTTAAAGGAAAAGAACCTACCCATATTCTGACTACTTAATTTAAACCATTTTAACATTTGTTACAAGTTCTAAACTTTTTCTGTAGCATATATATGTATAAATGGTTATATTTATGTGTTATATTTTTAGTGATATAAACATAATATATCATATTATAAATATTATAGCAAATCAGTTAATTTTATCTGTATATTTTAATGGCTATGCAGTATTGCTCATTTCTTTAGCTACCCCACTAAATATTTAGCAAATAACCCGTTTGAGAGAAATAAACTAATTTCTCACTTAAAAAAAACTTTCATTGCCCATTTATTCAACTACATCCTTAGGGTAAGCTTCTGGAATTTCAATTAATGAATGAAAATACTTAACACAGAAACTTTACTTCCAGTAATGATGGCATGTGTTAGCTGATTCCTCTCTGAGAGAAAAGAAAAAAACATGACTAGATTACTCAAGGCAAATATCATAGGTCACTGGAAAAATGACCAAAGGTAGAGAATACTTTGAAAAGTGCTTATTTCTGGAGAAACTACAACCACATTGGGTAAGCATGGCCATTGGGTAAGAATTCCCCTGGAGGAATTTGACCTCACTTCACCCCAGCTTAAGTGTTAAAAATCTATAACTTGACCAGTTGGAGGAGACCGGTTAAGGAAAAATGGTAGAGAAACTTGAAATCTAAGTTTGGAACTTTTATAGTCTAGATGAATTTGGGATAAATTACCACCTTAATGATTTTGACTCTTTTAATACATGAATAGAGCATATCTCCCAATTTATGTACGTTGTCTTTAAATTCTCTCACACACACAATGGTGAGTAGAAATAGTGGGGGACTTTAATTCTACCTTCTTCCCAATCTTAGAAAATTTTTAATATTTTATGATTAAGTACAATAGTAGGTGGAAAATTTTTTTGTATATTCCTTTACTTATTTGTGAATCTTTTTTTCTCTATCTAGTTTGGTGACTTTAAAAAAAACCAAAACTATAAGTAGATAATGAATTTACATCTATTAAGATCGTATTTTATTCTCTTTTTCTTTTAAGTGATTGAATAACCTTGATTGACTCTTGAGTGTTAAAACAAATTTGCATTCCTCAGATAAACATTTCTTAGTCTTGCTGTATTATTCTTATATATATTGCAAGATTTTATTTGCTGCTAAGTTGTTGTGCTTTTTTATACCTATAATTTTCCAATGCAGTACCTTTGTCTGGTTTCAATATCAGATTATGCCAGTCTCATTAAAACTCCCAGGAGTTGGGAGATAGTCCCTTATCCTTTGTCTTCTAAACAGCATATGTATAAATTGTATCATTTTAGAATTCATCATGGAAGCCATCTGGGTGTGGAGTTTTTCTTTATGAGTTTATTATAAATTCACTTTCCATAATAGGTAATGGGCTATTTGGATTCTTTATTTCTTATCTTTCTTATTTCTTCTTACCATTACTTCTTATTTCTCTTTGTATATTTTCATTGTGTCAGTTTTAAAATGTATTCTTGAATGAAATTTAGTTTTTTATCTAAAATTTCAATGTTGTAGCATATATTTCTTATAAACACTCTCCTGTTACCATCTTAATTTATGGATCACATGTGGGGATGTTCTGTTTCATTCCCCCCCCTTTCTCTCTCCCCACTGTCTAGAATTTATCAGTTGTATTAATCTTTTTAAAAAGTTAATTCTCCTTTTCTGTTTCTTACGTCATTTATTTCTCTTCTTGTCTTTATTACTTCCCTTTTGCTACTAAGGCTTCAATTTGCCTTTTTCATCCTTGTTAATATTAAAGCTAAAATTGTTGATTTTAAATATCCTTTTTCTAATATACACATTCATGATGGAAGTTTACATGCACTCACTGTTAATTACAAGCCATATATTTTGAGAAGTTGTGTTTGCATCGTTATTCATTTCTACATACATTCTGATTTCCCTTGCAATTTCTTCTTGACCTATGGGTTACACATATGTTGTTTAGTTTTTATGTATTTGTAGATTTTTCACATAATTTTGTTGTGAATTTCCAATTTAATTATATTGAGGTAAGAGCATATACTCTGTATGATTTCAGTCCTTGGCAATTTATTGATTATTATTTTATTAATAAGAATTGGTTAATTTAGGAATGTTCCATGAGCACCTCTAAAGAAATACAGTTCATGAGAAGAATAAATGACTATGAAAGAAACATATGCTATGCGATTGTTTAATGTAGTGCTCTATAAATATCAGCTCAGTTTACTTGATAGTGCATTTAAAACACTATCATGTTGTGGGTTTTTGTTTTTGTTTTGTCCCCTTGTTGTATGAAATACTGAAAAAGAAATGTTAAACATCTCCAGAGAAAATTATGGCTGTCCCTTTAGTTCTGTCACTTTTTGTTTCATATATTAGAAGCTTTGTTATGAGGTACATTCACTTTTAGGATTGCTATGTCTTATTGGTATGTGTGTTTGTTTCTCAAGATATTTCTCATCTTGAAGTCTGTGTTGTCCAACCTTAATGTGGCCACTCCCAAGTTTCATGGTATATCTTTTCAAATCTTTTACTTTTACTCTCAAGTACATCTATTGTAAACATTATCTAAGTGGAGTTACTTTATCCAGTCTGAAAACGTCTCCCTTCTGATCAAAAAATTTAATCCATTCACACTCTGTGTGATTATTGGTGTGGTTGTGTTTAAGTACACTATTTTGTTTTTCTGTTTTTTACTTGTCCAATCTGATTTTGTTTATTCATCTTTTCCTCCTTACTTCTTTGAATTGTTAGTTCTTTTTGATTATTCCACTTTATCTCTGTTATCTTTTTAGTCACATATTTTGTGTGAATGTATGTGCTGGCTTGCTCTAAGAATTACAATATGCATCTTTAACTCTCACAGTCTAACTTAAAGTAGTATTATGCCATTTTATGGATAGTATTAAAATTTGCACCATTATCTTTTGTTTACTTCCTCTTGCAATTTGTCTTATTGTTCTCATATATTTTGATAATGATAAGTTATAAGCCCCCAATACATTGTTGTTGGTTTTGCTTTAAACAGTCAGTTGTCTTTTGAAGAGTTTTAAAAGTGTAATGTTGAGTAATATTCCATGGTGTAGATACATAATCTTTGATTAATCCATTCAACTGATAGGCATTTTGGAGTTTTTCCCCCACCTTTTGTGTGTTATGAACAGCACTGTTTTGAACGTTTGTGTGTACATTTTTATGTGGTCATGCTTTCATTTTTCTTGGGGATGTAGTTAGGAGAAATTTCTGGGTTATAAGGTAATTCTGTGTTTCGAGGAATTACCACAGAGTTTTCCAGAACAGGAACACCACCTTACATTCCTACCAGCAGAGTATAAGGGTTACAGTTTCTCAACATTCTCACCAACATCTGTTGTTACTTGTCTTTCAGACACTAACCATCCCAGTGGATGGAATTGGTATTTCACTGTGGTTTTGATTTTTCTGTGCCTGATGGCTAATTTTGAGCATCTTTTCATGTTGAACACATGAACAATTTATTATATCTTCTTCAGAGAGATATTTATTCAGAACTTTTATCTATTTTTAAACTGAATTACCTTTTTATTATTAAGTTGTAGTAGTTCTTCCTTATATAGTTTAGATACAGGTCTCTTATGTGATTTGTGATTTGCAGATATTTCTCCTATTCTCTAGACTGTCTTTCCACTTTCTTGATGGTGTCCTTTGGAACACAAAATTCTTCTTTACTTTAATGTACTCCAGTGTATCACTTTTTCTTTTTTGTGTGTGTGCTTTTATTGTCCTATCTAGAAAGGCTTTATCTAACCCAAAGTCATAAAGATTTACTCCTATATTTTTACTCATTTGTTTTTCCTAAGGAGAAGTCTAGCTTCATTGTTTTGCATATGGATATCTAGTTGCCCCAGCATCATTTGTTCTTAAGATTATTCTTTCCTCCTTGACTTTTCTTTTCCTCTCTCAAGCATGCGTTTTTTTTTTTTTTCTTAAATCCTCACCTTACTGATGAAAATCATTGGTCTTGCCTTGTTGATATTTCCACTCTTTAAAGAATGTGTGTAAGACAAGTGGACTTGAGATATGTTTCCATGGAGATGCTGAAATGGTCTTCTCCCTTAACAGGTATGTTTCTGTGTGTTTAGCTCCAAAACCTTGGCCTTGTTGAATGGCAGCCATTGTTTCAATTCCACACTGTTCTCCCTACTTCTATATGATACTTGCACAGTTGTAAGCAAAACACCACTGGTTGAAATTATCCTACGAGCAGCTCTCTCACTTCACTTTCTAAGAAAATATATTTTAGTTGATGAGACATTTACAAAAGTGCTATTAGATAGTGTGCTAAGTCAAGGACCAAAATGGATGAAACCAACATTGTGCCAAAAAAGGTGAAGCAACTTACTCTGACAACTTCCAGGCCTCAAATCTGTTACTAAATCTGTTTTTCACAAATGAAGCCTCTAGCACAGTAAAGGTGCTCTGATTATAAGTTCTTTGCATTTATTTGTTTTCATAGAAAGAACTCAGTATTACAATGATCCCCCCTCTGCTCCCTGCAGAGAGGGACAGTTACACTGGGGGGAAAAAAGTATCTCCAGTGCCAAATCACCCTTCTATGACCATCGAGATACCTACTATTCCAGGTCAAAAATGACCCTGTTTGCACCATCATTGTTACCAGTCACCCTCATAGATTTTTGCATTATTGACAAGTGACTTCATATTCAGGCTGAGAAGTTGCACAGCAAAGGAAACAAACATAATTCTTACATGAGGCCAGTGCTTCTTGTCATTCATAAACCTATCTGAATCTTCATTCAAGAAGTATTGATTCAGCGCAAGCTATTGGTTAACACTGTGAGGACAACAAGGTATGTCCCCTCAGTCAAGGACCACACCATCTCTTAATGAGATGAAATACACACATCCCAAACAATTCAAGTGTATCATAATGTAGCATGCATGCAAAGGCCAAAATGAACTAGAGAAGAAAGATTCAATGAGAACTATTTGGTTCAAAGCCTAGAACATGGCTGAGTTTAGTAAGTATTTCCATTATTAATACTGATAAGAAACGCAAGAGTGTATCAGGTGCAAGTCAAGATCACTCTCTTGCAAACTGGAAGAAAGAATCCTTCTTTAGCTTCCTGGAAGAGCATTTGAGGAGATTATTTCCATCTTGAAGGTATTTAATTGATTTTGTAAAATCCTAAAAGAAGACAGGACTGTAAAACTCTACCTGGATTCCTAGAGTATCTAGAAGCTACTTTACATTTCAGAAAGCAACCAAGAGATATTAAAAAGAACACCAGCCTTGAAGTCATCTGTCCTGGGTTTTAATCCTTGTTCTTCCATGGAGCCTCTATGTAATAAGATTTTTAATAACAGGGTTTCCATTCTTTCACCTCTAAAATGAAAATAAAAATCCTTATCTCCTAGAATTGCTGTGAGATTTGGTATTAACATTAGAGTGATTGACATCTGTGATACTAACTAAATTATCAATATATATGGACTTAATAATTAAATACAAATTAATTTTTTCTTAGCTTGCATTCATCTCCTTCCTTAAATTAATCTACACTTACATGGAATAAATTAATGGTATCATTACCTTTTGCTTCAAATAATTTATGTTTGAACCTTGGCTCTAAAGAAAAGTCAACTGTGTTGAAGTCCTGTATGAAGACATGAATACAGTTAGGTAATCACAAAGAAGAGAAGGCGTTCCATTTATAGCAGGGATAGCAAAGTAGTTCATAGAAAAAAATTTTGTGGTCTAATGACCTTTTCCCAAAAAAGCAGTTTGGGGGGCACTCTAATAAAAATTCAGTGTCTCATGTTTGTGGGAATTTCTCTACTTTTTAACACTTGTATCCATATTCCCAGTGGCAGGCATATGCTTTTGAACTCACCACTCAGGTCCTTTGATATTTCTATTTGGAAGCCAGTTACATGAAGAAGAAGCAAGAACCACAGAAACCCATTTGGTAATTGTGTTGGACCAAGTTTAGATACTTCCCCATATTCACACATCCATGCTGTAATATAATAAGAACTATATTTAGTCTTTGTCCTCCAGTAAGCACATTCTCACTCCAGAGATTCATACTCTTCTGGCATAGAGCTTCAAAAACTTTTGGGATTTCCTCAGTAGACAGGAGGGTTTTTGTTACTCATAAAGAGCTCCTTTGGACTTTGAGTATATGCTAATGAGGTGAATTCAAGATGGGACCCTGGATATCTTTAGTATGGAGTCATTTGCCAGAAAAACTGACATGTTAAGAGCATGTGGTTTTCAGCTCTATTCCGTGACTCCTGGAGAGTAAAGGGTGGCCAGAGACTGAGTTCAGTCATATGGCCAAGGGTGGCCAGAGACTGAGTTCAGTCATATGGCCAATGATTTCATCAATCATGCCTACATAATGTAAGCATGTAAGCTTTGCCTTACGCTCTGTTTTCTAGAGAACCCGGGATAGGACAGAAGTGTAGCAAAGCTCTGTTAGAGGGAGCTGTGGCTGATGGCCTGGTGGTAATATTCCATGTCTAATGTCTGCAACATAAATGGTAATACGAATGCCAACTTCAGACACGGTGGACTCCATTGGAGTCATCTCCAATGTAATCCAAGTAAATTTGGATGTTATCTCTTGGTTGTATGACCCAGAAATATGTTTTTATGCCTAGAAATATATTTTCAGCCAAAAATCCTGTCTTACATAGAAAAATAAGAAAAAACTACAACCATTATTGAAATAAAAAACTTACTATTTTGGAGGTGATAGGATATCTTTATTTGATGGTGATGGTGGATGGCCTGTATATTTGTTCTTAAAAATATGTTTATTTGGGGGGGGGATGTGTTTATTTGGTAAAGTAAAAATTGTCCTGATATTATAAAACAAAACAAAACAAAACATGTTTATGAAATTCAAAACTCGTGGAACCAATGGATTTTTTCCCCTTAGAGAACAGGATCCTAGCTATCCATTCTGTGGCTTTTCTTTGACCCAGTTATAAGATGCACTGAGGCTGCTCTTTTCCACAAGTATGAAAAGAAGTAATTAATTGGGGGCTTAGGGATTACTGGTGAACCAAGGGAGGTGGATAGGTTCTTCTTGTTATAGATGTTCATCTGGGATCCAACACAGAGAAACAACTCACTAGATGGAGACTCTCAGAAAAAATTATAGAAGACCTATCTCTCATATAGCCACTGTCTTTCCCTGTTGCCCATGTCAGTCAGAGTGTAAAATAAAAGATATATAAGATATTCAGGTTACCTGTGCATGGTATTAATAGAACAGTGCATTCACTGAGTCCATATCTTCCAAGGCTCCTCAGCGAAATGAGACTATAATTATTTTCTTAAAATAATTACTGGGAAAGCAGAGGAGACAGACTTAATGGCTATAATACTGAGGTGAAGATGTAGGCTAATGTTCTCCACCACCAAAAGCATAAAACTGAACAAAATTGTCAAAAAACAAACCATTTCACTGCTTGGCAAATTGACCAAGGAAAAGTAAATGACAAACTGAATGGTGTTTCTTCATGAAAAACTGCCAGAACTTCAGGTTAAGAACAGTGGGGAGTCTTCAGTCATCTTGCCTGGGAGCTGTACCCATCTACGACTACTTTGTTCCATCTCACTTGGTGCTAGAATATTACCAGGGTGGGGCTATCCATGAAAACCAGTAAGCTTAATTGGCTTACATGATTTGGAGCAGACAAATCAATACCTGGCAGCATTGTCAATGAAAGTGAAAGCTTGGTAGGCAACAAAAGGGAGGTTTCAGTTGGAGAGAATGGTGGACCAGCTCTAAGTTAAATGAAGAGATGCTAGAGGGAGTCAGAGAAGTGATGTATAAGCTCTTTCTATATCTCATCTCCACACATCTCTAGCTACTGACATGTGCAGGAGAGACCTGAGAGGTCCTGGCAGAAGGCAGAAACTGGGGCAGACTTCACAGAAGCCTGAACCTTGAATACACTTCCAAATCCACATATAGATCCACCAGGAAAGCGTAGGTACCTTAGGAATGGAACATTTAAACACAATATCTGCCCCATCATTGGTTGATCAATAAGCAGAAGAGACATGGCGCCAACTCAAGAGCAAACCCTAACAAGCCAGGTGAAAAAATGAAAAGAATTTAAAAAAAAAAATTTGAGCCATTGTATCAGTGGCTGCACACCTTTGGAGAGACAGATTCTGCAAATTAAACCCAAGTGAATTAAAATGAAGATCCCCATTGGGAAGAATAAGAATCCAGCTTTGCCATATTATCTAAAACATGCGACTTTCAACAACAAAATAGTGACATTCAAAGAAACAGGAAAATGTGAACGTTATTCAGGAAAAAACAGTAAGTCAAATGTTGGTGTTAGCAAAAATGTCAAACAACTATTATAAATATATCCAAAGAATTAAAGGAAAATATAATGATAATGTGAAAACAAATAAGGACACCAGTACTTAGCTCTTGTTTTCTAAACCATTCTCCAGTGAAAAGAAGCTGAATCCTTGGAGAAATTGCTGAGGCTGAGAAATATACCAGATGAACCTGGACTGGAATGACTTGTTGTGCCAGAAAGTAAGAAAGGACTCAAAAAGAAAAAAAAGAAGAAGAAGAAGAAGAAGAGAAAGAAAAAAGAAAGAGAAAACAATATAATATGAGAGATTCTAAGTTCTCATACTCAGCCCACATTCTGCCTTCAAAAATTCCTTAAAAGTCCAGCTGGTTTTTTCTTACCCTCATTTATGATTCTTTTCTCTTTCTCCCTTTGTTCTACCAGAGATAACAGCCATGGTTCCCATCTCTCCTAAGAGGCGTTTGTCCACTTTTTAGATTTTAGTTCATCAGGTTGCTTTGCAGTCTCAACTCTCTCGTGGGCTTAAAATTATAATGATTTTCAAATGTCTGGTTTTTTGATGGGAGCAATGTTTTCTTGTGACTTTCCACATCTTAGAGATGAACTTTAACTCTTTTAAGAAAGAGTTCTCGAACTCCTGTCAAAATGGTCTTGTAAAATCCTGTCGTGCAGTTTTTACCTGCTGGAATGTTCTTCTCCCCACACGTTTTCTTGGAAACGTGTACTCCATCAAAAGGAGTACAAAGGGAGTACCCAGCAGCTACATGCCACTTCTTCTGAAGTGTGTAACTCAGAGCTTTTCAACCTTACTATTGACGGAAATCATCAGGAGCCAGAACAATCTCTGTTGTAGAGTCTATTCGGATGTTTCCCAGCATCTCTGCTCTCTATTCATAAGATGTTAGTTGTGTACCATACGCCCTCTCTGCCTATGACAGCTAAAACTTTCTTTGGATGTCCCCAGATATAGAGAACAACTGGTATGCCTTGATCGTTCCTCTGGGATCAGGATAAGAACTGTTCCTCAAGTACTTTTGCTCTTATGTTATTCTGTATCTACGTATTATATTGGTATTTATTGTATTTTCCTTTATTTGTCTATTTTATGTCAGTCTTTTCAGTGCACATGTGTGCTTGTGTGCATGTGTGTGTACGCACACACACACACACACACACACACACGTGTTGGGTGAAAAGTTATTTAAAATCCTTGGTGTATCAAGGAAGGTGAATGTTAAGAGGGGAACAGAGCTGATGGGTGTGAGGTTATAAAAGATTTGGAGGAATTATGAAAGAGCTAAAGAGAAAAGGAAAAGCTACAGGGGGACAGAAGCATATATATGTGTGTTTGTGTGTGCATGCTTGCATGCTTATATGTATGTGTTAGCATAGAAGTATGATGGGGAGGGGATATCCACCCACCTTGTAGAGGGGAATGGATTGGAGCCAGAGAATGGAGAGAGATGCATAGGAAGATGATGGTGAGGAAAATAATGTGTGGCATTAAAGTGGTAATATGAAAAACTTAAAGAGGTCTAGTCAGGTTTTTTATTGAGTTTTGCCCTGTAGCATAACATTGAACATTCTCTTCATCTTACTTGAAAAATCTTTATCCCATGAAGTCGTAGTTGCTTTTTAAGATGCATCAGAAAGTTCCAAGTTCTCCTCTAAGGTAGGTGAGAAGTTAACACTCCTAGGTTTGACAGGGGGTGGGAGGGTGTTACGGTGTACAGTTGCTCGTTCTTAATTAATTCTTTGCCCTGTTGTCGGCTCCGTGTGCTGCTTGAAGGCTAGTGTATCCCTATTTTAGAGCAGAGCTTATGGCCCATAGTAGATTCCAAATATTTCTTGTACAGGTACATGGATGAGAATTACCTTCTCTCTCAGGAGTGAACGAAATGACCAATGAATATTATTCTCCCAGCTTAGGGGGACAGGGAATAGCCTGGTAGAGAACCTGGAGAAAGGACTTTCTGTGTATTTCTCATCCGTAGATGCCAGGTGAGGATTGGTCATCTTTGGATATAAAGTAGGAGTGAGAGGAAGAGGAGGAGGAGGAAGAAGAATAGCATTTTCTAACATTTTTTGTTTAATAAGAGATTGAAAGATGCTCCCAAAATATCAATTATAATTTTGATGTCAGTCGTCATTGCTGAGACACATTCAAATTTCACAGATGTTTAAATGTGAAATAAAAGTTACTTTTCGATTTGGAAAAATGGTACATGTCACATACTTCTAAGTGTGATTTAAATAGTTAACTCGTTTCATCTCTACCACTAGCCTCTGAGGAATCTTATTATTAGGTGGCAGAAGGGCCACAGGGTTTGAGTCCTTGAATTCATTCCAGGTTATGATGTTCGTGGAAAGCTAAATCTCACAGACATGATGATGATGGATCCTTTGGTGGAAAACTATTTCTGAAAAGATAAACTTATACAGAAGCTCCTCAAAAGGATTTAAGAAAGAACATTGGTGGTAAACCTAAAGACCATGTTGTAGAAATCGAAATGGGAAAGAATGAGTAAGTAGATGTTTTATGCATAAGTATTCCATGATGTTAATATAACCCACAAATTGGGGCAGGAAACAGTTAAAACATTTTCAAACACTGAAAGGGCCTTCTGTGCCAGGTCAGCAGTTTGAATGTGTGCCATAATGTCTGAATACTAAGCAAGACTGCTTTCCTTTTGCTCTACAGCTGTGGACAGAGAAGGACATTTCTTTGGGGAGGGGAGTGGGGGGAAGCCTAGAGAAAGAGTTTGTTGTTCCTGAGAGGACAGACATCTCAGCATGCTAGAAGTTTTTCCTTCCCTCCCCTCCACCACCCCTACCCCACAAAGGCTTGGGAACATCATGCTGAGAGGGGAGTTATGAAACACAAAGAAGATTATGGAGATGTAAGAGGGAAGCAGACTAGGGAGTATGTGGCCATCTGGGGGAGGAAACTGAGCAGTGGCTAGAACTGTGGGTCAGGGAGCAAATCAGCCTGCACAGGAAACCTAGCTCCAGCCGTTCACCAACTGTATGGCTTGGGCTGGCTACTCAACCTCTTCAGGCCTCCGTCTCCTCACCTGTACAACACGAATGATACCTCATTAGGATGGTGTAAGGATTATTAACCTTGTGATGGCACAAAGTTAAGTGCAAGATAAGTTCTAGCTGTGGTTATTTTCAGAATAAAAATATTAACATGCCTCTTGATAGATATAGACCTATTCGTATATACAGACAACATCTGTATAATCCTGTATGCATGGCTGAGTAGTGTCCCATACAATCAAAGAAAGAAGTAAGGTAGCTAGGTATAAGAGAAGATGTGAAACATGACTAATTTTGCTGACATATGACCAAGAAACCAAGGCACTAGTCCCAAGTCTCCTAGAACAAAGTTTTCATCCTCTGTGGCAGGACACAGTGTCCCGTCATGGATAGCAAGGAGCAGAACTACAACTGGCTTCCCAGCAGTTGATCGTAAACTGCAGCAAGTGCCTGTTACAGATAGGACTGCGTTGCAAGTACAGCATTTATCCCTGAATGAAGTTCTTCTCAACACGACTGCTTTGGAGCAGTGGTTTTCAACTTTGGCTGAATGATAGAATCATTTGGGGAGCTTTTAAAAATGTACGTATTTCTCAACCCTTTTCTAGATCAATTGAATCAGGATCTTGGGTGGTGGGGTAGGTAGGGTTCAGGCATCCATATCCTAATGGGCAGCCAGGACTGACCTTGGAGCAGTGGTTGTCAAACATCATAATCACTTGAAGAGGCTATTAAAGTACTAGTCGAGTGCATCATAATGACTTGAAAAGGCGATTGAGGTACAGGTTCCTGGACTCCACGACTGGAGTTTCTGATTCAGTAGCTCTGAGGTGGGGCCCCTGTGTCAATGCCCTTCACCCAAAGACCACCAAGAATATACCTGTAGTTAAACAGGTTGGATTTGTTATTCGTTGCAGTGACTGAAAACACAGACCTTGGGGAACCCTGGATATCTCAGTATGAGGATGTGAGGAAGACTACTACAGGATTTGAGCCTTGGTTTAGTGCTTTGAGGGTAAGTTTAAGCAAGTAGGAACTTGCTTCACACTGAACATTGTCAAGAAATGAAGACAGTTCTATGACTCGACATTAGAATAAATTTTGTCTCTAGAAAGGGGAGACTAGCAGGAGGATAAGCTATAACTGGTAGAGAAGTAGCAGCCACCTATCTTGGCTAAGAGTAGAAATGTTTATCAGGCTCTCTGCTTGCAGGGAAACTGCTTCCTCCTCTCTCTCTCTGCCTGCCTCTCTGCCTACTTGTGATCTCTGTCTGTCAAATAAATAAATAAAATCTTAAAAAAAAAAAAAAGAGTAGAAATGTTCAGTAATTTGTGGGCTGCACAATGACCTTTCTGTTGTCTGTGTTTAGATAAAATTATGAAGTAGCCTTGTTTTGTCTCATTTAATCATGGTCTCAGAGTAACCTTGCATGAGGTTGTTATTCTGTGAGATTGCTGTGATCAGTGGGAGAATGAGATGGTCTACCAGGAGTGCCAGGCCAGCTTTCAAGTGTTAGGCCCCTCCCATGTTTCCCTTTCATGCAATTTCCAGGTGATGCTGATACCACTAGACCAGAAGCCACCAGGCTTTTGAGAACCATGTTGTAAGAGGATGAAGAGATGTGACAGCTATGTTTGGAACAGGTACAAAAAAAAAGCATGAATACATCCTTGAAAGGAAGGGTACAGAGCTTCCAGGGAAGTAAGAGTAGGAAGTAAGAGTAACATAGCTGGGCAGATGACGTGACTTGGAGAAACGAGTCCAGCACAGATAATGCAATACACCAGCTTAAAGATGGATAAAGCTAGCATCATCCGGTTGTGCTCTTCTTCTTTAGCTCCAGCTGCCTTCTTTGACCAACTTCCAGCTCAGAGCTTTTGTGCATAGATTTTCCTTTGCCTGATAATTGATCCACTTTCTACCTCATTCCTACTTTCTTCTGCATCTTTTTAAAAGATCCCGTCTTCAGAAAGGCCTTCCCAGACCCCTACACTAAGTTAGCTTTCCTCTTCCTCACTCTCATCTCACCCTCTTGTTTTCTTCAATGACTCCATCGTGATTTATAATCAGATAGTCACTCTTAATGATAGCTGATTTTGTTTTTACAAAGCTGTGAGCTCCTTGTAAGTAGAGAGCATGCCTCGTTTGCTGACCATTACCTCTTTCACATCCAGAAGAGTTTTGGAAGGGAAAGACCCCCTTCCATCCCCAGCATGCATGAATCATGGATGAGGCCGTATTTCCTTCTATCGAGCCGGTTCATACAGTATGTTTAAAAATTGTTTGTTGCTTTGGCTTGTCAATGATACTCTTCTCTGCTTTTCATTTCTTGTACACCTCCCATCAAGCACTTTCTATTTTTCTTTGATCGCTTTAATGAAAAATATAAAGCATTTGATGGGATCTACCTGAGAAAGGAAACTTGAGTTTCATGTCAACAAATTGCGATTTATCATCAAACCTTCCCTGTCTTGATTCAATCTGATCATTGCTCTTCTGGCTGCCATTTTATGAAGGCTAGTAGGAACTAACCTTAAAATGAAATTTTTCCTTTGGACATTTTATTTGTTTGAGATGTTTCTTGGGTTTGTTGTTTCAATTAAGTGTTCTGACACACTTCCCTTACCCTTCTTCCGGGGCTGGGCTTGAACTGCAGCCTTTTGGCTATGGCTATGGGACAGGAGAGGGATTTTGCCAAGAATGAGATCCAGCAGAGCCTCAAAAATTTTAAATTTCAAGCCAACCTAGGTCCTGTTCAGATCTGGTTTAGCTGGCTCCTGGATTCTGAATGCAAAACTTTCAAAATGTTCATAAAATGGTAACAGAAGACTCTGGACATCCATCAAATGACACTGATCGAACATGACTTTAACAAGTTAAATGTAAGTGAAAGAGGAACATATGGACTCCATGGTCCTAAAAATACATAGGAATTTAAAATAAAGGCAAATGAAGAAGTTCCTTGTTGACATGTGTCTTTGGGTTTGCTGAAAATTGGAAAGTTCTCCAAGACATTTATCAAGTCTAATACGCAGCTGGCTTCACCCACTCCCCTCATGTGTGGTCAATGACTTTGGTATGCCTACTCTTCCCTTGCACTTGCAAAGCCTTTTGCTCTTCTGAGATGGAGCCAAGCTCACTGTCATTAGTATGTACGAATGTAAACGTGGGCCTCTGGGAACATGTGTTCTCCTAGCAGACTGAGAAGAGGCACTTTATTTTCTCTCCACCCCAACCCAACCCACCTTCTCTTGTCTCACGTTCTCTTCCTGAGCCTTGCCTTTTCCCTGTTCAGGATCAGGGAGGGTGATCAGGTTGCATTGTGGGTGGAATGGGGCTCCAATACAGGCCCGCAGGTCTCAAAAACTTTCACTGGTTGGTGATATTAATCCCTACAGGGTACGGGACAATGCAGACCCCTGAGCATTCGCTAAGTTCAGACCCTCACAGCCAAGTATGCACGCTACTGCCATGAGAGCATCTTCTTGTCAGCTTCTGCCTCCTCGTATCCACACTTGGAAATTAGAGGCCTGCCTTCTATCATTACCTGTTAGCTCTGAGGCTTCTTCAGTGGGAGAAGCAGGTAGACTATCATTTCGTCTCTAACTGTTCTTCTTTTGGACTTTCTGTCTGAGTGTGGACTTTATTTTCCTGTGGTGTACACATAATGGACTTTACCACAACAATAAAGAATGATTCTCCTCCTTTGGTCTCAGACAGCCATGCCATCAGAGAACCTTGTAGCCATATTCTGTAAGCTTTGATGATGCCCAGCACACAAAAAGCTTAAGGAGCACCTCGGCCACCTCTTTTGAAAGGATACAGTGGACACGAGGGGACCTCCAGAGGCTTCCAAGCCCTGTTTCCTCATGAGTCTTTAGTTCCTCACAATGCCAGCAAGGAACTCTCTGTCAGGCTGGAGAGGAACCCGCAGTTATGTGCGCTGTATGATCCCTGGAGAAGCGTCGGAGCAGAGGGTCGCCTGCTTTGCTGACTTTTCTGGTGAACAACGTGAAACTTGCCTGAATAAAGTGACTACATAGGGGCAGTCAGTGCATGCTGGGATGTCATGGACAGTCTGTTATGCACACAGGATGGGTCATTCATCTGATGTGAGAGAAGTGGCTTGCATTCCTAGCTTTTGGTTTGTTTCTTCTGCTCGGATCTTTTCTCCTTTTGTTCAACTATTTCTTGTTGTGACTTAGTTTGAGGTTTTTCATTTGGTTGTTTGTTTTTATTTTGTTTTGTTTTGTTTTGTTTTTTTTAAATATTTGGGGTTTTGTGAGTCAGGAGAATGAAGGCATGGGGAAATGGTGTCAGGGTGTAGGTTAAGAATTAAAATGTCAGTTCAAATGCACAAGAAGAGGCCAATTATCATTCACAGGGAAGTCAAGAAGGAATTTTGGGTATGGAGTCCTGACCAGCTAATGGAATGGGATTCATGCTCTGTTTTTGTCAGAAATGGCTCTAAAAGCCATCAAGCATATATAAAAAAGCAGGATATGTTTTCCTCACTGTGTTCCCTGGAACAAGCATCCTTGTCTCAGCTTCTGTATTTGTTCAGCAAATAAAAGAAGTCTTGAATGCCAGGAGTTAAAGGGAAGCCCATTCCGGTCACTCTAATATATGGGAGGAAAGAGTTAAGAACATTTTTTCCTTCACATGATGTGATTCTAGTCAGAATCCTCGTCAGCAAGGCAGGGTGAAATCCGGCATGAAGGCCTGCTAGACCCATATCTGTGTCCAGAGGCTCCCTGCGTTATCTCCACGTGCTGTCAGGCTGTCCAAGATCTCTAAAGATCTTGAGAGGGACAGTTGCTTCCTCTCTGCTTCCTTGCTGTTTTCCGTCATTTGCTGGCGAGCGTCGCCGTAGCAACTCCCTTCCCCCTCACCCTGGTTCTCTGGTTGTATATTATGCCATGGCCAACACCAAATTCAATTACTGTGGAAAAATGAAGAAAGAAAAAAAGAAAGGAAGAAGAAATTCAATTTAACCAGGCAAATTGTTGGATTTAAGAATACAAAAACAGGCCGCCTTATGCATAGCCTTGTTTACCCTCTGAGAAAGTCCTAACATGTTCTTTTCATTCCTGTCCAAAGAAGGACTAGACAAGATCCACCAGGGAATATTTTGAGGAGAGTTCTTCCTTGGTTGGCAGAGACAAGGGGGATGACCTCATAAATTTCTTACATGGCTCATTTTTACAATTCTTCATGAGAACATTGACATTATAGGCTTTTACCCCAGAGTAAGCTAGTGCCTTTTGTGGGGGAACCGTTTATAGAGCCACAGAGCCTTGTGAAATACTTGATGCAGCCAAGATGCACCCAGGGTGAGTGAAAAAAGCACACTCGTTTTCTCAGTAAACACAGCTGCCTTCACAATGCTTTCCTTTGCCTTCACTCTGGTGACATTTGGAGAAGTCACTGAAAGTGGGGTGGAATGGTAGGTAGTCTTCATTCTTTTGTTTCCCATTGCCACCTCCCCCACCTCCCCAGATAAGAACTAGGGTCATGAGCCAAAATTGATGACAACATGGTCTCTAGCACCCTGCTGTAACTTCAGTTACGTTGCTTAGTGTTACTGGCTCATGACTTCAACTTGTCTGTGGCAAGAACATAAACACTCCAAATAACTGAAATATCACTACTTTTCCTTGATGCACCCACCAACAAATCTTATCAAGCCCTTTTGCGGGGGGGCAGAAAGCCTTTTTTTTTTTTTTTTAACATAGCTTATCCATCAATGACCATCATTTCTTCTTGTTTTGTCTATTTCCTCTCTCTAGCAAGTCCTCTTATCTATCTGATTTCTCTGACTAAATGCCCGAGTTCAGCCTGACCAACCAAATCACTCTGACCCTGGTTTCTGGGAACCCCTCCTGCTTCTCCAACACCATCTGACTTCTGCAGTGGGTTCATGACCTCACCCCAGCCTCACTCCTTACTCCACACTATTCTCAGACACTCTTGATTGGTCAGTAGTGGGCACATGATTCAACCTGCACCATTCAAAACCTCTCATCAGAGAATTCAGATTCCAGCCTCTGTCAGCCTGTCTCCTAGACAAAGGAGACAGGACATTGCAGACCATTGGCTGTTAAGTTGTTTGGGGAGGAATAGAATTCTCTACCACATCAAAAGGAGAGAAGGCTGGTCTGTGGGTATAAAATCAAGCAGAATAACAGGGAGAAACATAAATGACATGAAAGTTGGAGAGAAGGTACCTATAGGATTCCAAGGCCCAAGCCTCTGGTTTTAGTCCCTTTTGAAGCCTGGCTGTTTGATTGCCCTGGGGTCCTAGGAGTTAATCCTATATTAGAATCATACTTTTTCCTTTAAGTATTAAATTTGTTAGGGTTATTTTCTGTTATTTAGAAGCCAGAGTTCTAACTAATCCATCTTACAGCCTAAGTCAAGCTGTTTGAACAGACCTGGCAGTGTTCTGCCTTCAGTAACCACCTGCTCATCTCTGACTGATTATTCTTTATGAGGCAGACATCATCTGATGAACTTGGTGTCGCTCCCTGAGTGTGATCAAGGTATCTCATCCCAGAGGCCCGGCAAAATAGGATTTTGCTTTGCTTTAAGAGCACAATAAAATGTTGATTGGGTTGAATTATTCGATGGTTGCTTAATTTTCAATGCTACTGACGCATTGTCCTTTTGCATGTTTCTCTTCTTTGTCTTCTTTCTATTCAAGGCCCCTTATTTCCCAAGACTAAGAAGAATCCACATAAAAATTTTACTATCTTCTGTCCTTTAAAAAAATTATTTCCACTTAATTCAGTACCTTTCCTAGATTGACCTTTTTAATCATCATTCATTTCTGGTTTTCTGAGCAACCCTCCCCTAACCCTCTCACTGTATTGAAATGCTCCTGTCCTTGGAGTTCCCTTAGTCTCTACAGCCCAGGAAGAAAGAACGCATAAACTCCTTGTAGACAGCCGCAACACACGTGAGTGTGCAGGATACAAATAAATGTCCCTGCACACAAAGCAAATTAATTTTTAGCACCAAGACTCAGAGTTCACTGAAAGTAGCTTTCACTGTGTGTGAGTCACAGGTAATCAGTCTTCGTGACATAATCTGTGAGTTAGTAAATTCTCACTGGTCTTGATGAAAAGACTTCTTTGTCCTTGTGGTTATTAGTGGGTCTGTAAAATTGCATGACAAGGTGAAATGAAGCCCTAAAACTTTACTTCTCCACAGTAGTAGGGGGGGGCAGAAAACCTCCCAAATCACATCTCATGGCAAGATCCATGGCTTTAAGAGCCATGTACTTCAGGTTAGCAAGAAAGCAGCTTTGTAAGGGGCCGCCTTTTTCATCAGACAACTTACCACTTGGTATAAAAATTGAAAGAGTGATTTTAAAAAGACCCAAAAATGCAGAATATACTTCTGTTTCTGAAGTCACATGTGAAGTTGTGAGAATATGATATGTAAACACAGGTTCTAATCTCAGTGGCTGCAAAGTGGCAGTGGGTGAGAGCTGCATTTTTAGCGGGGTGTTCACCTTTTCCAACTTCTATCAGCACAAATTATGGTGCACCAGGTACTTACTTCTCTATAATGGGAGGGGCCAGGTAGATAATTAATGAGAATTAATCTGTAAAAAAGAATACAGTCTCCAGTTCGAGTGCTGGTTTATGACTTGGTTTATTAGGCAAGTATGAAACTTCAAAGAGCGCTAACTCCATGTGGCACTTTAATTACGTTTTATTATATTTAAGAGCTTTATGGAAATTTTGCTCGCTGCCAAGAAATGGTTCTTGGGAACACTTGGCCTCCTCAACAAGCTGCTGGGGCCTCTGTTCCCAGAGCAACTACAGAGAGGATCCGCTTGTCCCTTGTCCGTATCTGAGAAAGAAGTTGTGAACAGCTTCTAGGTGAGACATTGGCTTAGGGAGTGGCCAAGGAAGTTCTCTTATAGAGGGTAAAAGCACAGAACCCAACTATCCCCACAACTTTTAAAAGCTCCGAATTCAAACATTCCCAAAGGCAAATTGAAAACTTTCTGTTTAGTGACAGGCTTTTGGAGGATCATACCATGAAGTGTCGATTCTGTGGTGACCTCAGGGATAGCCACTTCAACCACTTGGGGAAAAAAAACAAAACAAAACAAAACAAAAAGACAAGTAGAGCACAGACTTCTCCTTTCATTGTACACGAACTCAGAATTTTCTTAATCATGTTGGCTTTGGCAGTAAGGGAAGAGACCCTTTCTTTAATAGCTGTATTGTTTTCCTATCTTCTTATCTTCATTAGAGCGTGAAACTAAGGAAAAAGAATTCTTAGGTTAACATGACCTTGGGTCTGAATCCAGGGCTAAGGGCCAGGGTTCCTCCCATCTGATTCCAGCTCTCATACAGACTTGTGCTATGGCCTTGGGCTAAGCTGCGTAGTCTCCGCGCTGGGTCTGCCTGCTGCTCAAATGACAAGTATGAGGCCATCCGTGCTGACCTCACTGGGACATTGTGCAGACTAGTTGAGTACTTTTTTTTGTCTCCGTGAATAAACGTTTTTGATTCTTGATGATGGCAGGCTGAAGGAATGCTTGGAAAGGGGAAAAATGAGAGAATAGGTTGGTTTATTAAGAAAGAGAACAATATGTCCAAGGGTGATTATTGAATAAAGTAACGATAAGTAAAGTAAAACAGAAATAAAGTAAATAAAGTAACAATATTTAAAAGCGAGTTTGTTGTGAGAAGAAATTGCCCTCAGGCTTGAAGAATTTGGCTTTTTCTTTTACCCTGACCAATAGATTAGCACCATCTTTTCAGAAATGGTGAAAACCTAGGGGTCATTGAACTAAATGTATTTCCCTTGGAATGAAGGAAATGTTGTGGGAAAAGTAAAATAGATTGGAGTAAGACTGAGAATTGGAGGGAGTATTAGTACTTCCCAAGGGTTACTAAAAATTTTTATTTATAGTGTTGAAAGTAGAGAGGAGAGAATTAATTCCTATATAGTGATGGGAAAGGATGGCCAGCATCATTCATTCAGTCATTCAGTAAACATGCCTTGAGCCCATTTACCAGGGCATAGTTCTTGCCCTCAAAGATCTTAGAGTTAATGAGAAGAGATAATGTACGTTGAAGTTGTGGGAGCTCCCATGACGAGTGCCATACAGGAGACACATAATGGTAGTGCGCCGGCAGGGTGAGTAAGGGGCTTATTGAAAAACTCTGTGGAGGTCAGAATCAGTTCTACCTACTGAGACGAGGAATGTACAACGCAGCATTCCCCAGGAAAAGAGATGAGGAGGGGGTTTCTGGGAATTAGAGGAGTTCACAGAGGAAAAGCTCAAAGGTATAGGTGCATGCAGAAGTGGGAGGAGTTGAGTTCAGAAAGGAGTGCAGAGGAGAGGCAGCTTGGGGAGAGATAAAGAGGGCTGCCGCAGACGAAGTCAGAGGAGTCAGCACAGGCCATCAGGAGGGAGAGTAACTGTGGCGGGCCTATCATTTTATTCAGACCCCATCACTTACTCCCCTTGGGGAGCAGTACAAGTCCCTCAGTTTCCTCCTAAGTCAGGTGGGGACAATGATAGTGCTTATGCCACAGGGTTGTCGTGGACACTAATACAGTCATAAGATAATAACACATCTGGAGATTAGAACAGTGGCTGGTGGGGACATGGGTGGCTCAGTGGGTTAGGTGACCACCCCCCCTTGATTTGAGCTAGGGTTCTGATCTCAGGATGGTGGGATCGAGCCCCTTGTCAGCTTGCGATTCTCTTTCTCCCTCTCCCTCCACCCCTTCCCCCCATGCATGCACACTCTCTCAAAATAAGTAAAATCTTAAAAAAAAAAAAAAAAAAAAAAAAAACCATGGCTGACACAAAATAACTTCTCAGTTCATGTGAACTTCCTGATACGCATGCATTAGTTGAAGAAATTGGTCTTTATTCCAGAGTCTGAGGGAAGCCATGGACTTACCCCAAGAAAGGCCCTGCCATGGTATGATCTGCATGGAGAATTGAGAGGAAATAAACTGAGATGGGCTGTGCGAGGGGGAGGAGGGCTGGAGAATAACTACAGAGGAGAGCTTACAGAATGGCCCATCAGCAGGATGAAGGCTTTCTGCTGGCTCCTGGGCCTGTGACTTGGGTGGCTGGGACAGAGGAAGAAGATCTAGAAGAAGCAGGAAGTGGGGGAGAGTAGAAAGTTCAGTTTATTGACGTGTGAATTTTGAGGAACCTGGGAAATTTCAGATGAACCATTCTGAAGACAAGTAACATTGGACCTGGATTGCTGAAAAGAAATCTGGACTAGCGACACAATTTAGGGCGTCTTTAGATTGAGTAAGATTGTTCACAGGAAAGCCTAGAAAATCTGAGAGAGACTAGAAAAAGAAGCACGAGGAAACTGAGAGAAAATGAGGCTGCAGGACTCAAGGGAGAAGAGTTTGATTAAATTTGGCATTAACCCTCCTATCTGATTTTGCTCTCCCTTAGCTGGACAACCTCTATGTCCTGCACGGGCACCTGAGCTTGTTTCTATTATCTTTCATGGGACATGATGCTCTCCTTTGACTCCTTTATTCTTGCAAGCTACACGGTTAGTTTTACACATAATTTCTTTAAAAACACCGCAGAACTACTGGAGCAATACTGATAATAAAGGTCCAGGCAAAATTTAAACATGGAATAACCTTTTTTCCTCAAATTTCATTAACACATATTAGATTTGTAAAGAAGTATGCTTATGCAACTTTAACAGTAATTAGAAATCCAGAATCACTAAAACAAACAAACAAAAAAGATTATACATTTAACTACATAAATTTTTATACCACCATGAAAGCAAACAGCATAAACAAGGTCAAAACACAGAAAAATATTTGTAATTCATATCACAGGGGAATAGCTAGTCTCTCTAGTCACACAAAGAACATCGAGAAATCAAAGCAAACAATTCAACTGAAAAGAAAAACAAGTGGGCGTGAACAGGTAACACAGACACAAGAGGAGATATGAGAGGCCTGAAACAAAACAAAAATTAAAAGATGCTCCATCTCATTCATAGTAAGTGAAAAGCAAATTAGCGTTGAGATAGCATTTTACACTTGCAAGCTTAAGGGAATATACCCCCACACAGCATGCTGTCTTGGTGAGACTGTTGGAAAGTAGGCATTATATAATCCACTGCCCGTGAAAGTACAAAATTGAAAAAACCCAAATAACCTCGAAGGAGGAAGATTTAGTACGATTTATCAAAATTACAGATGCCTTTGCTCTTTGCTTCAGGAAGCTCACTGCTAAGAGTCTTGCCTTCAGATTCCCCTGTACATGTGCAAAATGATAGATAGAGAAGATTATTCATTGTGACACTGTTTGCAATAGCTAAAGCTGGGAAGCCACACAAGTGACTTCAATAGGGTATTCGGGTGAGTAAAGTATTGTACATTCTCAGGATATTGTAACATGCAGCCATTTAAAAAAAAAGGGGGGGGGGGAAGAAGAAGAAGAAGAAGAAGAATGAAACAAATTAGATTGCTCTGTTCTAAAATGGTGAGATCGCTCCAGGACATAGTATGTTCAAGATGGAAAGAACAGAGCGGCTACCTAGTGTGCTGCTGTTTATGTAAGCAATTGGATGACAAGAACGTATGTATGTATCTGCTTATAATTAAAACAAATATTTTGGAACACAGCTCTCTCCAGTGAATTCCTTATTCTTTGGCAGTATAAACAAATATTTACTAAAAATGATTACTATAGAGGACAGAAGAAAATGAGGTTGAGGGTATATTTTTTGTGGGCTGTATTCTGTATGCAAAAACAACAAATAAATTTATTTTATCTCCTTTATTTGTTTCACTCATCCCACCATCCACCTTCCCCCTGGCAACTACCAGTTTATTTTGTGCATTTAAAAGTCTGTTTGTTTGTTTTTTCCTTTACTTGTTTGTACTGTCTTAAATTCCACTGGAATTTAATTTAATTTTGGACTGAAATCATACAGATTTGTCTTTCTCTGTCATATTTCATTCAGCATTATACCCTCTAGCTCCATCCATGTTGTTGCAAATGGCGAAATCTCATTCTTTCTATGGCTGAGTAATATTCCTCTGTGTGTGTGTGTGTGTGTGTGTGTGTGTGTGACATCTTCTTTATCCATTCATCCGTGGATGGACACTTGGATTGCTTCCACATCTTAGCTATTGTAAATAATGTCACAGACATAGGGTACTTATATATTTTCAAATTAATGTTTTTGTCTTCTTTGGGTAAACACCCAGTAAGTTGTATTACTGGATCATGTGGCTATTCTATTTTTAATTTTGTGATGAACCTCCATACCGCAAATAAATTTTAAATTACACTCAAGAGTTTTATTTTAATAGAATTGGTATTACTGTTATTACTACTTTGAAATGATTTTTCCTACATTCCTTTATATAAAACAAATAATGAATTATATTACTACTGTTAAATTTCCTAATGTGAGAGAAAATTTTAGTTGTAAAATCAAAGTTAAGTAACAATAATATATTAAAAATAAGTTAGAAAACAGTATGAACTAGTATTTTTAAAAAAAATTGTTATTTATTATTTAGCACTGAAATTGTCTAGAAAAAAGGTCTCCTTGTGAGCATACACATTCCTCACACCCATAACTTGGTTTTTAATGTCTTTGCCCCCCACCCAAAGAGTCTAGATTCTTTTTTTTTTATTTTTTAAAATTTATTTTCAGCGTAACCATATTCATTATTTTTTCACCACACCCAGTGCTCCATGCAATCCGTGCCCTCTATAATACCCACCACCTGGTACCCCAACCTCCCACCCCCCCACCACTTCAAACCCCTCAGATTGTTTTTCAGAGTCCATAGTCTCTCATGATTCACCTCCCCTTCCAATTTCCCCCAACTCCCTTCTCCTCTCTAACTCCCCATGTCCTCCATGCTATTTGTTATGCTCCACAAATAAGTGAAACCATATGATAATTGGCTCTCTCTGCTTGACTTATTTCACTCAGCATAATCTCTTCCAGTCCCATCCATGTTGCTACAAAAGTTGGGTATTCATTCTTTCTGATGGAGGCATAATACTCCATAGTGTATATGGACCCCATCTTCCTTATCCATTCGTCCATTGAAGGGCATCTTGGTTCTTTCCACTGTTTGGCAACCGTGGCCATTACTGCTATGAACATTGGGGTACAGATGGCCCTTCTTTTCACTACATCTGTATCTTTGGGGTAAATACCCAGGAGTGCAATTGCCGGGTCATAGGGAAGTTCTATTTTTAATTTCTTGAGGAATCTCCACACTGTTCTCCAAAGAGGCTGCACCAACTTGCATTCCCACCAACAGTGTAAGAGGGTTCCCCTTTCTTCACATCCCCTCCAACACATGTTGTTTCCTATCGTGCTAATTTTGGCCATTCTAACTGGTGTAAGGTGACATCTCAATGGGCTTTTAATTTGAATCTCCCTGAGGGCTAGTGATGATGAACATTTTTTCATGTGTCTGATAGCCATTTTTATGTCTTGATTGGAGAAGTGTCTGTTCATATCTTCTGCCCATTTTTTGATATGATTGTTTGTTTTGTGTGTATTGAGTTTGAGGAGTTCATTATAGATCCTGGATATCAACCTTTTGTCTGTACTGTCATTTGCAAATATCTTCTCCCACTCTGTGAGTTGCCTCTTTGTTTTCTTGACTGTTTCCTTTGCTGTGCAGAATCAAAAGCTTCTGCACAGCAAAGAGTCTAGATTCTTTAAAAAATATCTGATTTCTCATTTGGGGTAAGGGGGTGGCAGAAGGTGATGAGCAAAAATACTTTCATGGCTTATTGGGATCCTAGCAAATGACACAGAATCCAGCTTGTTGAAGCGCCAACTAGCCAAAAGATGTGACAATTTAAGCATCAGAAAGAAGAGTGTTTGTAACTGCGACTGAATCAATGAAAATCCATGAGTCTATAAGAATGTTCAAGAGAAATATATAGATAGATAGATAGATATACACACACATACATACATATATATGCGTGTGTGTATATCTATCTATCTATATATATATATATCGATATATATATGTCACCATTTGAGGGGACTGTTGAACCAATTCCACTTTGATAACTGGTAAATCAAAAGAGAAAATTAAGCATTTATCTTGTTTCTCCAGGAGAATTTGCATTTGAAGTTTACTAAATAATTCCATTTGATAGGGAGGCAGCCCTACCTTACAGAAGAATGGCAATTCATATATATAAAAAGAATAGGTTTAGGAAATCACCATGGTACAACCATAAAAGAGTTTTTTGATTTAGGCAGAATAAATAATTGCTTTTCAGTCAAAATGGGTGTATTCCATCTACCATCATGTCCCAAAAAAGTTTTGAGGTTGAGATCATCAGATGAATGGTTGATGAGGTACTGGACATTGGTGTGCCCCCAAAATGCCCCATATTACTCACAGGAGAGAACCTAGTGATAGAAGGGTAGACTGATTCTTAATCTAGCTTCACTCATGGTGGGGCAGTCCATTTGCTAGAAAATAAGAAATACGTTATGTCATGTGGAATGTATGGTGCCCCTAAATCTAGTAAATTCCTGTTTATAGGCAGTATGGGAGGTAGGGAGATAAACTAAATGATATCTTTGGAAGGTAATCAGAGAAATCAAGAAGTGGTAAGTGGATAGACAGGAGCAGAGATAGAATGAAGCCTTTTCCATCTATCTTGTCGTGGAGCTCTGTAACTACTGATGATCTACTAAAAAATAGAATAAACAAATCAAATGCTTAAAAAGAAGTGATTAAATAGTTTATCATTCCTTGTTAAATATGAACTTTGAGGTATTAAAATAGGGGAGAAATTTTCCAGCTACAGTCAGCTGAATTCTGTAGGTCTTTTTCTGCCTTTTGTGAAGAGAGAGCTGCTAATCCATAGGAATTTGGTCTTTCTGTCTTCCATGCTGTCTTAAAGTCAAGTTGATATAACGTAGCTCTACTACTGGACTGCTGAATGAAGGATGGCTTTTTTCATGGATATACTAGTCATGTACCTCCTCTTCCTCTTACATAATCCCCTATTCCATAAGAACCTAACCCAGGGTGGGGGTGTGGCGGTGATGAGAAATTCCATTCTGGTTCTGATATTTTCTAAGGAAAATATCAGAAGGCACGAGGTTTTGAGTACTGATGCTTAGGAAGAACCTGTAGCTTTTCTTCATAGCATCTTAAGTTGGCCAGATCTGGGTCTTGCAACAACAAAGTTCTGGTAGAGCTTTCTTCCTTTTGCTGTTTCCTGATACTAAGCAACAGTCATTTAGAATGGCCTTAGGAACTGAGATTATCCATATGTAGAATTTAGGGCAAGTTTCAAAGGGAAGATTTACCTACAAATGGGAAAACAGTGTCCCTGTCTTCTCCCCAGAAGCATGGCCTCTGACTGGCAATTCTTAGAGCTTATGCTTTTGTGCACACGTCAAGGGAACTAGATGGATCCAACCTTTTGGTTTTCTCTTCTTGCACATGGCACAGTTTTAATTTTGAAATTAAATGGAAGTGACACTGTCTCACTTTGGTGCCAGGTAAGGGCCCTCAGAGTTCTTAGGAAAAAGACTCTTAAGTGATCTTCTCTGTTATGATTCTGAAAAAAAAACCAGAGGCATTAATGGCCTCAGGAGCAACCCAAAGAGATGTACCAAAAAAAAAAAAAAAAAAAAAAAAGGATGAATTTGAATTTGAAACTAGTTTTCTTGGGAGGATGTTTCTTCTTGGGCCATCACTGGAATCTCAAACCAGAGGGTTAGGTTGGTGAGGGGACAGAAATTCTGGTATTTGTAAGGCTCTGAATCATCCAGAAATTACATTCAAAGCCTGATAGCTTTTTGACCTAGCTGGTAACTAGGAGCTCCAAACACCATTTCCTTAAGCAAAGGAGAAATTATGCTAACAATAGAGACAAGGAAGTCAGGAGGCCAGAGAACATTTATGCAAAGAGTTTTGAAGAAACCCCAAGTAGAGAGTCTATAGAAGTGAACAGTTGCACAAAAGAGGTGTGGTACTTGGAAGACAGAGTCTGGGGAGATTTTAAGGGTGTCAAGGCAACACTGGGGTGGACAGCTTTATGGGAAATCTGATTGAGTCATTTACTTCAAAAGTATCTGAGTATCTTCCAAGTGTTAGGCACCATGTTGGGACCAGTGATAACAGTGGTGAGGGAGAATAAGCACAGTTTAAGCCTTAAGGGAGCTACTAAAGAAAAAGGGCATATATCAAATAATATCCCAAGCAGCAAAGTCACAACTATGCTAAATGCTCCAAAGGAGAGGTACTCAGTACTGTGATAGTATAGCACGGGGAGATTTGTCTTAGTCAACCAGGTTAGGGGTCTCTCAAAGGAGTGACACTCCCACCAATTCTTGAAGTGGGGGTGGGATAAAAGGCAAGGCAGTGGTGATAGCATGGCCAAAAATCCAGAGGAAGAAGAGTATGGCTACTTAAGGAACAGAAGGAAGGCCAGTGTGAGAGGACCTGATGAAGGACGAGTGGTCTTTTCTCTGCTGAGAACGATGGTTCTTTATTTGGCAATGAAGCTGGCTGTTTTCCAAACATTTCCTCTATCTACCCTAGTCCATGAACTGCATTACAATGATGTATATCAGGTTAGAATTCCCATGATCCCTGGCTAACAAATTCAAGGGTGTGCTTGTCAACCATGCAGTGAAGATTAATTGGACCTTGCTTTGTGCTAGTTTCTAACCTAGGAGCTGGTGGTTTAAGCTATTCTGATTTCTCCAAGTCTTACAATTTTTGATTGGCCTGCCAACTTGTGTGTTCTAACCAATCACTTTATTTTGATATAGTAACCACCAGAAAAATAAAGTTCTTTTGAAACCAAAGCTAGCACATGTTATCATAAATTGTGACAGTCCTGACAAGATGTTTTCTTAAGATTCCTAGAGATCCATGATAAAGTACAACACAACTGAAAAAGAGAACCCCGCTCTTTTTGCCTTATGTTACTCATCATTACTCTGTAGAACATGCATTCCCTCAGAGTCTCAAGGTTTCCTAAAAGTGGTAGTTCTGAACCTTTAAATCTGTGATAGGAATACTTAGGTTTATAAGCCAACATGGTTCTCTCTTGCTGGGGAGGTTTCATCCTTCTGAGAAGACTGTTAAGAATAAACTCTTTCAAAGGTTTTTCTTTCTCTCTAGTCAGCTTTTTATTCCAAGGCAAGAAGAGTCTAGGCTCCAAAATGTTCAATCTTGGGAGAAATTCCAACTTGGTAATGATTCGTCAATATCACAAGCAGGGCCTAAGTAAAACAGATGTATGGCAGATGCAATTTCAATTCAAAACAGGTAAACAGTGATTGGGCCCTCTTTGTGATTGACTTATTATTGGCTAATCTCTTAAATAAATTGGATTGGTACTGCCTCCTGTCTTAAATAAGAAGGCAGACATTTGTGGGTTTTTTTGTTGTTGTTTATTTGTTTGTTTTTTACTGAATAGCTTTATTTTTTTTATTAGTGCATAATGTATTATTTGTTTCAGGGGGCCTGTGATTCGTCAGTCTTACAAAATTTATAGCACTTACCATAGCACATAACCCTCCCCAATGTCTATCACCCAGCCACGCCATCCCTCCTACCCACCTCCCTTCCAGCAACCCTCAGTTTGTTTCCTGAGATCAAGAGTCTCTCAAGGTTTGTCTCCCTCTCCGGTTTCATCTTATTTCATTTTTCCCTCCCTTCCTCTATGATCTTCTGTCTTGTTTCTCAAATTCCTCAACTCAATGAGATCCTATGATAATTGTCCTTCTCTGATTGACTTATTTCACTTAGCATAATACTGTCTAGTTCCATCCATGTCATTGCAAATGGCTGTATAATATTCCAATGTGCGTGCGTGTGTGTGTGTGTGTGTGTGTGTGTGTGTACACACATACATATCACATCTTCTTTATCCATTCATCTTTTGATGGACATCTTGGCTCTTTCCATAGTTTGGCTATTGTGGACATTGCTGCTATAAACATTTGGGTGCACGTGCCCCTTCAGATCACTACATTTGTATCTTTAGGGTAAATACCCAGTAATGTAATTGCTGGGTCATAGGGTAGCTCTATTTTCAACTTTTTGAGGAACCTCCATGCTGTTTTCCAGAGTGGCTGCACCAGCTTGCATTCCCACCAACAGTCTAAGAAGGCTCCCCTTTCTCTGCATCCTCACCAACATCTGTCATTTCCTGACTTGTTAATTTTAGCCATTCTGACTGGATCCCATTCTGACTGGTCTGAGGTGGAATCTCACTGTGGTTGTGATTTATATTTCCCTGATTCCAAGTGATGTTGAGCACTTTTTCATGTGGAAGATAGACACTCTTCAGGCAGGTTGGCTTTGCTGTGTGGTTCTCACATTCCTATCTGCCAGCCTCCCCTTCTTTTCCTCTATCTATGGAACACTGACAAAAGTTTTTAGGAAATCCTGACATCTGTAGAATCTCCACACAAATCACTGAAAGGTGACCTGGTATGCATGGCAAAATCAGTCTACTTTTTTTTCTACTCTTTTTTTTTATTTTTTAAATTTATTTTCAGCATAACAGTATTCATTATTTTTGCAACACACCGAGTGCTCCATGCAATCCATGCCCTCTATAATAACCACCACCTGGTACCCCGACCTCCCACCCCCCGCCCCTTCAAATCCCTCAGATTGTTTTTCAGAGTCCATAGTCTCTCATGGTTCACCTCCCCTTCCAATTTCCCCCAACTCCCTACTCCTCTCTATCTCCCCATGTCCTCCATGCTATTTGTTATGCTCCTTATCTTGGGATATATCTTATCAGATTGTTGCCAGTATTAGATTGTAGACTCTGTACTGATTGTGGTTCCCTGTTAGTGTGTCTGTATTGATCTGGTCTCACTCACTTTTGATTTCTAATTGTATGGTATAATTCAAGAAGGACTAGGGGGCATCTCTTTATATTAAGTCTTTAAAAGGGAGAGAATAAGATGTAAAATAGCCCTGTTATGACATCTTACCAAAGTTTACTGAAGAAGACAAATTCATGCACACAAACCATTTAGAGCACCATACTTCTGTCAGTTAGGACCTTTCTATTCTTCAAGATTTTCACTGTACTTACCTTGTGGCTCCCAAAGGAAGTTTATTCCTTTATCTTTCTCTCTGTCTCTATATTCCTGCAGTTTTGGTTCCATCCCAGTAGCATCCACTGATATAAAGTTCTGCCTCTTCAAAGTTAAAGATCAATTCACATCTAAGTATGTTTTGACCTTAGTAACTTCAAAGAAGATCGAGGAGGGATTCCATCATGAGGCCCTCTACATTTTGACTTCTCACTGCTGTATTCTCCTTCCCTTCCAACATTTTCTGCTCTTCACCTCCATCTCTGAAGTAACCAGCAGGCTCGTTCCTGTTTTTACCTAAAGTGGTTCACACAACAGTGTAGGTTTTCTAGAAGTAAAAGTTAGGGAGGTGATGGATCTCTTACTTCAGGAAGGCAGGGAGTAAGATTTACTTGTTGTCTTAGATCCTCCCAAAGTGGACTTGAGAAAAAGAAGCTTTTTCTTTAGAACGTAATCCCAGGAAACAGGAATAAAGGATGAAGAAGTGAGACAGGAAAAGCAAGGAGACAAAGAGGAGCTTAGTTTGCTAAGAACTCTGAAAGATAGTATTGAAGGACATTTTTCAAAAGGCA
Organism: Mustela nigripes; assembly: GCF_022355385.1. Classification (NCBI taxonomy): domain Eukaryota; kingdom Metazoa; phylum Chordata; class Mammalia; order Carnivora; family Mustelidae; genus Mustela; species Mustela nigripes. The sequence goes on from NC_081568.1 coordinate 95,546,798, forward strand.
AAACCATGCCTTTCATACAAATGTCAAATGAGTATGTATCAAAGGTTTTGTCCAACTCATCAATTATTAAGGGAATCGGTGAGATGTTTGAAGTTCAAATGAAAATTTGACTCTCTGCTGGACAGAAGCCACTGACTTGGTCCTGAGCAGGAAATACGTGCTTTGCCATCAATGCTCTAGAAGCTAACTTCTGTCCCTATAGATGGATTGAATATCTGGTCAAGGACAATTCAAGTAGCACACCCTTACAGAATAGACAAAGCCAAGGGTCACAAGACCACACTTAGCGTTCCCTTGGAAAACATCCAATTATCTCTTTTGCCCATTTCAGAATTTTCCACAGTTTTCCCGACAGCAGTGTAAAATATGTCTCAGAGTTGTCTTACCTGGACGGCAAGGAAGCTGGCATATTTGTGCATTGATTTCAGCCTCACCTTGATTGAGGAGTTTTAACATGGCCCTTCCAGCTTGCTGTGTGCATGGGCCAAGCATAGTCTCCTGGCCATTTGAAAGAAAGAAAGAAAGAAAAGAAAGAAAGAAAGAAAGAAAGAAAGAAAGAAAGAAAGAAAGAAAGAAA